>NC_000070.6:56344913-56688663 GCF_000001635.26 Mus musculus
AGCCTGAGAATTTTTGCCAAAATTGTTGACTTTGTTTATAGTAAACACCACCATCCTACATCCCTGTTGATAAGACTTTAGCAAGGCCTACCTTAGTTCTGATAATCTTGCCAGGAGGCCCTCAGGAAGCAACCAATCATCTCATTTAGGTTTCTTAGAATTTTTTTGAACATTGTAATTTCAAATTCCATCAAAAATGCTACAAATGACAACACTAGAAGAAAAATATTAGTTACAATTCTCCCCCTGAGAACTCTATATCCTCCTTTCCATATAACTTACTCTCCAAGGCTCTATTTTGACACGCTCACACCCATGCTCTCTGGCATCTGTCTTTCCTTCTCTTCTGAGTGCCTCCTTTTTTCCCTCAGTCTTCCTGCTTAAGGCCATATGAAAATATCTGTATTAAACCTCAATTCTATTTTATGCTTGTTAGTTTTGAAATTCATTTCTACACTGAAGCTGGGTGGCACAGTAACCAGAGGCTGCAAGCAGAGGCGACTCTAGGCTGCAAACTCCCAGAGACCACTCTGAACTCATTCTGCCCTTGGACTTTCTACAGCTGTCATAAGAGTCAACCTTACAGATATCTAAGTTTCCCTCTAGACCCATTTCTCATGGTACCACATGATAGTTTCTTTTGCAACACCCAGAGGACTATATGCTTGATTTTTCTCCTACAAGCACACCTTATCTTTTTTTCACTTCTTTTTAATTATTTTATTTTGTAAGATCATAAATAGCCTGATCATTTGGTACGGTATAGCCGATTTCCCTGGGAATATTATGATTTTTCTCGTTCTCAGAATCTTTGGGTGCCTGTAGTTCTTTGACTAGGGTTGTGGCTTCCCCCTTGTCCATTTAGAAGGTCTATTGAGGTTATCCTTGTTCAGTTCATGTCTAGGTACTCACATACACCGTTCATATCTACCCAGGTATATGTTAGGGAATGTGTTGTTGTACACACGTACATACAGGTAGAATAGACATCAACTCTGCTTGTCAGTTTTTGGATGCCATTTCACCTTATATTTTGAAATAGTATCTTTCATCAGGACTTAGAGCTCACATATTAGGCTAGTCTAGATGGCCAATTAGCCTTAGATATCTGCCTCTCTCTGCCTTCCCAGTTCTAGGATTACAAAACCATGGTACCATATTTAGCTTTTTCACATGGGTTCTAAGTGGTCAAACTCAGGTCCCATGCTTGTGCAACTGACCAATCACCTCAGCCTCAAATTTTTCAAATCTTTCTGATGTTTCCATTCCCCCTGTGGTATAGCAATAAAATGGCCCAAAGTAGCCATCCAGAAACCTGAATGATTTGTTGCTTACAGATGTCTTCTGTGACTCTTTATCCTTAAATTTCATGCTCTGTAAAGCCCTCAGGCATAGACACAATGACGCCAAATTGTTGCTAAGCAACAAGGATGATGTTTTCTTCCACCTCCAGCAAGATGATTCTCATTTCCATTTTATTGTCCATTTCTCCATCAACATTCTGGTCTTAATGAATAAGCCAATCTTAAGAGGGTTTTCCTTTAAATTCTTTCTTAAACTTTTTTCTCATACAACATACTCTGATCATGGTTTCCCTCTCCACCACTTGCTCCTCCCAGATCCTCCACACTTTTTTAACCTAGCCAATGCCATGCTCTGTCTTCCTGTCTCTGTTTATAGAAAACAAACAAATCCAAATGAAAAAAAGAAATAAGAAAGAAACACACACATAGTCACAATATAGTCACAAAAACCCACAAAGACACAAATTTGAAAACCATAAAATACAAGCAAAAGAAAGACCAGTAAGACAAAAATATGCCCATACATAGCAGTATGAGACAAAAAGTCTACAATATACCATTGAGTTCATTTTGTGTTGGCCATCAACTGCTAGGAATGGAGCCTATCTTTAATTGTCATTAATATACCCAATAAGAGACTCCATTGAAGAAAACCAAGTTTTCCTTTGCAGGTGGATGTCAGCTGGAGACAGCCTCTTAGTCAGGAGTGGGATCACTAAGAAATTTTAAACCTCTGCTTTGTCTTCTTTCAAGTCCTCACTAGAGTCATATCAATTTGCTTTAGATCTGACACAGCCCATCGCCATCATCCTGCTCTAAGGCACTTCCATATTTCCATATGCTGTCTTAACTACAGCCCTCGCTCATATTCCTGGTCTGCCTTTCTGTCCTTTGTCTGTTGCTCACCACACAATACCACAAACTTTGTAGATTATTTGTTTTTAAAGGGAGGTGAATTTTAACTAATAATTCCACTTCAAGAAAATAGAAGCTGAATCTGGTGACATTTTTGCTGGTAAGATTCCCAGAGCTATATGGCTTCATGAGTTAAAAACAGGAGCTATGAAAGACACCAAGTTAAATGGGCGTTCATGGCTGACTAACTCTGGAGATAACCCATTTGTGCACCTTGGCAATCACTTCCTGGCCACACAGATATGATAACTACCATGACTAAATGCGGTTTATGGAACAATGGTTCAAGATTTTACAATCAATTCATGCAATTTATCATTTTGCTAGAATAAAAGAGAAAGCCCACATAGTATCTAGTTACATAAAAATCATTTGGCATAAATCAAACAACCATTGATAATAAGAAAAATAAGGAAAAGAAACATCGATCAGTTGGACTTGAAAGAAACTTCCTTAACTTGATAAATACATGTACAAAGCTCCACTAACAATCAAAACTATAAATAACCCTGAAATGCTAAAATCTTCTCATTAACATTAGGAATAAGTTATGATTGTCTGCAGTCACCTTTGCATTTTGGCGTTGTACTGAATTCCTTGACTATTATATTAATAAAATAAAAGTAGATAAGATATATGTAGGTTAGGTAAAATAAAATACGACTGAATATGTTCAAAAGCCACACAATTATTCATTCAGAAAATCCTGAATGAATGAATGAATGAAATTAATGAAAACCTTGGAAAATAAATCCAAAAAGTAATAGGTGATAGAAACAAAATTGTAGTGTATAAAACTTAATCACACCATCAAAAGGGAAATGGATTGAAATTTAAAACAATTATCATTCACATTATTATCCTTGAAAATGAAATATTTATATATCTATGAAATATGTACTAGATCTACTCTAGAAAAACCACAAAACTCTGATAAAGGAAAGCAAGAAAATAACAAAATGTAAAGACATTCTATGTTGATATATAGACCATTCAAAATTGATATTATTTCATTCCTCAGATTGACTTATAAATTAATTGCAGTTGCAATAAAAAGTTTATAAGTTTATGTCATGAACATTGTAAAAGCAGTTTGAAGGTTTATAAAGAAAGGGGGGAGAATAGTCATTTCAATATTGAAGAAAAACAAAAGGATAGGTTATAACTCCTTGACCTCAACCAAGACAATGTGCAGTTCAAGAACAGATTGATATTTTAATGGGTCAAAAACAGGTCCATATAAATATAGTCCAGTGATCTTGGACAATGAAACAAAGGCAGGAAAGAACAGAGCCCTGTAGGACCATAAGAAGGAAAGTTTAGATAGATTTTGTGTCCTTTGCAAAAATTAAACAAAAATGGAGCCTAAATCTCCATGAAAATAAATAAGAATTGAACAACCTCTAGAATATGCAATATGATGCTTCCTACATGGCCTTCTAGAGACCACAAACCCATGGTGGTTAATACATGTCATTGGACTAAACTTGAATGCAAATTATGTGATCTGTGTGATGAGAATAAAGTAGGGTCACATGCCCCAAATATCCAACTTCCAATCAGGATGTTGCATGTGTGGGTGACAACGACAGGATGGCAACTCTGTATTTTCAACTTAATTTTGCTGTGAAACTAAAACCACTGTAAGAAATACAATGTGTTAGCCTTGATAATTTTATGATTTATTTGGTGAGGGGGTGGTTATCCGTGCACATGAGTGTGAATGCTCCACGGGCTATACATGCTACTGCCTGTGTATGGAAGTCAGAGGACAGCTTTCAGACCTAGTTCTCTCCTTCCAGAAGGTTTGGGAAAGCAGACACAGGTTGGCAGACCTGTGTAGCAAACACTTTAACATGATGACCCATCTCACTGGCTTCAGTCTGTTAATTTTTAGAAATTCCCTGGGCTTGAGTTATGGCTTCAATAACGCTAGTTAAGTTGCTCTGGGTTAGTGAATGTATTGAGGCCTTGTAAACTGCTGCCATAGTAGTATTTACATCCTTGGCTTGCCAAGAGACTGGAGCGAAGCATGGGGTGTGGGAACACTTCCTAAAGTGCGCTGCACTCATTCCTCAGGCTTCTGACAGAGGCAGCTGAGCAATTCCTCATTATTTTCCACTGAGCCAGCATTGGTGGCTGCACATGTGGACACACCTCATCCTTTTACGATCCTATAGAAATTAGCATGGGCGCTTAGAAAGTCCCAAACAAAAACTGGTGAAACTTTATTAGATGCCAAGAAGGCAGCTGGCATTATAAACTCTGCAGGAGCTTTGCTGGCACACCTTCTTCCACATGCTGCCAAATGGTTACGAAAGGGACCTGACATTTCATTGGGGAAACAAAGGAAGGCCATCTCCTAACCTGCCTTTGCCCCTAGTCAAGGGGACAGCTTTGGCAATCTACTCATTCAAAACCCCGCCACTTTACAGGAAAGGACCCGTGGCACACATGTTATGGGGAGTGTGAGGTATGGCCCAGATCCTTCAGGATAAAGCATCCAGGTGACAGAAGCATTGTTTTGGTTTGACACATACTGCTAATTGTCACTACCCTCTATTTCTTTAAGTATCTAGACAGAAATAAATTCTTCAATGCTCTCCTCGTGTGCTGTGTTATGTTATGTTGTGTTGTGTTGTGTTGTGCTGTGCTGTGCTGTATTGTGTTCTGTTGTGTTGTATTGTCCATATGTTTATTTTATCTTGGCCTGGCTACCTTGTAGGTTGTTCACTAAGCAACTTTAATGAGAGTATTTCCATTTTGAAAATATGAACACGTGTTCCAAAAATAATGTCGGTTTTGCCAGAGAAAACAAATAAAAATGACTTCCTTTTCCCATGGTTTGGATACAGCTTGTCCCCTAAACGTTATCTTTTGCTGGTAGCTTGCTCTCCCATGTGGATGGAAGGATTGAGTTCTGAGATCGTTCAAAGGTAAAATCTCACAGAAGGTAATTAAATCTTGGGAGGTCTCATGAATGGATGGATACTGTCTTCCAAGGGTACTGTCAGTGTTACAGCCCTCGATTAGTTCCTGAGAGAGAACTGTTTATAAAAAGAGCAAGCCCAGAACACAGTCACTGAAAGTCATACATGCATGAGGATCTAAGTTCAGATCCCCAGCT
Source organism: Mus musculus (assembly GCF_000001635.26). Taxonomy (NCBI): domain Eukaryota; kingdom Metazoa; phylum Chordata; class Mammalia; order Rodentia; family Muridae; genus Mus; species Mus musculus. Next base: position 56,350,260 of record NC_000070.6, read on the forward strand.
CCCACATAAACGCTGGCCACAATGCTATATCCCTGTAATCCTAGCCCGGAGGAGGAAGAGACCAGAAGATGGCTGGAGCTGTATGCCTAGCCAGTTTAGTCTACTGGTGAACTCAGATTTGGTGAGAGGCTCTGTCATTACCAAGGCAAGTGGCACTGCCTCCACATGTGTGTGTGAGTGCCTGCCACATAAGGACAAGAAGGACTAGTCCCACTTTTGTTATTTCTTTCACATTCTCTTGTTGTCATCTAGAAAAGCATTGCCTACAGGACCCAAGCAAAGGAGTTCTCACCAGCACTTCTTGTTCAATAGCAGTGGCTACTCAATCCAAGATTCACTGTACCCCCACCCAGCAACCTTGATCCTCAGTGATGTAATTTATGGAAGAAACTTAGACAAGAAGGAATCTTAGTCTTTTCCTTGAATTTCTCACAATTAAATTTCCCAGAAAAGGCTGGGAGACATCTATGCCTCTGTTCAGGACAGGTCATATAAGAGGAAGTTACTAAGAATTTTTTTCTTATCGTGTCCACCAGAGAGGCTTCTGCAGGTCACCACAGTCATAAAAACACACACCATTTGCTTTTCTTCATGAGCCCAGAACTCAAGATTTAAAAAACACACAAACTGATGTTCAACCTTCAAAATCAAATTAACCTTCGAGTTGAAAAGATCCCATTTCAAATTAAAAGCCATGTATATTTTTTAAATATTTATGTTTCAGTACCAGGAAACTCCATTGACAACGTTGAATCTGGGCACAAGGCAGTATAAGCCCCAGTGAGCAACAAGCCTAATGTTTTCCCTATTTCAAGATCATGGCTGAGAGCAAGAACTGTGATGGCAGGTCTCCTTCACCCTACAGTAGCCTACTGGACTGCATCTTGCTGCTGAGAGAGGAAGAGCTCGTGATTCTCACATATTTATAGGTCTCATAAAAATATTCCTGGCTCCAAACTTCAAGCTCTCCTGACTCACCAACAGCTAACAAAACATTGAGATATCAGTTAGAAGTTAGACTGCCTACACCAGGAACAAAAGAGTCAAAGAAAGGGAAAGAAAGGGCAAAAGGGAAGGGATAGATGAGAGGAGGGAGGGAGGAGAGGGAGGGAGGGAAGACGAGAAAGGGTGTGTTTAAAGCATGCTAGTTTAGGAAAGTTTTCTGACTAGATTCAATTTCTTCAAATTAAATAAGTATTTATGAAGTGTATGCTATCCAGCATACACTGTTCTAAATATGAAAAGTATATGAATATCCAATATTTCTATTTCATGATGCATTTGCATACAACACACACACACACACACACACACACACACACACACACACACACACACACCTTCGAATTGGACACTGAGTAATACCTGTTACAAAGCACGTGCTAATCTAGCATTTGGGAACTCTTTTTTTTTTCCTGATATTTTGGAGACATGAGTATTGAAACCTGGGAATGTGTTTGAATCTGAGATTGTGGCACCCACAGTTAGGAAAAGCAAGCCATCCAAAGGAGAAGCCAGTTAGTGCTTTTCAATAAAACAAAACCTGAAATAAGCCACACAATGTCCAGATACAAATGTTTGTGCTGCTTGTGTGTAAAATAACTACCACATGGTGATACTAAGACCTAGGGGATCAACCACAGAAGTATGCATCTGGCCATTCTCCCATCCTAGCATAAAACTCGTCTTAAAATTTAAGATGACATATGTAGATCATGAAGCATACGTGTTCACCACACTGCCTACCTGCCTACCCAGATTTCTTGCTTTATCTGTATACAGTATCTACCTAACACCAACTCATCACTCTGACTTCAGAAAACAGCATCATCTAGTCATTTTATTACTAACACAGAGATATTCTTGGAGACCAGGTACTGTGGATAGTTCCTCTTTCTGCTATTACTTCTCCTCTGTACAAGTCACCACCTCCTCTCAGCTACAACCATAGGTAGCCTCAGTGGTCTCACCTTGTTCCATTAAATGAATTTAGACCCGAGAGCTAGATCAACGTTTCTAGTACATAAATCAGACCGTGTTCCCTTGTTAACTAAATAACTCCCAACTCTTTGATTGGCAGGAACCACAAGGTCCTCATCAGGACTTAGGTCAAAGGCTCCATGGAATCAGCCCCTGCTATTTTTCCAATGCATCAGTGACTTCCCTTCCACGCCAACTGTGCTCCAAGTGTTTCATTTCTTGCACACACAAGCCAAATTCTCCATGTCAACAGCCCTTGTCCCTGTATGCTGTCTATCCTGGGCCTCTCCCAGAAGTCACAGTCTTAGCTTCTGAGAAGCCTTTCCTGGGCACACTGCCTCAGGTAAGCACCGCCCACTCCACCCATTAACTCTCTGCCATTTTTAACTCACACGTGTCTCTAGCACTTAGGAACTTTCCAACTGTGCCCCCAACCCCCGGGACTGGAAGACAAGTCTCTCAAGATCACATATAACCTGCATATCAGAGATAAGAGAAAGCTCGGTGTGATAACACATGTCTACCATTACCAGCTGCCTGAAGGGTTGAGGAAAGAAAACCACTTGAGCACACAAATTTAACACCAGCCTGAACAATGTATAAGAAATGTCTCAAAATAAAAGGGAAAAAGTAGACAATAAGAATTTGAAAAATCAATGATGAAAACCACTTACCACCTTACACACACACACACAGACACACACACACACACACACACACACACACACACACACACACACACACACACATACACACACACACTTTCTGCCAAAACTATGTTTCAGGTACTTCAAGTTCAGTTCTTAAAGGGCTTGCTGTGTAGTGAGATAGAGGTGAAAGCCAATGGGGCCATGAAACTTGTTATTTTGCAAGAATATACAATTTGTGATAGGCAAAGGCACCACAGAGCAGAGAAACTGAACTGAAGTTTGGGGAGAAGGGGAGAGAAAGAAAGCTGGTGAGGGTGTCAGGCAACAGGACGAATGACAACAAAGAGTGAGAGGTAGCGTGTCACACGGCGGGGGGGGGGGGGGGGGTCTGTAAAGCTTGGAGATCATCCGTGTTGCTGAGCTAAAGTGCTAACCTCTTATCACTTAAAACGTGGTAGAACATACATCTATGTTCCTGACCCTGGCTCTCTTGTTGCGAAGTGACCCCTGCAAATTTGACGCTCATTAGAGAAGCTCTCAGATCTTTTTATTTTGTGTCATAAATAAAACTATGACATGGACAGGAAGCAGAGCTTGAACAATGTCTTATTGCGCCCTACGGAGAAAAGGAAGCATCCAGTTACCAGGAAGATATTTGCGTCACTTTATACCTTTTCTCTTCTAGAAGCAAAAACAGTGTTCAGAGCTTGGTTGAGACCATAGATATGGAGGAAGAATGGTATTGCCAGGATTCTATGCTAGCCATTCACCAGTATGTCCTTGTTGCCATTTCCTTAAAAAAAAAAAAAACTACTTTAAAATGTAGTCTTAGGTCTAGACAAAAATCATAGTTGGAAAAAACAGTTCTGTCCAATTGTTTCTTCATCTGCCCCAAGAATAAAAGCGGGTGTCCTTTATTCCTTCTTAAAACACTCAAGTCTCCAACATTAGCCAAAATGTTCTTAATTAGAGACTTAAGCTGTGGCATCTCTGTGGACTTGAGACAGATTTTAACCTATTTTAACTAGTAGAACACATTTTAGAGACATTTTTCAGCTAGGGAGAATTGGTAAAATGTTAATGCCTATCTTAACCCCTCTTACCAAACAGACACCATTATTAACATCTTTATTGTGTGATGGCTTTGTTACATTTACAACATTATTATTAAGCAGATTTCACTGTGTGTACTTAGGACTATGCTCTGCACTAAATTCTGCCAGTTAGACAAATACATAGCAACATGCATTCACAGTTAGAGTATGGTAGAAAGTAGTCACACTTCCTAAAGTCCATCTCTTCGGCCTGTTCACCCTCCTGAACTCCTTGTGTGTGCCACACTTTTGCACTCGCTCCATAGTTCTGCCTTTTTAAGAATTCCTTGGTTGAAATTATACAATCTTTTCAAACAAATTTCTTTCACTTAGAAATGTGTATTTGTTTCTTCCATAATTTCTCATGAAATAATAGTACTTTTCTTCCTCTCATGGATATGGATAGCTCTTCATTGCTAACCTGTTGAACTATGAGAGGATGTTTTGATAACTTCCGAGTAAGGGCAATAGTGACTAAAACTGCTGCAAAAATTTATATACATGTTTTTCTAAGCATAAGTTTTTAATTTATTTAAGCCAACACTGAGGAATGAGACTGCCGAATGATGTAGTTAGAGACAGTTTTGTGGGGGCACCATGAAAATGTCTTCCAAGTAGTTGCAGCAACCTGCATTTCCCCAGCCCTGTGCGAGCCTTGCGGGTACCCAGGCACTGAGCAGCATTTGACGTCAGGGTTGTGGATTCTGGCCATTCTGATACATAGCTGGATTTCATTTTTCTTAATTCTCAATTCCTGGATGACATTCAATAGTAAACCTGTTTTCTCATGTTAGCTTGTTATCTGTTTGCTGTCTTTGATGAGGTGCTTTTTTAGACAATCCTTATTTTAAAATATGCTTTTAACTTTGAAATCATTTTTTGACTTGCAGGGGGAAAATGCAAAAAGAGAGGGAAGATTTCTTGCATACTTTCTGCTCAGCTTCCCCTAAAGGTACCATCTCCTGTAGTCAGGCTACATTTCGAGACTAAGAATTAGCACCTTATGGTCCTATCTGCATTCACTCTTCAGACTTCCTCAGCTTCTCCACAAATGAGTTGTGGTTGTGGTTGATGCTGTTGCTTTGGTTTCTTGGTGGGTTTTTTTTTCAAGACAGGGTTTCTGAAGGGACCAATATCTGCTCAGGACCCCCAAGACCACATTCTCATACAAAAGAGATTTATTTGCCCCACGTAGACAAAAGGCAGGGAACAAGAGACAAAGATAGGAGATAGAGGACAAGGGAGGAGGGGAGAGAAACAAGGGAGGGGGGAAGGGGTATTGGTCCTAGAGGGACAAGGGAATGCTTCTAGATAGAGAGGAGACAGATGTGGCCCACAGGCAAATGGTGGTTTATAAAGATACAAGGGGAAAACCCGAGTTAGGGTGAGGTGTTTGTTTTTATGGGACATGTTAATTCGGTGAGCCAAAGGGGCTTTTGATTGCAAGACTTAAACACTTTCATATCTGGCCCTCGGTAGTTAGTTTCAGCAGGAAGACGTGGCCAAATAAGGGAATAGACCTTGGGGGCTGGCTTTAGGAATGCGATCTAGTAAGGCAGAGGGAATGGGGAAGAGGGGTAAACCTGCCAGTGCCAGGTTGGCGCTGCTAGGGCTGGCTAGAATCCCTTTACTTTCGATGCTGATGATGTTGTTGACGATGATTCTATTATTTCAATACCCAGTACAGGAAAGCATGATTCACGTACCACGTTTTTCCAGGCTCTTCTGATCTCTGTCCCTTACTTGTGTTCCCTTTGCCTCACCAAGTATATATTTGGATTTTGGTAAGAATCAATGTGCCTGAAATTGGGTGACATCAATCAAAATGGTAGAATCAGGATCTCAAAGTTTCCTACTCCATAAGAACAAGAAAACTGACAAGAAGCAGCTCTCCAATCAATAAAAATCAAAACTACAGCAGTCTAGGCACAGTGACTGCCCAGAAGCATCTCTGCTCACAGATGAGCTCCACGTACTTTGAGCTGTCCATCATCCTATTCCTTTTTCTATGGCTCCATGGTTTCTTGAGAGCCTGCAGGCTGGTACCACTAGCAAGGAAAAAACAAAACAAAACAAAACAAAACAGCCTGAGCTCCCCTGAGCCTCAACCCCAGATCCTGTCCTTACTTGGCCCCTCTTCTGCTGGCTCTCTGGAAAACCTATCTCACATACAAAGTCTCTTTATTTCATCTAATACGGAGTTTAACCACTGCTAAAAACCTAGCAGCAATAGAGAAAAAATTAATTATAAGTGATTATTTAACTCCACCAATGCCAGAAGTATGGGCAGCAATGGTAGACAATGAAATGCTCAGATCGTAAGAGGAAGACAAAATGCCCATAGAGTCTTTGAATGCTGGTTGGAAATGTAGAACCACCATGCTCTGCAACTACGAGGTGCTCAAAGAACCCCCGCCACAAAGCTAATGTCTTGTCTACAGCAAGTCATGTGCCTCTACGAGGGAAGGGAGGGAAGCCTGAGGCTGCAGTGTGAACTGTAGGAAACAGGCTCTGAGAAAAGGATAGGAGACTAAGCTCAGAGAGGTAAAGGGACCCTCTGAGTGGTGACTAGCTGTTCCACAGCTAACTGAGCAGCCATCTCAGTGGCTTCAGGGGAGGCAGAATGCTGATCTCCTCACAGAGTCCAGTAGCTTGGGGCAGTCATTCGACAAGGGATGGAATTGGTTTGGGAAGGTTATTCAGTGAGTAGCAACGACTACAACAGGTGAAATCGCGACTAACTCTGGGAACAGGGAGAATTTCCTGTCTAGAGTTCACTTCAAGTTATTTTGGGTACTCAAGTTTATTTAGCTAACAAGGTGATATATATATATAAACAAGAGATTGTCTTATGCACAGAGGAAAGAAAAAATCAGAAATCAAGAACCTGTCCCTGAAAAAGTCTAGGCATTTAGCTTAGGTAAATTAACAGGTTAAGAACAAACAAACAAAAACAAACCCATCATCTCTAAAGAATTAAAGGAATCAAAGAGAACAATTTGTCATCAAATATCAATACCATATATCAATAAAGAGATGAACATTTTAACAAACCAAGTGTGGATTCTGGAATATGAAAGTAAACTAATGGGAATGAAATGGATCTTGGAGGATTTGGTGACAAATCTGAGCCAAGAAAGTGAATGGAAAACTTGCAACGGGCCAGGCTAAGTTATCTAGCCTGAGTCATAGAAGCAAAAGGAATGGAGAATATGAATAGACCCACCATGCACCAAAAAGCATTTGCGTGTGGGAGCCTTTAACGGAAAGGAAGGAGACACGATGGGAAAAAAAAGCTGCAAAATTTGATGGAAAACCCAAATCTAGATTTTCAAGAAAATCAACAAGTCCAGGTAAAATCAAGGATGTTCTTGGAGAAAGAGGAACACTCCTCCATTGCTGGTGGGATTGCAAGCTTGTACAACCATTCTGGAAATCAGTCTGGTGGTTCCTCAGAAAACTGGACAAAGTACTTCCAGAAGATCTAGCAATACCTCTCCTGGGCATATACCCAGAAGATGTTCCAACTGGTAATAAGAACACATGCTCTACTATGTTCATAGCAGCCTTATTTATAATAGCCAGAAGCTGAAAAGAACCCAGATGTTCCTTAACAGAGGAGTGGATACAGAAAATGTGGTACATTTACACAATGGAGTAGTACTCAGCTTTTAAAAACAATGAATTTATGAAATTCTTAGGCAAATGGATGTATCTGGAGGATATCATCCTGAGTGATGTAACCCAATCACAAAAGAACTCACTTGATATGCACTCATGGATAAGGAGATATTAGCCCAGAAACCTAGAATTCCCAAGATACAATTTGCAAAACCCAAGAAAATCCAGAAGGAAGACCAATGCATGGATACTTAGTTACTCCCTAGAATAGGGAATAAAATACCCATGGAAGGAGTTACAGAGACAAAGTTTGGAGCTAAGACGAAAGGATGGACCATCCAGAGACTGCCCCACCGGTGGTCCATCCCATAATCAGCCATCAAACGCAGACACTATTGCATATGCCAACAAGATTTTGCTGAAAGGACCCTGATATAGCTGTCTCTTGTGAGGCTATGACAGTGCCTGGCAAATACAGAAGTGGATGCTCACAGTCATCTATAGGATGGAACACAGGGCCCCCAATGGAGGAGCTAGAGAAAGCACCCAAGGAGCTGAAGGGGTCTGCAACCATATAGGTGGAACAATATGAACTAATCAGTACCTCCAGAGCTCGTGTCTCTAGTTGCATATGTAGCAGAAGATGGCCTGCTCGGCCATCATTGGGAAGAGAGGCCATTGGTCTTGCAAACTTTATATGCCCCAGTACAGGGGAACGCCAGGGCCAAGAAGTGGGAGTGAGTGGGTAGGGGAGCAGGGTGGGGGGAGGATATAGGGGACTTTTGGGATAGCATTTGAAATGTAAATGAAGAAAATACCTAATAAAAAATTTAAAAATCAAGGATGTTCTGAATTAGCCATATCATAGTCAAACTACAGAAACCCAGCAATAGAAAGAAAATTCCAAAAATATCACATTGGCAATGAGAGGAATGCTTGAGGACCAGAAAGATGCCTGAGTTTTATTTCCAGAACTATGTACAGGCAGAGGGAGAGAACCAACTCTACAAAGTTATCCTTGAGAATCTATCCTGCATGTGCCACCATAGCATATCACACATACATACATATACATACACATACACACACATACTGAGAGAGAGAAAGAGAGAGAGAACATGTCACTTATATACACAGCATATCACACACACACACACACTAATACATACAAAGAGCTTATCACTTACACAGAGAGAGAGAGAACATATCACTCACACACATACAACATATCTCAAACACAAACACAGAAAGAGAGATAACATGTTACTCACACACAGCATATCACACACAGAGAAAACATGTTACTCACACACACATATGAAAAAAGCTTGTCACAAATGTTAGCTAATAGTTTTTTTTTTCTCATCAAAAACCATAGGCAGTAGGATTATGTAAGTGTTGAAAGAAAAAGTACCTGTCAGCCAAAAATTCCTATATTTATCAAAGTGATCCTTCAAAGATAAAAGAAAAATATAAGATCCTCAGGTAAACCAAAACTAAGATTCCTTTTTTGATAGTATACATGCTGTACAAAAAAATTCTAAAGACAGTCCCTCAGGCAAAAACCTTAAAACATTAAACAATCAAATCATGTGAAGAAATTAGACTCACAGACACAGGAAAGTACCCAAATAAATATACTAAGCAGCTTAAACTTAGTCTCCATCTTTTACATTCTTTTATCCTGTCTTATTTAAGAGACAATTACGTAAAGCAGTAATTATACATTTGTGTTAATGGGTATATTCTTCCTTGTTCGCATACCTCTGACCAAATTCCCTATAAGAAGCAACCTAAGGGAGGAAAGCTTTATTCTGGCTCTCACTTTGGAAAGTCAGCTGTGATGGAGAGAGCGTGGAATGAGGTGAAGAAGTGCAGCAGCTGTTTGCTCAGACCTCAGCAGACCAGGGGCATCCTCTGTCAAATGACCTTCTCAAACTGCCAGACAGGGTAGGAAGCAAGGCCTGACTACAGACCTCAAGACCAACTCTCAAGTATTGCTGGCCTTCACGAATTCATCTTACTGCCAACACTTTCCATGTTTTCAGAAACTTCCTCCCAGAGGCTCCAAAACCCTCCCAAAACAGCATCAACAGCTCAGAAACAAATATTCAAACTCACAAGACTGTGAGGGACATTTTACACTCAAAACCTTACTCTGGGCATTGGGTGTATAAAAAGTTTGTATCACTTTTAATAACAGCACAAAGAAGTGGCGATGAGAATAGGAATTGAGGTTTTACATAGCATTAAAATTTAAGTATTGATCTGTTTTAAATGATGATCCTATTGATTGTAATCCCAAAGCCCAATGCTAAAAAGAACTCTAAATTCTACACATTTATGTATAATTGCATATGTGCACTTACACAACACAGGATCGAGTGATACACTCAGAAATGTTTATTCTACCAAAAATTCAATAACAGTGTAACACAAGAACTATGAAGAAAATGGGTGATCAGAAAACAAATAGATTGCAAAGGTAAGTCCTAACTTACCAATTATATCACATAGAAATGAACTAACTACACCAACTAAAGGTTAGAAACTGTGAGGACCAGTTTTTCACGATCTGACCACATAGTGTCTACAAGAAACACATTTCTATAGGTTCAAAGTATTTTTAAATAATTTGAAAAAAACAGACATATAGTATGTAAATACTAGCAAAAATCTAGGTTGGCTTTGCTAATAACAAAATAGACAGTCAAAATTATTAATAGAAACAAAAAGATGTTATATAATGTAAGTATTATACCATATAAGTAACTGATGTTATATAACATAAGTATCAGTCCATCAGTGTTCCATTAGTCAGGTACAGTAACTATAAACATACGTACTTATAATGATAAGGCTGAAAATAAAGCAAACAAAAGCTTACAGAGCTAAAGAGCAACTCAGTGTAACTGGTAAGTTTCACCATCACCTTTCCAGTGATGCAGAAACTGGGGCAGAAGAAGGATGTAGAAATGTAGAACTTTATAGACACCACCTATATCTACGGGCCTGAGCGACTATTCCTCCCCAAAGCATCAGAGTCATGTTGTTCAGGCTGAAAACATGGCTCAGGAGACCACAGCACTTGCTACTCTTGCAGATGACCCCTGTTTGTTTCCTAGCACCTACATGGTAGCTCCCAACTGTCTGGAACATCAATTCCAAGGGATCCAATGCAGTCTGCTTAATGCACACATGCATATATACATACACACATAATTAAAAATAAATAAATCTGTTTAAAAAATAAATATTTTCCTCCAAAACTTAAAAAATTCTCAGAAAGGACTATATTTCTAACCATAAAACAAGTACATAAAGACATTTAAAAGGGCTAAAATCATCCAAAGTATGTTTTCTGAATTCATCAGAATAATCTCAGAAATGGGTAAGAGGAAAAATCAGAAATGTGAGGAAATTAAACAAAATATCAGAGGGTTAAAAAGAAATGAAAGGATACACCTAGAAAATACTTTAAGATGAAAGATATTCACCATATCAAAGCTTATGCAACAGAACTTAGGCCTTGCTTAGAGGGAAAGTCACAGATGAAGTCACCTATACTGGAGGTTCCTTCCGAGGGATAGAGAAAAACGTGAGCAAGAAGCGTTGAGCAGAAACAAATGCAAAAGAAAATATAAAATTAGAAAACAAATTAATGGGATTAAAGTTGTTTTGCTGTAAAGCTAACAACATTGACAAACCTTTAACTGGACGGACCAATAGAAAAGAGCGTCGCCCTGTCCCGGTGGCCATCTGTTACTGATCCAAGTCAGGAAGAAAATCATCTTTGCTTATAATATCCATCAGACCTAAGACACATCGGATGCAACTTCTCCTTCTGTGGGGCACTATGGAAATGCATATGCTTTCTTCTAATAGTATTCAAGAATAATCACGTTGCATACTAGTGTACATAGTCTTGTCACCAAAGTAGTGGGTGTCTATGGATCATCTGGTGCCTTTACAAAGGGTAAATTTGTAAGGAAAACACAGCTGTGTCATAGAGATGGCTATGTTGTGTGGAAGAAACTTTTAGTAATGATTTATATCTTTTCCCTCACACTGTGGTTAATATGAAGTCGTTAATTAAATTGTAAAGCCAAGTCAGTTGATAGGCGGAGGTAGGTTAACAGCACAAGTGACTGAGGAGTGGGAAAGCACAGATTGATAAGGTCTTTATCTTCTCTTTTGAGAGAATCCTTTAGAATGTGCAGCATAGAGGGAAGAGAAGTGCTGGGTAAATATATCAGGCTTGTATTCCTAGGAACTGGTTATGTCCCAACACTATGTAAGGACTAAATCTGGCTTTTAGTATCTATATAAGAGTATTCAGGAAATAATTCACATATTCAGGGCTCATAAGTCAAAGTATTAGACAAAGAGTAATGGCAGGATAAGGGCAAGGAATATAGAGCGGCTTTAACAGAGGACGATCACTTCTCTACGGAAGTGAGACATGTGGCAGAGTGCAAAGCTGAGAGGGTCTTTACTTAACGCACAGTCCTCCTGCTGCGTAGTGAGGCTTCAAGTTCAGCGTGCTCTCTGTCCTGCTAAGTGGCTCCTTCCAATACCACAGATAAAGGCTAGAAGAAAGAGCAAAGTCAACTGCTATATCCCAGTTTGAACTTGATGACTTCTGGCCCTGAGAAATGTTTCCCTCCAAAGATCTTCGAGTTTCCGAGCTGGCACTAGCCAAACGCAGAGTTATGTCTAGTGCCACCTAGTGAAATGAATGAATACTTAGCTTTTACAAACCAGAACTAAGAAAAGGCTAAAAGCATAAATCAATAAACATAAAAGAAGGGAAAAATATAACTGGAGCGAGGGAATGCCTCACCCATTATTTCAGTAATGGGATCTATGGTTCAGCTAATGGAAGGGATCTTTATATTTAAACAGTTCTTCATGAAATTACTATCCCAAAGTCTTGGTTGGCTTTTAGGAGAGAAAGACATCTGAGTTAGAAGAACTAAGTGTTAGTTTTGAAGGTGGGAGTTGGAGCCCACTAATGGAGAAGAGGGGAATGTGAAATTGTGTATTCTTTTTTGCCCAGTCCCATTCAAGGGTACTGAGCTGAGCATGTTCACTTCTGTCAATTTCTTACTTGGTAATTTTGTATTGTTCACTCGTAACTGACAGCATTAGAATATGTTGACCCTCGATATCAACAATACACTCTGTGTCAACTTCTGGATCTCACATTCATATGCATGCACTCGCACATACACACATACAACACAAATACAAATATAGATATATAGATTACACACACACACACACACACATACACACACAAGCATGATTGCCAGTACATACACAAAGATAGCAAATGACTCAACCTCACTTTCAAAGCAGTTCAAGGTACTCTGTCTTTGAACAAGCAATTGAAAATACCTGCAGAACCTTGAGAAGATAGATGCCAGGGGTCAAGTTTGAGGCAGAGCTGCTACTGACCAGGCTGGCTGCAGAAAAGGGACCTGAGGACATCAGAGTCAAGCTGGCTTGACCCTCACAGTGGGGAGGGGGTTGAGCAGGGGAGACTCTGGGCTGTCTCCTGCTCAAAGTTAAAATGATGCTGGTAGCATATTCTTTAGCTGTTGGAATAATTTTCTCATCACTTCTCACATTCCTTGCTATCGCTCCCTTATGGATGAGGCCTGTAACCTTATTTCAAAGCTCCCATTCTCTCTGAGACAACTCTAAGACCTCAGAATGTGTTGTAACAGACACTGGATGAGATTATTCCCATGAGTCCAAACCGATGTTTCAAAGAGTAAACTGGCTGACCACCTGCTTTATTTGCTGTTTCCTCATCCCTAAGGAATGAGCCTCCCCTCTGGCTACCTGACCTACAAGGTTGGATGAAGGGAGCCAAAAAGCTATTTCTCTATACTGATGCCCCAGGAGCTAACTCCAGCTGGATTCGTAACCTGCAAATTGTACATTGGTGATGCCTATGTACTCAAGCCAGAAGGATCTGATGTAGCTGAATGCCACGCCTGAATGAGAACTTGCCATCTCATCCTGAAAACTGGCAAGCTGGGTATGTAAACGCAGAGATGAGTTATCCATCCCACTTTTGAAATACTCTCATTCTGTAGCAACTATGGCTAGAAAAGTACAATTGTTATCAAGAGATAAGACTAGAGGAGAACTATTTATTAATTCTAAAGAGGTATTCACAGCTGGGCTGGGGAGATAGCTCAGCTAATAACGTGCTTGCATTCTAAGTAGGAGGAGCTCAGCTCAATATCTTGGATCCATATTAAAAATACAGTCATGCATATGACTCCCACTTGTAATCTCAGCTCTCAAAGGGTAAAGATAGGAGGATACCTGAAGCTTACTGGTCTCCTTGGTAAGTTCCAGGACAGTGATTGACAGCTCTCTGGAGAGAAGAGCCTGAGAAATGACAGCTCAGGCTGTTGTCTTGCCTCCACACACATGCACACATATGCATGTATAGGCACGTGTAAAAGGGCACAGAGAGGTGGGAAGTAATGTCCTTGAAAGATGACTGATTCCAAGTGTCCCATGTTCATATAGATAAAAGAGTGTGTCACTAGGGATCCTTTGCAAGGCAGAAGACACACACCGATGAGCCAATGAAAACCGTAAACACGCAGAGCTTAGGTACAGTTTGCATCCGTGGTCAGCAGTCAACGCTGGAAAGTATCATTTGAAATTAAAATTTGTGACATCTGGGGAGCCAAACAAACAGGACAAAGAACAAACCGTGTCAGCATTCCTGCCTAGCAACCATCAGCAGAGCCAAGAGTGGCTATTCCCCAGCTGGACACATACACTGTGGTTTATCATCATCCTCGCTCTCCATGCTGTAACTCCATGCCCATTTGATCCCCTTGCTGGCGATGTTTACGTCTGGACTCCTATGTAAAAGTGACACTGGCCCGGGGAAAGTCCCTAGACACAACAGACTGAAAGTCACTCAGGCCCCAGGGCTCCCTTGGCCCTGGCTCTGCTCTAAGAGATGGAGATGTCTCTTGCAGTCAAGAGCACACTCAACTCACTTATACACTGAAAAACTGAGCTGCCTTGGAGGTGAGACAGGAGTCTGTGGTCGAGGACATTTATTTCTGAACTTAACGACGTGGGCAGCCACAAGTCTGCCCACAGTATCAATTTTTCATAAAGAAAGGAGAAAATCTATTGAGTCAAATGTTCCAAGAGTGCCTGGTCGAGCGCAGTGTATTTATAGCTTGAATATACAGACATGAATGCCCCGTTCAGTGGAGAGAAGTAATAAGAGATACTATTCTTGAACACATGTTGTGTGTTCTCTTTCCATTCTTGTCATCACTCAGAATGGTCTTATACTGACAAATGAGGAATTCAAGGCTCAGAGAGGTAAATCAACAGAGGGCAAGTCACACAGCTTGTTGCTTAACAGAACTAGTATTCAGGGGCTGGGAAGATAATTCCATTGCTAAAGGACTTACAACACAAGGCTAGGGACTTGAGAACATATCCAGTGTCCACTTCTGACCTACACACATGCACACACACACACACATGCATACATATTCATGCTCACAGACATGCACAAACACACACATATGGACACTCGCACACATGCTCACATATACACATGCATGCACAAACACACATACATACACATGCTCACAGACATGCACAAACACATACATACACATGTACACTCGCACACATGCTCACATGCACATACACACACATGCACATGTACACTCGCACACATGCTCACACGCACACACACACACACACACACACACACTTGTTCAGTTCCCTATCTAACTGCAAACCCATGCTTCCCAGAGAATGCTGTGCAGGGATTTTGTAATAAATCCTTCAGTACAATTTTTTAAAGATTATTTCCCTTGAGTCCCATCACAAGCTTATGAGCTGGAGGACTCGTTGACATACCTTACAGATGAAAATTCACAGCATGAAAAGTGTAAGTCATAGTTTAATAATCAGCAACTAAGCACTAGTGTTCTGCTTCCCACACTTATAATTCAATCTCCACCCCTCTCCATCAGACAAAAAGCCTACTTGGAGCTGAGACTGTGTCTTTCACTTTGGTTGCTTTAATGTTAAGGAACTCCAGTGTCTTCATATTACAGAGGAGATGTGCATTCATTTTAAAGACAGGTTTCTTTATTTGAAAATAGGACTACTACAAGAATCAGAAAAATGTTTTAGATACTCATTAAAATACCCAGGCTCCTTTTAAGGTTCCCAGTAAACGTGCTCTATAACTGAACTCTCGCTGTAATTACAGAGACAGACTTAGTCTTTTGTGGCAAAGGCAGTTGACAAGGAAAAATAGATCTGAATAAAATACTTTTTTTGTTTTTCAAAATAGCACAACCTAGTTTAGGATCAATGGTGGCTGCCAAAGTAGAGCCGCAAACTGGAATTTTAAAAATGATTTTAATGGTAGGGGAGAGAGCTGTGGTTTCAACAGATTGAATTTTGGGGTCCGAGAATGTAGCTTATTTATCTGCATTTGGTTTTACAGGACAAAAATGTCCACAAGTTGGGTTTTTTAAGGCAAACACGAACTGTACCGAAATGGAATCCATCATTAGAATACTGTGAGGAAACATAGTCGGTCTGAAGTCAGTCAGAAGATGAGAGCATCTTAGGATTTCCCTTACAGTGCTTCCACTGAACTCATGAATTCCCCCAAGACGGAAACGGTTGATTCCACTGTCAGCAGCTCACACTGCTTTCCTCTCTCATGGTAAGAACCCACATCAGATACCTGCTAGTCCATATCAAATTTATTCTATTAAAGGAACAGATTTTGATATGAAGTTAGGGCTCGGAAATCACTTCCAGGGGAAACACATGATGGGAGTGGAATGCAAAGCTTTAGAGGATGTGGGGACCAGTCCCAATCTGAACGGAACATCTACAGGGTCCAGAGAGGCAGACAGACGAGCAGATGGCAATGCCAGAGCCAAGGCAGGAATCAGCAGCCTCCCCCAGGGACTAGAAACGATAGTGAGAACAGGATGAAATTCTAATTGAAAATATTCTTACAAGGTTGTTCACAGAAAGAAAAAAAACAGTTGGTAGCATTGATTCACTGAGCAATGGAAGGTTCTAGAGTGTTGGGAAAGTACCTCTTTTCATTTCCATTGATTGATTGACTGATTGATTGATTGCTAGGGTGGTTTGAGGGATTGAATCTAGGGCATCATTTCTGCTAGCTAAGCACTGTAGAGCTGAGCTATATCCCCAGCTATTGTTTTGCTACTTTGATACAGCATCTCACTAAGCTGTACAGAGTGGCCTTGAACCTACTCTGCAGTGCAGGTAGGCTTTGAGATGACTGTCTTTCTGCCTCAGCATCCTCTGTAGCTGAAATTACAGGCCTGAGTCACCAAACACCACTATTACCTCATAACACCCATCTAACCTCCTCTTTGTGTCCTGGAAGCTGACATAAGGCTGCAAATTCAAAATGCTTTCAGGAAGCTCCCAACCATGGTCAAGGAGTACATAGGAAAACAGGCTAGTCACCATATTACAATAAGTGTATGGGAGCCAAAGGGCACCTCTCAACTTAATGTGGCATCACAAGGCCATTCGCTCTGTGGTCAACAGCCAGGGGTCCAACAGCCAGAGAACAGCCTCACCAGAAGCTATCAGCATAGCAAGGAACTGACCCAACATTGAACATGGGCTGTAGACTGATTTCAACTCCACCTCTAAAATAAACCTTCTCTTTATTTGGAAAGCACTGCTATTCTCTTCAGCCTTCAGACAGGAACAGCGAGACTAAGTTGCCTCGCAGCAAATTATACATTCACATAGGGTCAGAGTGAGGATAGGAACCAATCTCAGTAGTCACAAGAAGAGGTTACCAAAGACACCCTTTACCTAATCTCCAGAACCTCTGGATACACTTCCATACATGCCCAAAGGAACCTTGCAAATGTGATTAAAGTGAAGATATAGAAAGGGGAAGACTGTCCTGAGGTAGGTGAATGGAGCCAATCCCAAGGTCTCTTACAAGGAAGTCAAAGCCAGCAATAGGAATTTCAGAGTCAGAAACAAACTGAAAGTACGTAGGAGAAATGTCAGGAGTCAAGAATAAAGGCAGGTCCCATCTACAAGCAAAGAGACAAGAAATGGAGTCTCCTCGGAAGCTTCCAGAAGATTCATTGCTTTGTTGCCATCTTTTAGACTTATCACTTCCAGAACTGTAAGAGAACAAATCTGTAGTGCCTCAAGCTACTGAGATTGTGGAATTTTATTACAGTAATGACAAGAACCCTAGTTGGTCTGACCCTGGAACTTGCATTTTTCATTCATTCAGCTATGTTATCCTTCAAATACTAAATTTCAATATTCCTTTAAAACAAAACAAGATTCCAAACTACAAGTCATTCTTTGTTTAACCTTCTGTACTCCTTGTATATGGAATATGAATGCCTGGAAGTTTATAGATATTAATTCTTAAATGTCAGTCATTTCTTCCAGATGCTAAATAATCCCAAAGACTTTCCTTACTATATTTGACACTTTGGTAATTTCATTGATTCTCTTCAGACCCTTCTGTGATCCAGCTCCTAGTAGGGCCCCAGAGCCCCCAACCCCAACTCTGAACCCAGAGTCCATTCTAGTAGTCAGTGGTCATAACAAAGCAGGTGTATCATGCTTTGACATGACCCCAGAACACACACATGCTGACTCATACCTCAGAATACCCAAAAACTTTCCTTTGTGCTTGTTTCAATGAAGAACATATTCACAGAGCAAATACCAGAAGCCACTGTAAGACTCACTAGAACTGATTTTCTATTGAGTGTAACAGTTAAACTCTCAGAACTCACAGCCTTAGGCTTCAACATTCCATATGGCTGTGTGATGCTCTCTACGGAAAAGAATCCATCCCCTAAAATGATGCAAAATACCTCATAGGTTTGACTGTTGTGTGTGTCCTTTATAAAAGTGAAAGTATAGGGATGCCACACCCCTTATCCTGTCCTTTTAACTAAGCAAGAGTAAATATGCTGTATGTGAAGAACCTTACATTGTTACTTAGTGCCTTTCTCTGACATCACTGGCTTCATTAGAAAGAAATTGTTGCTATTCACCAAAGCTTTCTATTCTTTATCACCTCTGCACAATATAACTGAAGGAATCAATGTTTTCCTTAGATGTATATTGGCCTCAGCTTCTTCTCTACTTGTAATCTTACCCTTGGAAGAGAATCCTTCAAGGAAGTGCATTACATGAGTACATCACTATCCCTTATTTTCTTAAAGCTTTATTGTGGAAGGCAATGGTATGCTAAGCACACAAGGAGCTTCAGAATCATATTAACATTAGACCATTCTGCCATCACCAACTATGTGGCCACTAAAGGTTGACTGCCTTTTGAAATGTGTCAATAGGAAATAGTGATATGTACTTTCTCCTTCCACACTGGTATATGAGATCATTCAGGTGATGCATTGGCATGTCCCAGTAATGCTAGTGACTGACAGAACCTAATGCATTCCTTCTCCCATCTTGTCCAAGAATAAACAAGTAAGAAGCCAGGACTCTTGTCCAGTACGTTCCAGTTGGCCAGTGGTGTCCCCAAATAATGAGAGTCTAAACTTGACTTTCCTTAAATGGGCTCTGGTTATACGTGAACCACATTTATAATCAAATGCAAATAGTTTCATCGAAGTGTGAGAACAGAGTGGACAAGGTCACTCAGAAAATAATGGAGAAAGTCTTGAGGCACAGATCAGGTAAGGAGAGCGTTGGAATTATTCTGGAAACAGTTTCCTCAAGTCCAGACAGTGTGAGGATCTTATTTAAGGAGCCAGTACACACCCACATGAAAACGCATTTTCAGAGGCAGGGACCTTCTGTTTAAAGATCTGTATTCACTAAGTGTGCTCAGTTTACAGTCATGGTTTAAGGAGGAAAGATAGTGAGTGCTTTCTGGCAAGATTATAGATTACACATTAGAGGGGTTAAAATCATGAAAAGGAAAATTTCCCATTACTCTTTGCTTCCTTTTCCCTCAGAAAGCTTTGGAAGGTGTGCTAATATGGGCCTCTGACTCTGTGAGTACCTGCCTCCCTGAGATGCTTACAAATAGAGCAACAATAGCTTTACATGTACCATAGGAAATGTTTTTCTTTTTGGGTGGAGTGGTTAGAGGGAGAAGCATGTACCAGAACTTCACAAATGAAATTACACTCAAGGCAATGTTAAGAACAAGTAAAAACTTCCCAAAGTCCTACCCATGATCAGTCCTCAAAGTTCAGACCACGGGCCCTCTGTTGTTCAGCATCACGGACACTCCCCCTCCCCTGTTGGCAGCACTGGTGCGTACCCATCATCCGTCTGAAAAAATGGAGTGAGTGTTCCAGTGCTTCCAGGTTTTGGCTACTTTTGAGACAGTGTTTTAGAAAAGTGGTCCCAGCTCTGAGGTTCTGTTCCTTCCTTCCTTTTCCCAGGCATATGTGGAGATGAGGGGATGAAAGAGGAACTGCTTTGCAAGAAGATGGTGAACTGGAACCCAGCTGTGACCCCCTAAAATAGATACAAAGATACAGAGAGTGTATTTTTCTACCAATAGCCCAAGGGAGAACCTTTTCAATTGAAAAGACTTTTGATACAAGGCCAGATTGCCCAAGATGACAGCCTAAAAATACATGAAAATCCAGGAAAAACAAGCGCTCTATCCTGTAAAGATTGTCAATGCAAAAGAGTTAGTAGGCTTTTCCAGTGACCAGGAATAAAAGAAAAATAGGCTCCCCATTATGAGGCCAGTGCTGGAGGGACCATCCGCTGGTTCTGAGCCAGCTCGGGGATTTTCTGAGTGTGTTACAAATTGCAAGAACAAAATGTGGACTTTTAGCTCTAGCTGGGTTTTCAGAGGCCAGACAATTTATTATTAGGTCCGCTTCCTATCTCTGTAGCAGACAGCCGTCTCCATGTATGGAAATTCATACGCTTTTTTAATGTCAGCTATACAGTGAATACAAATCTCAAATGAAAGAACTGAGAGAAACACAAGCAAAGAGTAAGGAAGATGGTAATTCTTTTATTATCAAACATTGGCACATCCACAAATGTTTGTAATTTATTGCCTGTAATTGTTTTCTTAAAAAGTTCTAAGTAGAAAGGGTGAATCCCCAAATACAACCTACATTCATATTCTGTGATAAGTTTCCTGATATAGACAGACTTTTCACGTGAACACTAATTTAATGCAAAGACAGCACCATTATCGTGGGAATCACCATAAGACAACTAAGTTAAGGGGACTGGAAAGATGAAGGACCTATGTTCAGATTCCCTGGAACCATGTTACAAGTTCTGTGTGTGTGTGGACATATGTGTATTTCTATATGTGTTTGAGTGTGTGTGTGTATACATACATATGCACACAATAGGGAGTATATGAAATCTAATACTGTATAATATCAGTACTGGCTGTAAAAGCTAGAGTCAAGAAGGTCACTGGAACTTGACGGCTAAACAATTTGGCCAACTGACCAGCTCCAGGATTAGTGAGACTGTCTCAAAATAGAAAAAGATAGTGTCCAGTGGATATTTCTGTGGTTTGTACAAGAAGGTGTTGGAAATATGTTAACAGCTTTTCTTATTTATTTATTTATTTATTTATTTATTTATTTATTTATTGGCCTCTACATGCACGCACGCACACACACACACACACACACACACACACACACACACACACACACACACACACACACACGTCATAAAGAAACACTAGTTAGTAACCCTTCATCTCTAAGGTAACATTAGTGGTTACCTTCCTTTTCTTCTGACACTCTGTGTATGTTATATAGCTATTGTTCAAAACAACAACATCTAATACTTCCATAAATGGTGATCTTTCTCATTTCATCTTTGAGCCTTTGTCTCAGTCATCAGCATAGTGTTTGACACATGAGGGGTATTTCATATGCATTCCACGAATAAATTTCTCTGTTATGAACATCATGTGAAGGAATATTTTGTTATACATGTTATGGGTTCAAATCATTATGAGTGCAATGAATTCCTCTTAGAGCTTAATACTGAAGGCAAAAATACACCCAAAGAACTCTATTTACACACTACTAAGAACATGCCATGCTCTCCTGCCTGCTTAAACCCTGGCACTCTCTAGGCTAAGTTGAAAGATCACCTCTCATCATTACTCTTGATCAAGAATTTCTCATACAGCGGTTTCTCTCTTTTCCTCCTATTCTCCCTGTGTTGTTTTGTCTCTTATCCTTGTTTTACATAAAGTTAAACTTGAGCTGACACACACACTTGTTAGAAGAAATAGGAAGTAAAGAACTAATTAAATGCTGAAAAATAAGAGCTGACAAGATGGCTCAGTGAGCAAAGGCACTTGCAACTAAGCCAGGTGACCTGAGTCCAAGTCCAATAACCTGCATGATGGTAGAAGAGAACCATCTCTCACAAGTTATCCTTGGTCCATACATACTGTGGCTTGTGCATACCCACACCCCATGCCCAGAAAAGAAAATCTGTAAAAATAAAAAAAATGAATAAATAAATATATAAATAAGTGAAGAAAGAATTAAGAAAAGCAGTTAGCATATTTCCAACACCTTCTTCCATAAACCATAGAAATATCCACAGGACACTATTGTATTCTACCTATATCTCATGTATTTCAATAGGAACAAGCTAAGCAGACACACTGTTAAACTATACAAAGACTGTTAAACTAGAAAACAAGAAACAGCTCAACCCTTACTCCTCACTAGACTGTTGAATTTGTAAAAACCTGTTTGACTCCTCTCAATTGAGCAGCCCTCTCTCAGCAGACATTTAGAGCCCTCACTATTTGATAGGAACAATAGAGGATGCTACAGACATTAAATAAGGTGAAGCCGGGCTTTCAAGCTAGAGCAGAGAAAAGCAACACACAGAAAAGCAGAGATGGGTTCACTGCAAGGCATCCTTGCCCTGTGGCATAGGCCAGAAGGGGAAAACACCGAAGTGTACCATCTATGCCAGACTGAAAGCTTCCAGGCTATTTGAAAAGCAGCATTAACCACGCTGATTTTTCAGAGCTGATTGGGACTTATCTACATGAGAAATGGGGCAGGGGAGGGAGAAGAGGGTGTTCCAGGGCTCAGGAAGAGCATGTGAGAAATGATCAGACACGAGGCAGCATGACAAGCCGGGAAGCTACAAATTGTTGGACAATAATATAATGTGCATCCCGCCCACCTCCCAGGGTGGTTGGAAGGATCAGCTGAGCGGATGTATACATGGAAAGTGCTTTTTAAACTCCAAAGCATCAGACTGTATTCAGATGTAAGAGGTTATTATTAGACACTCCATTTTTCCCCTTCCTCCAAATTGGAAACATTTGCCGAAGTAAACATTGCTGATGCATTAGCTGTCAGGATGGTGTATTATATTTGGGAAACATTTGCCAACGTCTGTTCCGTTTTCAAATTCCCAGTCACATGTGGTTTCTGTTTGAGCAAATGCATCAAGTAATAATGAGCTTATTGTTAATTGTGCAATATCAGGCTTTAAGGTGTAAATCATCTCTAGTCCACACTGCCATTATCCCATGTTGATGGTAGACGCTTGCAGTCGTTTCTTAATGAAAACTAATATGTGACTGCTATTGATCTTTTATATTTGTCAAAGTTTATCAGAGGGAAGTCAAGACTTCTGGGGGGGGAGGAAGCTGTATGTAATGTCTACACAATGAGTATACAGATGTGCTTGGGACTGTGTGCACACATGTGGAAGCTAGAGGAAGACATTGAGCCTTTCTCTGTCACTCACGGCCTGAGTGCCCTGAGACAGTGTCTCTCAGTGAACTGGAAGTCTGTCTTTTTAGCTAGCCTGATGGGCCAGCAAGTTCCTGGGACCTGCTTGCCTCTGTTCCCCAGGATTCCAATTAATAGACACACATAGCCACGCCTGGCTCTTTCCCAGGGTTACTGAAGATTCATCTTCAGGTCCTCACACTTGCATGAAAGTGTTCTTTCCCACTGAGCCATCTCCCCAGCATCTCAAGATTCTTAGCACGGACAAGTGTGCTAATATAAATAGATTCCCTCTGAGCAGAGGATAAAAAGAAGTTTGATTGTCTCCACCCAAAAATGGCTTCCCCCCAAAAAAGCTCCATGGAACTCAGATTCAAATATTAATTTGCCTCTGTGATGTTTTAAGAAACAAACACTTCTCTCCAGAGGATACTTCCTCTGTGGTTATAGAGATCAACAGAAAGCATTTAGGGTAGAAAATGAGGGTGACTAAGTCATGCTTGAATTCTTGACATTCACAGACTCAGTCGCTGGAGAGTTTGAATCACTGTTAGTGTGAAGCATCCTCCTTTCTCTCCTTCCTGTGTGAGGGAGACTTGAGGCAGAAAAGAACAACAGAGACGTGTTTTTCATGTTGCCAACAAGCTATATGGATATGGCGTTTTCATATCAAATCCCCCAGAAAATACCTAACATCTCCAAGTTTGTTCCTTGCTGCAGCAAAGGATAGCTAGCTACTCGTTTGGGGAGGTTTGTGTTGCTGGTGAAATTCTCTCTTGAGTCATGATTAACGAAACCACTCATTAGCCGTATTGAACATCGGCTGGGGGGGGGGTGCGTGTGTGGTATTGATAAACTTAAAATACATTTCATTCTTCCTGTGTAGTTGAATCAAAATCAGATCATAGCTCATCGATGATGGACAGGACCTGAAAGGTGATTCTGTATGACTCTTCATTCTATGAATGAGAAATTTTAAGAGGAAAGTCAGCTTATTTGCTAAAGATCAGTCAGTGACTAAGTGGTACAGTCACTCTCAGAGCCTCCAGGGCTTTCTCCTACCCTCACTGTGAACATAAGGCCACTAAGTTGAGGGCTGGGAAGGGGAGCAATTCTGGAATTGGCATCAGCTTGAGGTGGGGGTGGGGTGGCTTCCTTCCAGAGACCCTACTGCCAGCATTCAGTCCCACCACTTGAGGGAGCTGTGGAGACCCTTCTTCCACAGCCTATTGCCCTGCCATTGTGTTCTGAGCAGCCAGCCCTTACTTGGCAACTAAGTGGTATGGGTCTGTGGCAAGGCAAGTAGCCAAAGACGCCAACTCCACTGTGCCTTAACAAGAGCAGTGGCAGAACCCCCAGACAAAATGGGGAAAAAGTGATTTGTTGTAGAATTCTTGTTAGTCTGGTCAGTTCCCATTCGCCTGTGAAACCGGATTTGTAGACACATGTACTGGCCAATGACTCAGCCTTAAAAAATAAAGTCATTCATAATTTATGCATAAACAAGAATAGCTTTTGTTTCTGAGGACTCAAGAAGGTTTCATAGCCCTGTCTTGCTGTCCCACTCCGGAGGAGCAGTTCCTGTTTCAAGGCAGTTTCTATAGGCCTATAAATACTTTGATGTTCAAACATCTGGAACTTATATTTGGTGTTGACTAATGAGCATTATTATTTTATTATGTATTTATATGTGATCTAAAAGAAATTTGAGGTTAGATGCCACATAACTCTGTATATACAGCGAACAATGACAAATTCTTTTTACCCATTACATTGATGATTTATTACAGGGCATAAGGAGTTCTGAGTTGTTCACTTGACATATAATTGTGCTTGGGAAGATAGTAATGGTACAGAGAGATGTAAAATTGCCCCTAACGTATATTGTTAAAATACTTTGTAAGTGGACAAAATGGACTCCAGAGGTACTATTTCACTCTTCTTAAAAAAGAAAAAAAAATCAAAGGATGGCCAATATGGCAACAAACTGGAGTTCTTTTGAATAAGTAAAGATGAGCCCTGGTCTTAGAAATACATGTGGGCACGCTTGGAAAGGCAATAAACAATACATAATGGATCTGACTTCAAAGAACGCCTATTGGAGAACCAGACCTATTTCAAAGCCCAATGTTCCATACCTAGTTTGTCTTGGTACCAGTAAGCCACAGGTAAACATGCTAAGATCAAAGGGAAAGGTGGGTGTGTGGAGGGAGGGGTGCGCACTGACTGACATTACTTTCTCCTCAAAGCATTTCCCCGAGGGACCCTGGAGACAGCACCTTGTAAGCGCCTCTGTTGTAGATTCAGGAATTTATCTTAGGAGTGTCAGAAGTACTCCAGTCTGTTAAGCATTGCTTCTCAAAGGCTGCGGTACGGGAGGCACACTGAAGGTGGCATGTACTAGGGATAGCTGTACAGACACAAAGCTGCAGAGAGATAAATGGCTCCATTATGGGCCACACCAGTGGCTTGCTTGCTGTTCCCTCCCGAGAGCAACATCACTGTAAACTGGTTTGGCCCATCAGCAGGCTGCCTGGCCTTTCATGGAAGAATGAGTCCTCTGTACACACAGACAGAGAACTTGCCAACAAAGACCTCCATTGCAGCATTTGAAAGGCTGGACTTGCTGCTGTATGAAAGCACTTCCGGGGGCTGAAGCTGTACACAGGATGTGCTGTCGACAGCTCTAAGAGCTCTGTGTGGCTCCCCTAGAGAAGCCTGCAGATTGACTTATCTGCTTTGCTGACAGTCCCCAATTCCAATGACACAGTATAGGCAGTATTCACTTAAGTCCTTACTGGAGTTCTGCTAAATCATACTAAATGTCATTGGAGGGCTTTTGTAGAGGAGCTAGCTGACTCCGTAACAGAAAATGAAATCAGAAAGACTTGGCAGATCCCACAACAGAACGGGGATACCTAAAAGCACAGTGAAACCAAAATTTAAGAAAGAGACAGCCATAAAAAAAATAAAATAAAATAAAGCAATCAAGCTGACACCCATATGTCTGTAATCACCTGGCTTTAGTGCTCATGACGTATGGTTTTAAACATTGCTTGGAACACAAACTCTTAAAAATATGCTACCATCAACCTGAGTGACTTCCAAACTCTGAAATGAAGAGAGAATGTTTGAGACAGTTTGGTTTGCATAAAATGCTTCTGTCTTATGCATTTCTCATGTTCCTCGGCATTTTTCCTTTGTCTTCCAGTGTTTATAGCTCATAACCAAATTAAGACACAAGTGCTAATTAGAAGCAAACAGTGACAAGCTGTCCTCAAGTAAACAACAAGAGACTGGTGATTAGCTTGAACCAACTTACTAGAAATGATAGAGACTGGCTGAGGTTAGCTGTGGTCCTGGACTGCACTAACGCCTCCCAAAGATGTCTTCCGGTTTAGGAAGAGTGAGGTCATAACTTGACCAGCAATAAGAGTCAGGTCAGTGAACCAGATAACCTTCTACATGCCCCTTGCCACATTGTTTAGTGTTCCAAGGTTTTGAATTGAATGATGCCATGCTTCTAACATGTGTTGATAAACTGGGAAATGAAATAAATTTATAGTTGAGATCCAATTCTGAAGCCTTCCCAGGACTCTCACCTAGTATCAATTACATATCGTCTCAGTCAGTATCCGTCAGTCTAGTCCAACCTGCCCATAGAATTGTGTTTTTATTTCCTGCACCCTTTCATTTATCAAATAACTTGACCTGGTAGAGGTGTCCAATTCTAGTTGTGGGTCCTTCTGGTGTAACTCTGGAGTCCCATGTGGCTTTCCTCTGACTGTTTTCATGAGACCGTAATCTAGTTCATTTCCTACAGATGAAGTCTTCTTCTTACAGAGGGCACTGCTTAGATCCCTGGGTGCTGGGATATGCTTCCAGACATAGCCCCTCTCCCTCCAAATGCTTCCTCAGGATGGTCTATTGGCTCCTATAAAGTAAATCATGCATTCAGGTCTTCCTTCAGCCCCACCCTGGCTCCTTGCCCCTCTCCATTATGCAGTGTCACTACACTTGACCCATAATGCATCAGGTCAGAAACATCCTGAGCTGTACTAGAGAACTGCAAAGGATGAAGAACGTGAGGCCCCCTTACAGTGATTCCCATTGCTTTCGTTTCTCATTTCCTTTGTAATAACAACTATGCTTTATAACCTAGTTCATCATAAATCTCACAAAATCGGAGCTTTTCACTCTTAGTGAGGAAAGAAAACCTTGGTACATTGCACCCTCTCTGAGGGCCTAGTTCATACAGAGCAGAGACAGGAGAATGTGAGAGAAGAGATCTGAAATAGATGACATTAGATTATCTACTTAATAAATATTTATTGAGCACCAAATCTGTCCCAGGCCCTCCTAAGCGCTCTTCATATAGATATACATTTAAAACATTGTAAATGTTTACTTTCTTGGAGCCTTCATTTAGAAAACCACTGGCTGTGTGATCCTAAGTTCGTTTACCTTTCTGAACCCTGTTTTTTTTCTCATGTAGAAAGTAAGATCTTGATTTAAATGGAAAGAAGTTCTATTTCTAGTCCCAATACTCTATGATTATTAAAATGCTCAGTACATGTGAATAGGGCATGAATCATGAACCCAAAAGACACTTGTCTAAATGGATGTCAAAGAAATATGGTGGAAAAATTTCAATTTGACCGCAAATATTCATCAAATATTTCAGCTCCTTGTAGGAATTAAAAATGTAAGGATAAATTACATACTATCCCTTAGTATGCAAATACCTAGCAGAGAAGACACATGAAACAAATTATTTTTAAAATGTTTTAATTGAAAAAAATTATACCACTTTCCTCACTCCCTGTTCTCTTTCTACCACCTCTCCAGCACCCATTCACATTGATAACCTCATTTTTCTTATTGTTGTTACATTTATTATATATCATATATAATAAATTAAATATAATTATATATTATATAATACATATATTGTATTGTTTATGTATTGCACTATATAGTGTATACTATATATACTATATCATATATAATATACTATAGATAGTATACAGTATATGTGATATACAATATATATAGTATCCTTTTTTGTTGTGTGTATGTAACATCATGGCTTACCACTCTTAGTTTGATGGTCAATAAGGGGACTCATCTCAGGAAGGAATTAATTCTCCTTTTTCCCACAGTCATTAGTTGCTTCTACTTCTTTGTCTAGGGGTAGAAACCTGTGAAAATTTCCCCCTTGCCCATGAACCTGTCCACTGATATTTCCATTGCTCTGGTCTTGCTCAGGCAGTCATTTCTAGGAGAGACTGTTTCACAGCAGATTTCTGTTATTCTGGCTCTTAAAATCTTTGTGTGCCTTTTTCTGCAATGTTCCCTGAGACAAAGATGCAGGAGCTTTAGTGTAGGTGTATTTGTTAGAGCTGGGCTTCCCTGGATCTGTAGATCTCTGTACTGTGTCCAGGTATAATTTTCTGTGATGGTTTTCATCTTCTATAAAGAGAGAATTTTTTGATGAGGGGTGGCAGCTACACTTGTCTGTCAATATAAAAATGAGATAGAAGACAGTAAGGAAAAATACTGGTCTGGAAAAATGGTGATTGTACATTCTTTTCTGAGGTCCATGGCATCACTAGCCCTAGGAAGCCAACTGGATTTCCAGTACAAGTCACAATTTCTCTCCTGCTGAATGGGCCTTAAGTCAAATTGAACAGTTGCAGGTAACCACCAACATGTGAGTACCACTTGTTGAATCTGAAAGTATTTACAGATATTTTCCACACTGTTCATTTCACGCTGTTCATTGTCATGGTTCATAGGTATTACAGCTGGGTAAGATTGTTTGCTTCTTTTTCCTTGTGTCTTAGACAGAATTTTCTGAAGCCATGGAAGTAAAACAAGGAAAGAGGCTTTCAGGTCAAATCTAACTCAACTTATCTGAGTCCTACATCCTAAGTGTGTGGTACCTTGAACAATAGGGACCGACCTGCAACCTCTGAGAGGCAGGCAAGAGCCATAGCCATAATCTATATCATTTTGTGATCAATGTAATAAGTTCATGTTATATGTTTTAACTGCTACCAACATTTGCAGTATACAAAGTCACAAAGAATGTGAAAGTCCAGCAATCCAGCCAAGTGGAGGTGAGATGAGGCTCCTTCTTTCTTCAGATGCCCTGTTGCTGTTTGCCATATGCCCACGTTTCTTCATTTGGCACAAGTGTCTTCCTTGTAAGTCAGATAATGAATATTTTTTATGACTAAGGGAAATCAGGAGGATGTTTGCTCTTCATTCTTGCAGTTGTGAACAAAACTGAAGATGTAGAAGTAGCTTGGAGTCTGAGAAACAGTCCAGAATGGATGGTTACCTTGTTCATTCCTGCTACATAAGCTCTCAGTTTCTAAATGAAGCTCAGGATTTCATATAGCCTTCTGTGCTGAAGTGGTCCAAGGCCAGGGTTCAAGCAAACTTCAGAACATCTCATTTCAACTCTAGTCTGGCTTTATTTCTCTTTGCTCTGAGATGCTAGAAACTGAACCTAGGGTATCACACATTCTAGGCAAGCACTCTATCACTGAGACACCTCTTTCATTTTTATTTTATTTTGAAAGACATATCACTACATTGAGAAGGCTGTAACCTTTGAAGTTCTGAGATTTGTAATCCTTCTTTTTCAGCTTCCCAGTTATGTAGGCATGTGCTACCAAGCTCAGATTCAATTCCTTTCTTTCCTTCTTTTTTTCTTCATTTCTTTTGGTGGAAGGGGAAAATAAGAAAATAAGGATTATCTGTGATTAATACAAGTTTGTCTGTATCTAGTCTTGTCTGGCCTTTTTGGAAAGTTTAGGGCTCCATTCTGGCCATTATGCTGCTTTGAAAGTTTTGTTGTGGTTGTTGTTGTTGTTGTTGTTGTTGTTGTTGTTTGATTGTTTGCTTTTAAGATCTACTTGTTTTATTTTATGGAGATAAGTGTTTTGCCTGCATGTTATATTGTACCATATGGATGCCTGGTGCTTTCAGAGTCCAAAAGAGTGCCTGATCTCTTGGAACTAAAGTCATAGATGCTTATAAGTCATGTGGGTATTAGGTACCAAACCTGGGTCTTCTGTAAGAGCAACAAGTACTCTGGACAACTGAGTCACCTCTCCAGCCCTGCTTCAAGGGATTTCAATATGAGATTTCTGGAGAATTTTTATTTCCAAGTTGACAGTCAATCTAATACACTGAATGATCATATGTACTTTATAGAGAGAACCTTGAGCATGAAAATAATTTTCTAAAGAACACTTGTAAGGAGTTTAGTGTCCAGATAAAGTGTAGTTTTGGAGATTTGAGATGACTTCTCATGATAAAGATTTGATCCTGCATAAAATCTGATCAACTGAGATAAGGCCACACAACTTTATAAGATACAGTGCAAGATGAATACACAACTAAAAGACAGATATTCTATTCAATCACGGTGAGATGTTGATATATTAATTAATGTTTTGTTTCTGTGAAGAGATACCATGAGCATGACAATGCTTATAAAGGAAGACATTTAAATGGGGTTGGCTTACAGTTTCAGAGATTTAGTCTATTATCATCATGGCAGGAAGCATGGCAGTGTGAAGGTGCACATGATGCTGGAGGAGCTAAAAGTTCTACATCTTGATGTGCAGCTTGAGCACAGGAGACATCAAAGCTCACCCCCACACTGACATCCTTCATCCAACAAGGTCACACCTGCTTCAACAAGGCCACACCTCTTAATAATGCTACTTGCTATGGGCCAAGCATTTAAAACCATGAGTCTATGGTGGCCATTTCTATTCAAACCACCACAGTCATTTTTTTCCATCTGATATTGTTGCAGTGACTGTGTGCTGTGGCACTTGTGTATCTTGGAAGGTTTGTGTTTGTAGTCAAAAAATTTTATGACGTCATTTGTTCTTAGCCAGTTCACGTGTAACTATACATTGTCATTAGGTGAGTAGTGACAGACTATTTTGAAATGTCTCAGGCCATCTATACACATGGTTAATGAACAAAACAGATCAATGGTCTCTCACAGTCAAGTTTATCAATATTCTACAAGCCAAACAAAAGTGTCAATCATTTAACATAAGAGGAAATACTACTCTTTCAAAGCCAGGGAATAAACAGACATAAAGGAACAACACAAACATTCACACTCTCAAATACCATTAATTTAGTACACACTTGACTGAAACTATACCCCTCAGAATTTTCTTAGAGACCTTACTCACATTTTCAGAGACACAATGCCTCTCTATCTCACAACAGCATAAAGTTGATAGAGATCAGAGGAAAGTGGGAAAGGGATACCAGGTGCTTACTCCAAAGAGACAACAAACTTCATCAAAGAAAGCACACACGAGAATTCTAAGGACTGAGGAGTCTGAGGACAGAGTCCCACTCATAGTTTTGAATGCCTTACTACATTATAGCAGTGTACAATATCAATAATGATAACCCTGGGACATGAGTGGAAAGCTATTGCATTTGCTATCAACTCTTTATAAAAGTGTGCAATCCATTCATTTTTTTAAAATCCTTTCCATTAAATCATTCCATTAAACTTACTTTCCGCTTTACAGTTGAGCCCTTTTAGAAACCATTAAGCAGCTTGTTTCTTCATTTAATCAAATAAAGTAGCTTTGCTATGAATCGGTAGTAGCTAAAGATTATAGTCAAGTGGAACAGACTTGTGTGAGATATACTCCTTGAGCTGCATCACCCATCCACTTAGAAAGAGCTCAGAAGAATTTCTAATCCAACACTGATTCTCCCCTGTCATTTAAGTAAGGCTCATTTGTCCTTGGGACCTTTTCGGGATGGTTAAACTTCACTGTCAAATTGACTGTATTTAGAAACACCTAGGAGACAGACCTCTGGGTGTGTCCACCAAAGGCATTTCCAAAGAAGTTTAACAGAGAAAGGAAGACCCATTGTGAATGTGCGAAGTACCATCCCATGGCCTGTCTGACTACACTGAATAAAAAGAGGTGGCAGGGGTAGAGGGGGGACAGGAAAGTGTGGGCAATAACATTCATCTCTTCCTGATTCCCTGGCTGTAGACACAATGTGACCAGGCATGTTGCCTCCCCAGCTATGACAAACTGTTTCCCTTCTCAAATGCTGAGCTAGAATCAACCCTTCCTTAAGTTGGGATTTGTCAGGTATTTAGTCAGAGCAGCAAGAAAAGCAACCGATACACTTTCAATCAAGGAGCGACTCTGAAATCAAATCTCTACTGAGTGCACAGGTGACGATACTGTCTTGGTGTTCTGTAAGCTTCACAATACCACACAAGAGGTTAATACCCAGCCCTAATTCAGGTTGCAATTATGGTCTGTGCAGCTTGAAATCACAAACGCAAGATGAGAAGCTGATGCAACTCTGTGAGCATAAGACATGTTTTGAAAAAGAGAAGAATGAGAACCCTTTCAATGGGATCTCCTTCCTGGCTTTGCTTGTACGAAACCAAAACTTACAATCAAGCAGACAATGGATGAGTCAATTCAAACTACAGAGCTTTTGACCACCATCAAGGAGGCAGAAATGTAATTACACCTTATGAATTACACACTTTTTATGAAATGGATGATTATCAATTTATCTTAAAGAACATGCTCATGGGTCTGATTTTCAGGCACTATTTTCTCTGTAGCCATAGAAATCCCTAAGGACTCCACTCTGGTGTTTTTAGAGTTATGATCTTAGCTCACGAAACAACTCTATTGGCTTATATTTACGTAGTCAAGTGCGGGTGAGCACAATAACCAGGCAAGTTCATAAGCTTCTGTATCTATGGATGTACTTTCTCATTAAGGTCTTAGCTTAAGTAGTCACTAGACTTTTTCAGAGACATTGCTGCATTCCTCCACTCAACAGTGATATTGGAGAGCTAATTATGAAACAGAAACTGTAGATTAACAATCCACCAAACACACGGCAAACTCAGAGTTCTTCTAGAATAATCCCAACATCCTTGAGGCTACTGATTATGCAATTCCCAGTATATCAAAGCACTCACTAATGTCATATGTATGTTCAGGGGTCAGTAGACTTGTATAAGAATTGTTCATTGTGAAACACATATATGCTATAAGAACTTTACAGAATCTCAAAGCCAGTTATGCTCCATAAATTCCACTTAGAAGCATTTATGTTTAAATGTGGATTTCTATTCATAAACATGCCTGCTGACCTCTTTTGAAGTCTGCTACTTACAGCATTACTTAAAGCATCACGATTCTATGGGCTGACATATATTAAAGAATTATTAGCTTCAGTGTTTACTTTTCCAAAAATATATTATAAAAGAAAGCCCAGCATGAGTTTTGTGTGCATGTTAACTTCTACTAAGCCACTGCCTTTTCATAAAGCAAAAGACATTAACAGTGGAGAGATGCCATTTATTCTAGGAGCATTAAACCAACAACCACAGGGCAAGGGAGGAGATATATGCAGGTAAATCTTTGAACCACAAAGCCACCCAGACTTCAAACAGAGAAAATCTGCTTTAATATTTCATTTCTTTATAATGTCAACAAAATTTACTTAAATAAAAGAATGCATAAGTACAAAAATGTATTTGAAATCACTGATATAGTCTAGGTTCCTTATGTTATAGGTGACAGTTCTTATATTCAGAGATAGAAAACTTACCAAAGATCACAGAATAGGTGTCTAAACAGTACCCTAATTTGTTTTCTATTGTGATTAATTCCATGACCAAAAGCAACTTGGGAAGGAAAGGATTCATCTTACTTTCCATTTTACAGTACATCATGGAGGGAACTCAGGGCAGAAACTCAAGGCAGGAAAATGGAGGCAGTAACTGAAGCAGAGACTACTAAGGAGTGTTCTTTCTTGGCTTGCTCCCCCACACTTTCTCAGCCTGGTTTCTTATACAACCCTGGACCACCTGCCCAGGGGTGGCCCACCCACAATGTCCTAGACCATCCTACATTAATTATTAATCATCAATCAAGAAAATGTCCCACCAACTTGCCTACAGACCACCTGATGAAGGTGTATTTCTAAATTTACATTCCTTCTTCCTAGATGGCCCTAGCTTGTGTCACATTAAAATTAACCACCACAAACAGTATCTGTATTCAATTCAGTGTTTCTCATTCTTTGTCCACACTATGTCCAAGTTGCTTCTTCTACTCTTTAGTAAGGTACTTAAATGCTGTAAATCCTAAATTGTGACCCATATTTCCAGACTATGACATGTGAATTTTTCTGTTCCTTCCTGAATGTTTGTTCACTTTCACAGTGTATTTTCTAAGGATTCCAAGTTATTAAGACCCCTTAATTTATAACAATGCCTCACATTTTTGTTCAAAGGAAATGTCAGTATCACCAGGTATCAATTAATTCAAGATTGGCTTGCCTGGGGAGATGGACTAACACATAAAAGCACTTTTCCCAAGCCCAGTGACTCAAGTTTAATTCTAGAGACCTCCACAGTAGAAAGAGGAAATTAACTGCCTCCCACAAGGTGTCCTCTAACCTCAGTGTTTCCCTGGATGTAGTGTCAAATAAAAATGGGAAGATTGAGGGAGACTCCTGTAAGAGAGGGGTAGGACCAAGAGAAAGTACAAAGATTGAAAGGACTTCTGTGTCTCCATCTAAACCAGAATATGTTCAAATGTAAAGACACACTGAAAATTCAATAAACACCACATTTAGTATCATTGACCTCTAAGAAGGCTTAACAGAAGTTCACGACTATCCTTTTAAGACTTGCCTGCAAATGTCACTGAATTTTATGAACATGTGGCTATCAGGTGTCTGCAACCCTAGCTTTTCAGTGCATAGAAAACTATTATATAAACTGTGTTATGTTTATAACTAATCATTAAAATGAAGTTTTGTTATGGATATAATAATGTGAAAAGAAATTAAATGTTTTATGTAATACAGAAGCTGGATAAGATTTTGTTAGCCAAGTCTATCTAGAAAAGAGGGGTATTACTATAGCAGATACCCTCAACAGAATAAATTCTGGTTTCTGTATTCTAAGCCATTGAGAGTTGTCACTGCCTTTACTTCACTATAGTTTGGGCAGAAAATAATTCTAAGAATGAGTTATCATCCTTTGGATCTTTGGATTCTCAGTCTTCCCAGTACTCAGGTAGAACTTTTATATCTGACCCTTGACCCTTTGTATCCTGGCTTAATATACCATATGTCAATAACCTTCAACCAGGCTCTTATTCTATCTTTCCTTTATGGGATTTCTGATTTGATAATTTTGGAATATTATTAATATAAGTTTTATAATTTATTTTAATTGATCAGTAAAACAATAAAGACTATAGACAGACACAAAAAGTGAAGGAGGAAAGGAGGAAAGAAGAGAGACAGAGACACAGAAACAGACATCAAATCAAATCAAAAATCCATACAGTGAATTACAACTGACATCTTATGGTCAAAAAGATCATAAGAAACTGCTATGGATAATTACATTCTAACCGATTAGACAATCTAGGTAAAGTAGAAAAAAAATCTAAATACACACAACCCACTACGAATGCATTGACACATTTAGAAAGTCTTGACAGCCCTATAACAAAGAAATAAAAGGGCTTGTTTAGAGAAAAGAAAATCTCACAAGAAGTAAAGCCTAGAACCAAATGGCTTCACAGTGAATGCTAATGTTACCAAACACTTACAGAAGTGATACTTGTTCTTTTAAAACTCTTCCAAGTTATAGAAGAATATAAAATACTTCTGCACTGATTTTTAGAGGCCCATTTGACACTCCAGTGTAAAAGACACTACAAATAAAGAAAATGTTAGTCCAGTATTTTGGGGGAACACAAGTATAGAAATGTTTAATAAAATCATATTGAACTGAGTTTATTAAAACTTTAACACAAAAATCATATGCTGTGATCAAGTTGGATTTGTCTCAGAATAAAGAAAATTTGCAACACATGCAAATTGAGGGAAATTACATACTATGCCTGCAGAATGAAATATGAAAAATGACCTTCTCCTTCAACTGGTGCAGAAAGATATAGAAATTAGCAACTTCTCATTATAAAATTATCAATCCATAAAAGAAAAAGAGGTCCTGCCATTTACTACAATGTGGATGAACTTGAAAAGGCATGCTGGTTGGGGTAAGTCAGCCCCAGAACAATTACCCCCGATCCCATCTCTAGCAGGAACCTACAGAGGGCATGTTTATAGGAACTGGGATTACAGTTTCCTGTAGCTGTGAAGAGAGGAGATGAGAAGTTGTTTGATCAAGTGCATGGAGCATAGTTTCAGCTATGGGTGGCACCTAAGCCTAGTATGTGTATATCTCATTAGACTATGCAGTATTCTTGAAATTTTCCCCTGAGGTTTATTTTGTACCATGTTATCTTATTTCACAGAAAGAAGGCTGCAAGAGGTAATGGCTATCTGTATGATATTATTCATGGGGCAGTTTCATAAATGTATGCTTATCTTCAAACTCATTCATTAAGTATTACTGGTTCATTGTATGTCAGTCATAGCTCAGTTACACAAAAGAAGTCAGTTGCACAAAGGTGAGATTCGTCAGGGCCCTGACTCTAGTCTTACCAGCTTTGGTCTCCTTTGTACCCAAGCTGATTACTGTGGAATCTCATTGATGTTGACAGTTTCACTCCATCAAGGTCACATTAGAACAAAAGGCCAAGATGCAGTGATACTGAGGACCAGGCGATGCCTCTTTAAATATCCAAAGGACACTGACAGCAACATGCCTCCTTCAGAAGGTTCCTTGCTTCTTACTCAATGTGGACCATTCTGGGGACTTGGAATGGACTCTGAGCCAAATTCCTAAGAAGTGAGCCAGTGCTGTGGCTGAGACCAAGCCCTGCTAGAGGAATCCAAAGGCCACAAGTTGAGAAATGCTTTCTTGGCCCATTCAAATGGATGGTGAAAGCTTTGTGATAGTGCCATCACCCGTGAGCTTACTGCTAAATTATTCAAGACAGAAGCTGTATTTAACTGCATGCTTCAGATTCATCCATGAGCTGACTGGTGTTTCCTCCGTATCACTGATAGGGAGGCTGAGCTTCTTAGGGGTTAATTAACTCGTCCTAGATCACACAGTTTTTAAATGGGAGTCCCACCTTCACTACGGAACCAAGATGATGAATTGAATACATATGTTCACAGCTTTCTTTAGCAACGAGGCCATTAGCTGAAAGAGAGATTAACCAATTTCATGGCACCTCTTTGCCTCTTGTTATGGCTGGCAACTATACCATCAACTATCTGTTAGGAGTGCTGAAGGGTAAAGCACCATTAACTACATGTATCTACCTTAAAATACATACTTTGTGCTTTCCACACTGCCTAGGGATGGGTCCATATGGTGTTGTTCCCATGGCAACTTAAAGGGAACCTTACACAATGTCCAGCAACCTTGATGTCCTGCAGATGACGGAGGAGAATATCCTCAAATTCCTTGATGGCACCAACCTTGACTTTCAGATGGAGCAGTATATCTACCATCTACAAAAGGAAAAGGGACAATGTCTACATCATAAATCTGAAGAGGACCTAGGAGAAGCTGCTGCTCGCATCTCGAGCTGATGGCAGCATCTTCTCCTCCAGGAACACTGGCCAGCAACTGTGCTGAAGTTTGCTGCTGCCATTAGAGCCATTCTCATTGCTGGCCACTTCACACCTGGAACCATCACTAACCAGATCCTAGATGCCTTCAGGGAGGCATGGCTTCTAGTGGTGACTGACTCAGGGCTGACCACCAGCCCCCACAGAGGCCTCTAATGACAACCTGCCCACCCTTGCTCTATGTGACACAGAATCCCTGAGCTAGTGGGCACTGCCATCCCATACAACAAGGGAGCTCACTCATTTCGTCTAATATGGTGGATGCTGACCTGGGAGGTACTATCTCCCATGAACACCCATGAAAGATTATGCCTGATCATTTTCACTTCTACAGAGATTGACAAGGAGGAGCAGGCTATTGCTGAGAAAGTTGTGATCCAGGAGAAATTTTAAGGCAACTGGTGGCCAACTGGTATGAGGGGGTACAGGTGTTCTCTGTGCCCATCCAGCAGTTCCCCACTGAAGACCTGAGTGCTCAGCCAATCACAAAGGAGTGGACAGCAGCTCCCACAACATAGGCCATGGAAAGGGTTGTAGCCACCACTGAGTGGTTCTGAGCTCCACTGCAAAAGGAAAGGGGAAAGGGTAGAAGGAAAAGAAAGTTCCTAGGAGCTGGGAAAAATGTATTCTCTGCTCTAGAAACCAAGATTATTTTCTCTTTCTCTCCTCTTCTATTTGGAAAACAAATTTAGTCAGAACTAGTTCAACTAGTGCTTCATGGTTCTTAAACTCAAGCCTGGTGTGTCACTATGAAAATCAGATGTCATCCAGTCCAATCTAGACACGGTCATTATCTCTCTTCAGGGAAGTGAAGCTGTTTGATCTTGGTGAGATTTGTCCTAAAGTCTGAATACATCACACTGTGTTGTATTGATCATTCCATAGAAAAAGCAAATGAAAATAACCAATTGTCCCAGCTAAAGAATCCCAGTGAAACAAAAGATATTCTGTTGGCCACTTTTCATTTGTCTTGGCGAATAGTGACAATAACAATACCTATTACACAGCTCCTCTATTCTAGACAATTCTAAGTTCTCATGCATTAGGGGAACCTATGGTAGTAGGTTTGGCTAGGAAAAACAAATGTTATTTGTTCCATATTAAAACACAAAAAAATTAGACCATAATTGTTTTGATGTGTGTATGTGGGGTTTTTTTTATAGATATGTACAGTCTGGTATGAGAAAGGAAACAGAATTTATATTCAATTGTGTGTGGCTCTTGTCCCTACCATAAGCTATCTAAGACCTATACTTACACTGTTGTGTTCGAATCACGGCTCATTCGGACAGATCACACCAGGCCAGTACAGTTCCACAGGAGAGAGGTTTACTGGGGGTGAGGGAGAACAAAGGGGAATGACAAAGATGAAGAGAGAAAGGGGTGAAGGTCAGGAGGACTCTGATGTAACCACTTTCAGGTAAAGGTGGGAAGTAGATCAGGTAGACACTGAGAGTGTATGGTGATTACTATGGCAACAAATGCATGGGTCCCTGTCTCCTATGGATGATGTCACTGTCATCACTGGATTCAGAGGTGACATTCAACTGTAAAGCTGGTTCCTGAATGTAAAGCCAGTTCCTGATGCCAACATACATCACATTTAATCTTGATAAACTTAAGGATTCTCTCCTCCAAAGAACAATAGTGGAGCTTTATCTCATATGACTATTATTGAGATAAGACAAGAGTTATGACCTGAAGAGATGAGTTACAGAGACATTTTACCAGCCAGGAAGTTTTCTACACATGCCATAAATAGAAGTTTTCAGTAAGTGGTATTATGCAGCTTGAAGCAGGCTACCTTGTGTATGTAGCTCATGACTTCCTCCATGGTCCATGCTCAGCTTTTTCTTCTCTAGCATTCAGCTATCACCTGAAATCAGTCAAGATTATTATGGGTGTCTATCAGATTGAATGATGCTGAATTAGATTTTTATTTTATTCCATTGAATTGCTGAGGTCAAATGCAGGGTCTTTCATGTGCTGGGAGAGAACTCTACATTAAGGTACACTCTCAGTTCTCCAGATTTTGACTGTTAGGAAGACTCAAAAAAAAAAAAAAAACAGCAGATACAGAAACAGAGCATTTGTGTGCTATACACCATCAAATTTTAGGAGATTAGCTTCAAAAACCAATATGAACAGTAGGAACCATTATAAATAGGCTAAGCAATACTAACTTGAGACACTAAAAATTCTTTAAAATTCTTTAGCATTCACAAAAACTCTTACTTTAAAAAATCAGCTAAGTGAAGATGTTTTTAATATTCCTCAGAAGATAACCTTTAACCATTGAAGAAAACATTAGGATGTCTCAAAAGAAATGAACATTGATTCCTGTAATTTTTTTCAAGGCTCAAAATGCTTGGGTGGACTGGTGAAGTGAGTCTACTGTCCTGGGGGTTGGGGGGAACACTTTTGGGATAGAATTTCCACAACTGATCATATTGTTTCTGAAACGGCTTCGCACCTGTCTTCTCTAATGCAATGCAGATATTAGTTTTAAATGGGAAACAGAAATTCAGTCTGACCTGATTTGATCACAACAAAGGACAGGAAGTGACAGCCCCTCCTGAACTAAAGGGAAAACAAGAACTGGGAAGGACTTTCTTCTACGGGCATTGAGTGGGAATGGGGGTGGGGTGGGATAAACAAGTGGAGGATTGGGTTAACTGCTGTCACAAACAAAGGAAGAGCACCTTTACCCTTGCTGCCAACCAGAACTGGGATGCACAGTCAACCCTTTCAAGCGAGTCCTGCTGGTGCCTGAGCTAAAGTGTGGATGTAGGAATTAGACTGGGTGGTTGTGGTTAGTGGCTGTGGCTGGGGTTATTTTTCATTCTTTTTCATTTCTTCTGCTATTTCTTCATTGATTGGTTTTGATTCCTTTTGTTTTGTTTTTACTACCTTCTCTACCAAGAGATGAAATAACAGCGGTTTGATTACCTGGCCAACTTAGCTCTCTGGCCTCAAAAACTACATCCTGAAAGTAAAGAAGAAGACAAAAAGACTAAGGAATGATGGGATTTATATGAAAATGGAAATTTAAGAAAGATGACAAAAAGCTAAAGGGAATTAGGAAATGAAGCAAGGGCTGTACATGAGACAAACGTGCTATTAAAAAGTGGAGAAAAGGATAACTTAAAAATATGTGTTCCCGCCAGTACAGAGGAACTCGAGGGCCAAAAAGTGGGAATGGGTGGATAGGGGAGTTGGGGGGAGGGTATGGGGAACTTTTGGGATAGCATTGGAAATGTAATTGAGGAAAATACGTAATAAAAAAATACTGTGAAAAAAATAATTATTAAAAAAATATGTGTTCCTTTTGCATTTTTATCTGTTTCTATGTCTTTGGATCAATTCCTACATATAACACATGAAATATACACACACACACACACACACACACAATGTACACATGTACAAATATACAAATATACATATATATTGTGTGATATATCACTCTTTCATATGTGTGATATATGATATACCATATATATAATATACATGAAATATATAACATATATTAGTGAGTACACAAGTATTGAAATTGGGATGTGAACCACCAACTTAGCCACGTCTGAAGCCCTTTTGCATGTGGCCACTGCTGTGGAATCAAAGAGCACAAAGACACACAGGTCATCAGGGGCTGAAGTCCAACAGTCCCCAGATGATGGATTTCACTGGGGTTGATCCTGGTCCCAGAAGAGAACTTGGTGAGTTTTAAGAAATGGACAGTTGCCACATACATCAGCCTGGTCACCTACTCTGTAATCACTTGTCCAATACCACTCTGATGCCACTTCATTCCCTAGCCAGTTTATTCTTGTCACTATTATACTGAGAGGCCAAACCAAAGCACGCCATATCATCTTGCACAGAATGCATGTGGAGATGCACAACCCTAGAATGGAGATGACCTTGGAA
Organism: Mus musculus; assembly: GCF_000001635.26. Lineage (NCBI taxonomy): Eukaryota > Metazoa > Chordata > Mammalia > Rodentia > Muridae > Mus > Mus musculus. Next base: position 56,391,954 of record NC_000070.6, read on the forward strand.
GACCTCAGCGCTCCCAGAGCCCAGTCCCAACTCTGTTTAGCACTAACACTAAGAAAGAAAAAAAGCAAAAGTGGGGTTGAAAGACCCACAACGTGAGGGCTCCCCCACGTTCTGACTCAGGAGAGGCGACACCCCAAAATCACCCACAAGAAACGGGTCTTGCTGCAAGCTGCAAGAGGATTTTTATTCAAGAGCGCTCTCGGGCCCATGGTCATACACCATGCAGGGGTAGAGGACCGTGGCGCCCCGAGTAGCTGGGTAAGGGGGTATTTAAAGGAAGAAACCGAAACTTAAGGAAGTGGGGAGGGCGTTGTTGGAAGATACCAAAGATACCAGTTAAGAGTCACAAGGAAGTGTAAAGTTACAAGAGTCACAAGGAATACCTGGTAATTGTTAACTCTCAAGACAGCTTCTAAGAACCCCTAACAATAGCACATTTGCATTGCAGGTTCTGGGTGACTTTCTTTGAATGAGCACTCTTTGAACCCAGGAAGCGGGTGGGTGGAGGAATGTCGCTATGTGTTTTATGATTAGCATACCTTTACAAAGGCCACATTCCCAAGCCTGGGTCTAAAGCCCTAGAATTCTGTTTTTACGTTGTTATACTTTCAGGGTATGAACCTAGTTCAATGGCAGAGCACTCACATAGCATGCCCAGGTCCCTGGGTTCAATTCCCAGCACCAACACAAAACAAAATAGAGTAATTAGATGTGATGTGTTGTGTGGGGCTTTACACATATGCAGTTATTAAAGATTTGTTTTTTCATTTTTCTGGGCCTGCATGTTTTACCTAAATGTATATATGTGTTCTACCTGTGTATCTGATGTCTGTGGAGCCAAAAGAGGGTATTGGATCCCCTGGAACTGGAGTTACAGATTGCTGTGAGTTATCATGAACCTGCTGAGAACTAAATCTGAGTCTTCTGCAAAAAGCAACAAGTGCTCTTAACTGCTGAGTCATCTCTCCAACCCCAACATATACTGTAATAATTGATCTTCAGTTCTTTTGTGTTATATCCCTAGCCTACTTATATAACAGATTAGGGAACTGAGAACCAGGGGATTTTCAGGGCTTCAATCTAGGACCCTTACCTGTATGACCTTCATCAAGCTACTTAACCTCTTAAAGGTTCAGTGAATTATTTACTATAAAAATAACATGAAAACATGTCATGAAATGTCTATGTCTCATCTTTACCTCTATCCATCTTTTCAGCATTGGATTAAATGCTCTGAAGTAATAAGAATTTGATTATGGTTAATTTGTTATCAATTTAGACATTGCCTGAAGGATGGGTAAAGGAATGTCTAAAGGACAACATAAAAGAAGTACTTATAGACCAAACCGTCAGAGGGCAGGACTGTTGGCCAGGACCACTGAAAGAGTCCATAGACTGATGCTCTCATCACTATCTTCAGCCTGCTTCTTTAACTGTAGAATTAAACTTGAGGCTGTTGAAAATGACAGAAGTGACTGAGGGTTGCTCTCCACCTCACCAGAAGGCTCCATATGCTGTCTCTTCCTTTGTCATTCCAAATCTTCCCACATGCAGACCCCATGTGCCAACAATCTCCTGTATCTCACAATCGTCTCATCTTTCCAATCTCCATTGGTTCTACTCCTTTACCTGCAAAACTCTTTCACTGTCTCTTGTCAGTCTTCTAGATCCTTCTATGAGGACCTCAAATGGCATGTTATTAAGTTCCTTCTGGACTTAACATGGTTAACTGCATTGACTCAGAACAGTCAGCATGGTAAATATAACACACCCAGAGAAATAAGTTTATCTTAATCTGCTTTGTATTCACAGCAACTGCCCCAGAACCTAAATACATGTATAGTTGATGCAATAAAATGTGGTATGATAAGAACCCCTTGTCCTTAACCTCTGTATCACACCATAAATCATTTGTATATTTTCCCCAAAGGACTGCCTTTGTCATCTGCAAACTGCCCAACTCTAGCTTTAAGTATTAACAAGCTCAATATGGCTGTGGTTTGCCCTCTATGGCAATGGAAACTGTGCTGAGTTGGAACTGATTTACTAGTGAAAATAGACTGCTGGTGAATCATCCCCTTACTCATCCTGGGGTGAAAGTTTAGGACAAACCAAGAGGGAACTCTGCCCTTAACCACATCTGAAATGGAGAATGTCCACTGGGCAGCCACCCCCACTATCCCTTCCCATGATGCTTGGGCTGGGTTTCATTGGAAGAGTTGTGGGGCTCCTTTCCATCAATTCAAGACAGAAAAAAAGTGGATGGCCTGAGCCACTAAATGGTAAGCCCAAGTTACTGCTTCCAGCTTTCCTGGTGTTTCTGGCACTTGCCCAGGGAGTTATCAAGTGTTTGGAAGACAAAGTTCTAGCCACCAACATTACTCTGTGTGCTATATGTTCTCTTCCTCAATTTCTGCACCAAAGAACAAAGACATCCTAATTAAGATGAATTAGTTGACTTCCATGACTCAATATGTATTCACAGATCCCTGTTATATGGCAGGAGCTTGGTGTGGAAGACAGTGTGGTAGCAAATGGAGCTCCAGTCCCTGTGGCAGATAGAGAGAGAGAGCATGTGTCTATGTATCAGCTATGTTCTGAGTAAGCCATGTGACCTTGAATAAAGGCATTCATTGCTCATTGCTCAATGAGACAATTTCTGCATCTGTAAAATGGGAAGGACAATACTGGTATCTTCCTCTAAGGCTTCTAAGGCTACTATTAAAAACTTCTATCGACCTTGGTTCCAGGACTCCGCGGAGGGCAGGCTGCACGGGTGAGGGTGTGGAATACAGAGGCCAGCCTTTCTGGGACAGGCGAGAGCCAGAGAGCTTCTGAGGTGGCGCCATCTTCGGCTCCAGACAACTGGCCACCTTCCTGGTGAGAGCACAGGGGTCCACCCGGCCCGAGAGGTTTCTGCCTCAGGCTCCTGTGGAAGCCACCTTGGTTCTGGGACTCCGCGGAGGGCAGGCTGCACGGGTGAGGGTGTGGAATACAGAGGCCAGCCGTTTCTGGGACAGGCAAGAGCCACAGAGCTTCTGAGGCAGCGCCATCTTCAGCTCCAGACAACTGGCCACCTTCCTGGCCAAAGCAACACAGCTTCTGGGAAATATCCTGTTTTGGGCCTTCATCTTCAGCCAGGAGGAGGTCCAAACACCAAATAACTGTGCACCTTCCCTGAAAGAGGAGAGCTTGCCTGCAGAGACTGCTCTGACCACTGAAACTCAGAGGAGAGAGCTAGTCTCCCACCTCTGCTGATAGAAGGTAACAAAATCACCAAAGGAACAATCTCTAAACAAAGACAACTATAACAACTAACTCCAGAGATTACCAGATGGCAAAAGGTAAATGTAAGAATCCTACTAACAGAAACCAGGTCCACTCACCATCATCAGAACCCAGAACGCCCACTTCGCCCAGTCCAGGGCACCCTAACACACCTGAAAAAGTAGACCTGGATTTAAAAGCATATCTCATGATGATGGTAGAGGACATAAAGAAGGAATTTAATAACTCACTTAAAGAAATACAGGAGAACACTGCTAAAGAGTTACAAGTCCTTAAAGAAAAACAGGAAAACACAACCAAACAGGTAGAAGTCCTTATAGAAAAACAGGAAAACACATCCAAACAGGTGATGGAAATGAACAAAACCATACTAGACCTAAAAAGGGAAGTAGACACAATAAAGAAAACCCAAAGTGAGGCAACGCTGGAGATAGAAACCCTAAGAAAGAAATCTGGAAACATAGATGCCAGCATCAGCAACAGAATACAAGAGATGGAAGAGAGAATCTCAGGTGCAGAAGATTCCATAGAGAACATCGGCACAACAATCAAAGAAAATGGAAAATGCAAAAAGATCCTAACTCAAAACATCCAGGAAATCCAGTACACAATGAGAAGACCAAACCTACAGATAATAGGAGTGGATAAGAATGAAGATTTTCAACTCAAAGGACCAGCAAACATCTTCAACAAAATTATTGAAGAAAACTTCCCAAATCTAAAGAAAGAGATGCCCATGAACATACAAGAAGCCTACAGAACTCCAAATAGACTGAACTAGAAAAGAAATTCCTCCAGACACATAATAATCAGAACATTAAATGCACTAAATAAAGATAGAATACTAAAAGCAGTAAGGGAAAAAGGTCAAGTAACATATAAAGGCAAGCCTATCAGAATTACACCAGATTTTTCACCAGAGACTATAAAAGCCAGAAGAGCCTGGACAGATGTTATACAGACACTAAGAGAACACAAATTCCAGCCCAGGCTACTATACCCAGCCAAACTCTCAATTACCATAGATGGAGAAACCAAAGTATTCCACGACAAAACTAAATTCACCCATTATCTCTCCACGAATCCAGGCCTTCAAAGGATAATAACAGAAAATAACCAATACAAGGACGGGAACCACGCCCTAGAAAAAACAAGAAGATAATCCCTCAACAAAACTAAAAGAAGACAGCCACAAGAACAGAATGCCAACTTTAACAACAAAAATAACAGGAAGCAACAATTACTTTTCGTTAATATCTCTTAATATCAATGGTCTCAACTCCCCAATAAAAAGACATAGACTAACAAACTGGCTACACAAACAAGACCCAACATTTTGCTGCTTACAGGAAACTCATCTCAGAGAAAAAGATAGACACTACCTCAGAATGAAAGGCTGGAAATAAATTTTCCAAGCAAATGGTATGAAGAAACAAGCTGGAGTATGAAGAGACAAGGAGGGGCACTTCATTCTCATCAAAGGTAAAATCCTCCAAGAGGAACTCTCAATTCTGAATATCTATGCTCCAAATACAAGGGCAGCCACATTCATTAAAGAAACTTTAGTAAAGCTCAAAGCACACATTGCACCTCACACAATAATAGTGGGAGACTTCAACACACCACTTTCACCAATGGACAGATCATGGAAACAGAAAATAAACAGGGACACAGTGAAACTAACAGAAGTGATGAAACAAATGGACTTAACAGATATCTACAGAACATTTTATCCTAAAACAAAAGGATATACCTTATTCTCAGCACCTCATGGTACCTTCTCTAAAATTGGCCACATAATTGGTCACAAAACAAGCCTCAACATATACAAAAATATTGAAACTGTCCCATGCATCCTATCAGATCACCATGGACTAAGGCTGATCTTCAATAACAAAATAAATAATAGAAAGCCAACATTCACGTGGAAACTGAACAACACTCTTCTCAATGATACCTTGGTCAAGGAAGGAATAAAGAGAGAGATTAAGGACTTTTTGGATTTTAATGAAAATGAAGCCACAACATTCCCAAACTTATGGGACACAATGAAAGCATTCCTAAGAGGAAAACTCATAGCTCTGAGTGCCTCCAAAAAGAAACTAGATAGAGCACACATTAGCAGCTTGACAACACACCTAAAAGGTCTAGAAGAAAAGGAAGCAAATTCACCCAAGAGGAGTAGAAGGCAGGAAATAATCAAACTCAGGGGTGAAATCAACCAAGTGGAAACAAGAAGAACTATTCAAAGAATCAACCAATCAAGGAGCTGGTTCTTTGAGAAAATCAACAAGATAGATAAACCCTTAGCCAGACTCACTAGAGGGCACAGGGAAAGCATCCTAATTAACAAAATCAGAAATGAAAAGGGAGACATAACAACAGATCCTGAAGAAATCCAAAACACCATCAGATCCTTCTACAAAAGGCTATACTCAACAAAACTGGAAAACCTGGATGAAATGGACAAGTTTCTAGACAAATACCAGGTACCAAAGCTAAATCAAGATCAGGTTAATGATCTCAACAGTCCTATATCCCCTAAAGAAATAGAAGCAGTCATTAATAGTCTCCCAGCCAAAAAAAGCCCAGGACCAGATGGGTTTAGTGCAGAGTTCTATCAGACCTTCAAGGAAGACCTAATTCCAGTTCTTCACAAACTATTCCACAAAATAGAAACGGAAGGTACTCTACCCAACTCATTCTACGAAGCCACAATTACTCTGATACCTAAACCACAAAAAGACCCAACAAAGATAGAGAACTTCAGACCAATTTCCCTTATGAATATCGATGCAAAAATCCTCAATAAAGTTCTTGCTAACAGAATCCAAGAACACATCAAAACAATCATCCATCCTGACCAAGTAGGTTTCATCCCAGGGATGCAAGGATGGTTCAATATATGGAAGTCCATCAATGTAATCCAGTATATAAACAAACTCAAAGACAAAAACCACATGATCATCTCGTTAGATGCTGAGAATGCATTTGACAAAATCCAACATCCATTCATGATAAAAGTCTTGGAAAGATCAGGAATTCAAGGCCCATACCTAAACATGATAAAAAGCAATCTACAGCAAACCAATAGCCAACATCAAAGTAAATGGTGAGAAGCTGGAAGCAATCCCACTAAAATCAGGGACTAGACAAGGCTGTCCACTCTCGCCCTACCTATTCAACATTGTACTTGAAGTCCTAGCCAGAGCAATTAGACAACAAAAGGAGATCAAGGGGATACAAATTGGAAAGGAAGAAGTTAAAATATCACTTTTTGCAGATGATATGATAGTATATATAAGTGACCCTAAAAATTCCACCAAAGAACTCCTAAGCCTGATAAACAGCTTCAGTGAAGTAGCTGGATATAAAATTAACTCAAACAAGTCAATGGCCTTTCTGTACACAAAGGATTAACAGGCTGAGAAAGAAATTAGGGAAACAACACCCTTCTCAATAGTCACAAATAATATAAAATACCTTGGCGTGACTCTAACTAAGGAAGTTAAAGATCTGTATGATAAGAACTTCAAGTCTCTAAAGAAAGAAATTAAAGAAGATCTCAGAAGATGGGAAGATCTCCCATGCTCATGGATTGGCAGGATCAACATTGTAAAAATGGCTATCTTGCCAAAAGCAATCTACAGATTCAATGCAATCCCCATCAAAATTCCAACTCAATTCTTCAACAAATTAGAAAGGGCAATCAGCAGATTCATCTGGAATAACAAAAAACTGAGGATAGCAAAAACTCTTCTCAAGGATAAAAGAACCTCTGGTGGAATCACCATGCCGGACCTAAAACTGTACTACAGAGCAATTGTGATCAAAACTGCATGGTACTGGTATAGTGACAGACAAGTAGAGCAATGGAACAGAATTGAAGACCCAGAGATGAACCCACACACCTATGGTCACTTGATCTTCGACAAGGGTGCTAAAACCATCCAGTGGAAAAAGACAGCATTTTCAACAAATGGTGCTGGCACAACTGGCAGTTATCATGTAGAAGAATGTGAATTGATCCATTTCTATCTCCTTGTACTAAGGTCAAATCTAAGTGGATTAAGAAACTCCACATAAAACCAGAGACACTGAAACTTATAGAGGAGAAAGTAGGGAAAAGCCTCGAAGATATGGGTACAGGGGAAAAATTCCTGAATAGAACAGCAATGGCTTGTGCTGTAAGATCAAGAATCGATAAATGGGACCTCACAAAATTGCAAAGCTTCTGCAAAGCAAAAGACACCGTCAATAAGACAGAAAGGCCACCAACAGATTGGGAAAGGATCTTTACCTATCCCAAATCGGATAGGGGACTAATATCCAATATATATAAAGAACTCAAGAAGGTGGACTCCAGAAAATCAAATAACCCCATTAAAAAATGGGGCTCAGAGCTGAACAAAGAATTCTCACCTGAGGAATACCGAATGACAGAGGAGCACCTGAAAAAATGTTCAACATCCTTAATCATCAGGGAAATGCAAATCAAAACAACACTGAGATTCCACTTCACTCCAGTCAGAATGGCTAAGATCAAAAACTCAGGTGACAGCAGATGCTGGCGAGGATGTGGAGAAAGGGGAACACTCCTCCATTGTTGGTGGGATTGCAAGCTTGTACAACCACTCTGGAAATCAGTCTGGTGGTTCCTCAGAAAATTGGACATAGTACTACCGGAGGATCCCGCAATACCTCTCCTGGGCATATATCCAGAAGATGTCCCAACCGGTAAGAACACATGCTCCACTATGTTCATAGCAGCCTTGTTTATAATAGCCAGAAGCTGGAAAGAACCCAGATGCCCCTCAACAGAGGAATGGATACAGAAAATGTGGTATATTTATACAATGGAATACTACTCAGCTATTTAAAAAATGAATTTATGAAATTCCTAGGCAAATGGATGGACCTGGAGGGTATCATCCTGAGTGAAGTAACCCAATCACAAAGGAACTCGCACAATATGTACTCACTGATAAGTGGATATTAGCCCAGAAACTTAGGATACCCAAAATATAAGATACAACTTGCCAAACGCATGAAATTCAAGAAGAACAAAGACCAAAGTGTGGACACTTTACCCTTTCTTAGAAATGGAAACAAAACACCCATGGAAGTAGTTACAGAGACAAAATTTGGAGCTGTGACAAAAGGATGGACCATCTAGTGATTGCCATATGCAGGGATCCATCCCATAATCAGCTTCCAAATGCTGACACCATTGCATACACTAGCAAGATTTTGCTGAAAGGACCCAGATATAGCTCTCTCTTGTGTGACTATGCCGGGGCCTACCAAACACAGAAGTGGATGATCACAGTCAGCTATTGGATGGGTCACATGGCCCCCAATGGAGGAGCTAGAGAAATTACCCAAGGAGCTAAAGGGAACTGCAACCCTATAGGTAGAACAACAATATGAACTAACCAGTACCCCGGAGCTCTTGTCTTTAGCTGCATATGTATCAAAAGATGGCCTAGTCGGCCATCACTGCAAAGAGAGGCCCATTGGACTTGCAAACTTTATATGCCCCAGTACAGGGGAACGCCAGGGCCAAAAAGGGGGAGTGGGTGGGTAGGGGATTGGGGGTGGGTGGGTATGGGGGACTTTTGGTATAGCATTGGAAATGTAAATGAGCTAAATACCTAATAAAAAATGGAAAATAAATAAATAAATAAATAAATAGACACCAATAATATTTTTCTGTCATATTGTACTATCACCATTAAAAATGTATACATTGTTTGTGAAGTCTTTAAAAAAATAAATAAATAAATAAAAACTTCTATCAAATACTTAGATTATTTGAGTTCCAGCAGACCTTGATAAATTTTGGCCACTCGCATACTAATTTAGTGTGGAACACAAATTCTAACAAAAACCAGTAATTATAAGATACTGAAAGACCCAACATAATTCTAAGTGAGCCACAGTGTATGAAAGTGAGAGTAAATTCCAGGCATACTTAAAGTAGTATGTTGGTCGGAGAATACTTTGCTAGGGAAATGCAATGTGAAAGGTGACTATAAAAGTACACTGTAAAAGCTCCCAGGCAGAAGCTCTGTGATGAATGATGGGGTTCCAGCAACTGGAGGAGCAATGGAGTTGGAGCATCTCCAATAAGGTGTAGGGAGCCTGCTCCAAAGTGAAGTAAAGAGATGAGCTTGTTACAAGGATGGATGTGAACCTGGTGATGGAATGCACTATGTCTGGAATTTGGGGAAAGTGATAAGGAATCTTTTAAATTATCTGTCCAAAATTACTCTAGCTGGAAAAATAATAAACTAGACCAAGGAGGCAAGGAGTTTCTACCAGACTAACCTGCTGTGTGAAACCAGATGCAGTGCTGTTATTTCCAGAGTTTGTTTCAGTTTGCTTTTGGTTGCTCCTTTGCTCCCCACTCTCCACCAAATGGCATGTGGGTGGGGGGGATCAAATCTACGTCTTTGAGCACTGTAAGCAAAGGCTGAATGACTGAACAAAATGCCCACCTCCCGAAATTGAGATTTGAAGATAACACGAAGAAGCCTATTCACAACAACCTGACAGTCCGTGTCTTCTTACCTTGCATCTCAGCTCTACCACTTCACCCAGGGAAGCTCCAGGCAAGAGAATCACAAGTGAGGAAGTGTCTGTGGTAACAAAGGGGATTGGAGGACTTCATATTTCTGAGTGAAGAGCTGGTATGGTGAAATGAGAATTTGAGGGTATATTTGGAAAAGGGGGACTTTAATCAGAGAGTGCACAGGAAAAGAGGAGACAGAGTAGCTTCAGGAAGGAGAGAGCAGACTCAAAGGAAGTCCACACAATGCATAATTGCCCTGCATGAGTGTCTTCCATGCTCGCCTACAATTGCACTCCATGTTCTGTCCTGGACTTTGGATTCTTCCCATTTATTTCTAGAAATTCTGTAAAAAGAGAAAAAACTGATTCATTCTCTCTCTCTCTCTCTCTCTCTCTCTCTCTCTCTCTCTCTCTCTCTCTCTCTCTCTCTCTCTCCCTCTCTCTCTCCCTCTCTCCCTCTCTCCCTCCCTCCCTCCCTCCCTCCCTCCCTCTCTCCCTCTCTCTCCCTCTCTCCTTCTCTCTCCCTCTCTCCCTCTTTCCCTTTCTCCCTCTCCCCCCATCTCTTTTTCTGGTTTTTCAAGACAGAGTTTTTTCTGTGTAGTCAAAAATATCCTCTTCTTTCAAATCTTTCTCTTATTTGTCACTTTGTCTCCCACTCATTTAAACATCACTTTCAGATATGAATGCTTCCTTCTACAAACTAACTTTACCTTCATTGTTTGAGATTAAAGATATGTACTAAGGGTGAATCTGTATTATAGCCAGAGAGATTAAAGGTATATGCTAAGACTGGGCCACACCACAACTAGAAACAGACTTTTTCAGTAAATGATACAATTGCAGGGTTTGAAATGTGATCAAATATCCAGCAACAGGTGTGTTTGTGTATGTGTAAAAAAAAAATGTAGGTCTAGAGTAATTACAGGAAAAATATTGTGATTGCACACTCCTTGGCTGTCATTGGTCACTTTCTCGCCAATCAATGAACCTTTGTCTGGGTTCCTGGAGGTGCAAGCATGCACGCACGCATGCACACACACACACACACACACACACACACACACACACACACACACACACGGGGGGGGCACATACCCTAACTTATCAAAACATTATTTTCTAACTTTTTATTGATTCTTTGTGAATTTCACACCATGTGAATACCAATGCCACACATATCCTCATTCCTCCATATCTGCCCTCTGTCCTTGGAACCTTCCCACAAAAGAAATAAATATATAGCCATGGAAGCTGTGCTGTGTTATGGTGTGCCGCACAATATAGCTTTTGGCCCAAACAGCTTTACTTGAAAATGCTCATTGTGTTGGGTCACTGGTATGGCTTAAAGCCTAAAGGCACCTATAGAATGAGAATGAATTCAATGAACTTCCCCAGCAGAAAAACCACAATGATTAGAAATAAGTTCAGAGAAATTAAGGAAAATGAGCTCCTAATCGAAAACATGAAAATCTAAGTCAAATGAGTAAGGTAATACAAGATGTGAAAGAGGAATTCAACAAAGGGACACAAATAAAAGGCTGATTGAAAGTGCTTGAAATGAAAGATGTATAGGTCAATCAAAAACTTCCATGAAAAGACTCAGCAATAGAATAAAACAAAGAAATGGCAGACTATATGAGTTTGAAAACAACGTGGAAGTAATGCAGCAATCAAACAAAGATGAAGATAAAATAGTAAGGTATTGATATGAGCTGTAATATACCCAGGGCACCCCCCTAAAATATAAAAGCTATGGATAATAGGCAAAGAAAGAGACTAACCTAATCATAAAGGCATAGAAAACATTACTTAAAAGAATGATAAGGAAAAAATTCCCGGAGTTACAAACAGAGATGTCAACCCAAACACCTAGAATACCAAAAAACAGGACCAGAAAAGAACAACCAATTGTCATATATAGAACAGGAAAAGAATATTGACAACAGTCCTTCCGGTCTGCACCAGCTCAGGGCCACCTTGGGCTCGAACTCAGCTGACAGTCCCATGGTCCCCAGAGGACTCTCCATGCCCCACCCCAGTGCCTTAGCACACCCAGGATCTTAGGATCACTGATGAGTGGAACACAACATCTGTTCCAACACAACTGGGAGTGCATGCGGACAGCAGGAGCAAGGACACAGGAGTCCAGTCTTACTAATGGCTTGGGTTCCTTCTGGTCGGTCAGCATGGCTCTACCTTGATTTTGAACTCAGTGGACAGCCTCATGGTCCCCAGAGGAGGTACCACTTCCAGGCTCTCTAACACACCCAGGATCTTAGGATCTGGGGATCCCAGGAGCTTGGTCACACCAGAATCTCAGGGTCTCAGAGGAAGTTTGACTACCAAGAACTCTGACACACCCAGAATCTCAGCATCACAGGATCTCAGGGAAAGCTGGACTCTGAGGAGTTCTGACTCAACCAGGATTATAAGAAGGACAAATTCCAATCAGATAAATTGAGGGCAGGAAGCACTTGAGATAATCAAATGGTGAGAAGCAAGCTTAAGAACAGAAGCCACAAACACCAAGGATACTTGGCATCATCAGAACCCAACTCTTCCACCATAAAAAGTCCTGGATACACCATCAAAACAGAAAAGCAAGATATGTATCCAAAGTCACTTCTTATGATGATGATGGAGGACTATAAGAACATAAATAGCTCACTTAAGGAAATTCAGGAGACATTTGGGTAAACAAGTAGAAGCCCTTCTTCTATCTTCTATCTATCTTCTGAAGATAGAAAACCTAGGAAAGAAGTCAGGAGCCATGGATGTAAGAATCACCAACAGAATACAAGAGACAGAAGAGAGAATCTCAGGTGCAGAAGATACCATAGAAAACATTGACACAACAATCAGACAATGTGAAATGCAAAAAGGTACTAACCCAAAACATCCAGGAAATCCAGGACACAATAAGAAGACCAAACCTAAGAATAATAGGTATAGATGAGAAGGAAGATTTCCAACTTAAAGGGCCAGTAAATATCTTCAACAAAATTATAGAAGAAAACTTCCCCAACCTAAACAAAGAGATGCCCATGAACATGCAAGAAGCCTACAGAACTCCAAGTAGTTTGGACCAGAAAAGAAATTCCTTCTGTCACATAATAATCAAAACACCAAATGCACAAAACAAAGAAAGAATATTAAAAGCAGAAAAGAAAAAAGGTCAAGCAACATATAAAGGTAGACCTGTTAGAATTACACCAGACTTCTCCCCAGAGACTATGAAAGCCAGAAGATCCTAGACAAATGTTATACAGATCCTAAGAGAACACAAGTACCAGCCCAGGCTACTATACCCAGCAGAACTCTCAATTACCATAGATGGAGAAACCAAGGTATTCCACAACAAAACCAAATTTACACAATATCTTTCCACAAATCCAGCCCTTCAAAGGATAATAAAGGGAAAACTCAAACATAAAGGGGGAAACTATGCTCTAGAAAAAGCAAGAAAGTAGTCTTTCAACAAACCTAAAGAAGATAGCCACATGAACAGAATTCCAACTCTAACAACAAAAATAACAGGAAGCAACAACGACTTTTCCTTAATATCTCTTAATATCAATGGATTCAATTCCCCAATAAAAAGACATAGACTAGCAGACTGGCTACATAAACAGGGCCCAACACTTTGCTGCATACAGAAAACTGACCTCAGGGACAAAGACAGACACTACCTCAGAGTGAAAGGCTGGAAAATAATTTTCCAAGGAAGTGGTCCCAAGAAACAAGCTGGAGTAGCCATTCTAATATTGAATAAAATCAACTTTCAACCTAAAGATATTAAAAAAGATAAGGAGGGACACTTCTTATTCATCAAAAGTAAAATTTACCAAGATGAACTCTCAATTCTAAACATCTATGCTCCAAATGCAAGAGCATCCACATTCATTAAAGAAACTTTGCTAAAACTCAAAGCACACATTATAGTGGGAGACTTCAACACCCCACTCTCATCAATGGACAGATCCTGGAAACAGAAACTAAACAGGAACACAGTGAGACTAACAGAAGTTATGAAACAAATGGAATTAACAGATATCTATAGAACATTTCATCCTAAAACAAAAGGATATACCTTCTTCTCAGCACCTCATGGTACCTTCTCCAAAATTGACCATATAATCAGTCACAAAACATGCCTCAACAGATACAAAAATATTGAAATCATCCTATGCATCCTATCAGATCACCACAGAGGCTGATCTTCAATAACAACATACATAATAGAAAGCCCACATACACCTGAAAACTGAACAACACTCTACTCAATGATACCTTGGTCAAGGAAGAAAAAAAGAAAGAAATTAAAGACTTTTTAGAGTTTAATGAAAATGAAGCCACAACATAACCAACCTTATGGGACACAATGAAAGCAGTCCTAAAAGGAAAACTCATAGCTCTGAGTGCCTCCAAAAAGAAACTGGAGAGAGCATCCACTAGCAGCTAGACAACACACCTAAAAGCTCTAGAACAAAAGAAAGCAAATTCACCCAAGAGGAGTAGAAAGCAGGAAATAATCAAAGTCAGGGCTGAAATCAAAGAAGTGGAAACAAAAAGAACTATTCAATGAATCAAGCAAACCAGGAGCTGGTTCTTTGAGAAAATCAACAAGATAGATAAACCCTTAGTCAGACTAACTAGAGAGCACAGGGACAGCATCCTAAGTAACAAAATCAGAAATGAAAAGGGAGATATAACACAGAATCTGAGGAAATCCAAAAAATCATCAGATCCTATTACAAAAGCCTATACTCAACAAAACTGGAAAATCTGGTTGAAATGGGCAATTTTCTAGACAGATATCAGGTACCAAAGTTAAGTCAGGATCAGAATAATGATCTAAACAGTCCAATATCCCCTAAAGAAATAGAAACAGTCATTAATAGTCTCCTAACCAAAAGAAGCCCAGGACCAGATGGGTTTCTTGCAGAGTTCTATCACACCTTCAAAGAAGACCTAATTCCAATACTCCTCAAACTATTCCACAAAATATAAACAGAAAATACCCCACCCAATTTGTTCTATGAAGCCACAATTACTCTGATACATAAACCACACAAGGACCCAATAAAGAAAGAGAATGTCAGACCAATGTCTGTTATGAATATCAATGTAAAAATACTCAATATAATTCTCAAAAACTGAATCCAAGAACACATCAAAATGATCATCCATCATGATCAAGTAGGCTTCATCCCAGGGATGCAAGGATGTTTCAGTATACAGAAATATGTCAACATATTCCACTACATAAACAAACTGAAAGACAAAAACCACATAATCATCTCATTAGATGCTGAGAAAGCATTCGACAAAATCCAACACCCCTTCATGATAAAAGTCTTGGAAAGATCAGGAATTCAAGGCCCATACCTAAATATAATAAAAGCAATATACAGCAAACCAGTAGCCAACATCAAACTAAATGGAGAGAAACTCGAAGCAATCTCACTAAAATCAGGGACTAGACAAGGCTGCCCACTTCCTCCCTACCTATTCAATATAGTACTTGAAGTCCTAGTCAGAGCAACTAGACAACAAAAGGAGATCAAAGGGATACAAATTGGAAAGGAAGAAGTCAATATCACTATTTGCAGATTATATGATAGTATATATAAGTGACCCCAAAAAGTCCACCAGAGAACTCCTAAGCCTGATAAACAACTTTGGTGCAGTAGCTGGATATAAAATTAACTCAAACAAATCAGTGGTCTTTCTCTACACAAAGGAAAAACAGGCTGAGAAAGAAATTAGGGAAACAACACCCTTCAAAATAGTCACAAATAATATAAAATACCTTGGTGTGACCCTAACAAACAAAGTGAAAGATCTGTATGATAAGAACTTCAAGTCTCTGAAGAAAGAAATTGAAGAAGATCTCAGAAGATGGAAAGATCTCCCATGCTCATGAATTGGCAGGATTAATATAATCAAAATGACTATCCTGCCGAAAGCAATCTACAGATACAATGCAATCCCCATCAAAATTCCAACTCAATTCTTCACTGAGTTAGAAAGGGCAATTTGCAAATTCATCTGGAATAATAAAAACCTAGGATAGCAAAAATTATTCTCAACAATAAAAGAACCTCTGGTGGAATCACCATCCCCGACCTCAAGCAATTGTGAAAAAACTGCATGGTACTGGTCCAGTGACAGACAGGTAGATCAATGGAATAGAATTGAAGACCCAGAAATGAACCCACACACCTATGGTCACTTGATCTTTAACAAAGGAGCTAAAACCATCCACTGGAAAGAAGATAGCATCTTCAACAAATGGTACTGGCTCAACTGGGGGTTAGCATGTAGCAGAATGCAAATTGATCCATTCTTACCTACTTGTACAAAGCTCAGGTCTAAGTGGATCAAGGAACTCTACATAAAACCAGAGACACTGAAACTTATAGAGGAGAAAGTGGGGAAGAGCCTCAAAGATATGGCCACAGGGGAAAGATTCCTGAACAGAACACAAATGGTATCTTAGTCAGGGTTTCTGTTCCTGCACAAACATCATGTCCAAGAAGCAAGTTGGGGAGAAAAGGGTTTATTCAGCTTACAATTCCATACTGCTGTTTATCACCAAGGAAGTCAGGACTGGAACTCAAACAGGTCAGGAAGCAGGAGCTGATGTAGAGGCCATGGAGGGATGTTCTTTACTGGCTTGCTTCTCCTGGCTTGCTCAGTCTTTTCTTATAGAACCAAGATTACCAGTCCAGAGATGGTCCCACCCACAAGGGGCCTTTTCCCCTTGATCACTAATTGAGAAAATGCCTTACAGTTGGATCTCATCGAGGCATTTCCTCAACTGAAGCTCCTTTCTCTGTGATAACTCCAGCTGTGTCAAGTTGACACAAAACTAGCCAGTACAAATGGCTTGTGCTGTAAGATCAAGAATCAACAAATGGGACCTCATGAAATTGCAAAGCTTCTGTATGGCAAAGGACACTGTCAATAAGACAAAATAGCGACTAACAGATTGGGAAAAGATCTTTACCCATCCTAAATCTAATAAGGGCTAATGTCCAATACATATAAAGAACTCAAGAAGTTGAACTCCAGAAAACCAAATAACCCTATTAAAAAATGGGGTACAGATCTAAACAAAGACCCAGAAATTAACCCACATACCTATGGTCATTCTAAAATTCTCATCTGAGGAATAGTGAATAGCTGAGAAGCACCTAAAAATGGTCAACATTCCTAACCATCAGGGAAATACAAATCAAAACAACCCTGAGATTCCACCTCACACTCGTCAGAGTGGCTAAGATCAAAAACTCAGGTGACAGCAGATGCTGGCAAGGATGTGGAGAAAGAGGAACACTCCTCCATTGCTGGTGGGACTGCAAGCTGGTACAACCACTCTGGAAATCAGTGTGGCAGTTCCTCAGAAAATTGGACATAGTTCTACCGGAAGATCCAGCAATACCTCTCCTGGGCATATGCCCAGAAGATGCTCCAACTTATAATAAGGACACATGCTTCACTATGCTCATAGCAAACTTTATAATAGCCAGAAGCTGGAAATAACCCAGATGTTCCTCAGACAGAGAAATGGATACAGAAAATGTGGTACATTTATGCAATGGAGTACTACTCAGCTATTAAAAACAATGAATTTATAAAATTCTTAGACAAATGGATGGATCTGGAGGATATCATCCTAAGTGAGGTAACCCAATCACAAAAGTACACATATGATATGCACTCACTGATAAGTAGATATTAGTCCAGAAGCTCAGAATCCTTTTTAGAAGGGGGAACAAAATACCCATGGAAGAAGTTACAGAGACAAAGCTTGGAGCAGAGACTGAAGGAATGACCCTCCAGAGACTGCCACACTTGGGGATCCATCCCATAAACAACCACCAAACACAGACACACTAGGCAAATGCCAACAAGAGCCAGCTAACAGGAGCCTGATATAACTGTCTCCTGAAAGGCTCTGCCAGTGTCTGGCAAATACAGAAATGGATGCTCACAGTCATCTATTGGACGGAGCACAGGGTCCTCAATGAAGGAGCTAGAGAAAGTACCCAAGGAGCTGAAGGGGTTTGTAGCCCCATAGTAGGAACATCAATATGAACTTACCAGTACCCCCAGAGCTCCTAGCGACTAAACCACCAATCAAAGAAAACACATGGTGGGACTGGTGGCTCTAGCTGCATATGTAGCAGAGGATGGCCTAGTCGGTCATCAATGGGAGGAGAAGCCCTAGGTCCTGTGAAGTTTCTATGCCCCAGTATAGGGGAATGCCAGGGCCAGGAATGGGAGTGGGTGGGTTGGGGAGGAGTGAGAGGGGAGAAGGGATAGGGATTTTTCGGTGGGAAAACTAGGAAAGGGGATAACATTTGAAATATAAATAAAGAAAATATCTCATAAAAATCTGAGAAAAAATAGAACTGGCTAGATTGACATGAAGATGAAGACTGGGCATTAAGGTCATTTCTGTTCTTCCAGTGTTAATGGTACCAGTAGCCAAAATGTTCTTTGCTTTAGGTTTCCCATTAGAACAGAAAAAGATAAGGGAAAAAAAAGGAGTATTCAAGATCAAAATGGAAGAAGATGTCAAAATGACTCTATTAAGGGCTATTGGGTGTGATCAGTATTCTTAGACCAGAGAAGGGCAGATAAAAGAGAATCATAGATGTTTTGGGAAGGTTATCAAAATCAAACCAGATTCAGATCTGTTGAAGCTCCAAAAAACCACAAGGTTGGGAGAGAAATGTCCAAGGAAGCAGGCTCCCCCCCTCGCCCTGTTACTAGGAGTAGGGGCACTGGCCACAAGTCTATGTTTTGCCAATGGAGCTGCAATAGGCAGGGCCTGGCTTCTCTTCCAAGTCTATAAACTCCTGGAATTCAAATACATGAAAAAAAATAGTGTCTTGTGTCTAGAGGTGCAATTTCACAATCTAAGTCAACATGTTTCAAAGACTATAACACACCAAGGATAGAAAAAAGCAGGAAACATGGTATTCCAAAGAGTTGACTGGACTAGTCCAGGTTGGATACAGATACCTGCCTCAGAGCAAAGGTGCCTAGATACTTCTGCAGGCTCGTGATAGGTGTTCACTAGAATGAGGGCCAGGACAGATTTCTGACTTAATACTTGCTATTTTGTCCTAATGTGACCTAAGACTGGCCTAGAAAATGGGAGTGGTTGCTGGTCTCCAAGCACCTTTCCCTTGACCAGTCTAAATGTAGATGAACATAAGCATTTTTGTCTATGTGTAATAAGAAAGAAACATTTTTTGCTTGGGTCTCATCTCATTGCTTTTTGCAATTCTACAGTTTTTTTGTCAAGCCAGTCTGATTCTTCATGCATTTCCTGTGAATTATCCCCACCCTGCTGTGGGAAAACTAGCTCTTTGGCATGTCCACACATATACACCCATGTAGACATCCACCCCCCAGCAATGCATCCCCAGGAGCCCCACTGAGACAACCAGGTGGAAGGAAGAGTTTAGACTCCAATTAGACTCTAATGAGCTGTGCTAATTGAGACTATTTTTTACAAATTGCTTTAAATTCTAATGAGTTGGCCCTAAATGGAACCTCCAATTGATGTTTACTCTGGCTCTGCCCCAGTGAATTTGTAAAACAAATGCAATATCCTTGTCCCTGCCAGCCTAGATGGGGAAACAGGGGATAGTGTTACTGAATGCCAGACAGCCACAAGCATTCATCATTCATTTAGGCTGCTGAAACGCTGTCAGCTACTGATACAAACACTGATACAGAACTGAATGGGTGTTTTCTAGGAAAGACACAGCCAGCATGTGACAGACACTGAACTAGGGTCCTGGAACTCAGAATATGCTTAAAGGATATGCTTGTTATACATATACATGTATATCACATATACATAAATTTTAAGAGACATGTGAATTTTATGAAAGAGCAAGTGGGATATATAGAAGGATTTAGAGGGAGGAATGGAAGTAATTATACTATAATTTCAAAAATTAAAAGAAATAATTAGAAAGAAAGCTGACTTGAGCAGAATGCCCAGGGCCTATGAGAGCCAAGAGAAGAGCAGTAAGATCAGAAAGGCTCACAATGGGAGGGGGGGGAACAGTTTTAAATTTTTTTCCTCCTGTTCTAGAAGCTCCCCAATAGAAGAAATTCACAGTAAAATGTATGGATCCTCTTACTCAAAGTCACTAGCAGCATAATTCCTACAGAGAATTATTCTCTGGAGGGGAGCTTCTTAAAGGGTGATGAAAAGATGAGTCGGGACCTATAGAATGACCACTATGTGAGCTTACCAGTTACGTGTCTTGTTATGGGTATCAATAGACACATTTCTATCCACTAGAGGATGGAAGAGTGTCTTGTAAACAAGGAACAAGTTGAGCACTTGCTCTCATACCACTGTTGTCAACAGCAGACATAAGACAGTCAAGGCCACCTGTAATGACGAAGGAGAAACCATCAGGGGCCGAGGATGACTTTCTAAAGGAGAAGTTCAGCCTCGCCCTCAGATGCAGTGTGGAAATGGTTATACTCTCTAATGCTAGGAGAAAGAGTCCATATCCCCTACATAGCTCTAACAAAAGTGGCCCAGTGGTTTGTTAAAGCTATGTCAACTATGTCAACTAGGGGTTTTGCCCACTCTGGGATTTTGGGTAAAATTTCAATGAGACTCAAGAATCATATTTGGCATCCTTTTTAATAGACTTGCTTCACCCTTTACTCAGAGGTCCTACTAAAAGTCTAATGAAAATCCAGCCTCCTAATTTAAACAGAAAAGATGGAGTTATTGAAAATGTATATGGAATCACTGAATAGGGCCATGGATCCAACTTCGAGTCTATATTTCTAGGAGCAATCCTCCAACCATATTGTTCAAGCATTCAAGTAAATAATGATATCTTTGTTCCTGTTATGAAATTAACAAGAAGTCTTATACCACATACACTGGGGCTAGACACAGAGGCTCTCCCATGGTAGGTAGGCCTTGGAACCCATGCCTGTCTAGCACCCTCACTAAAGATGAATTTCTCTCAGGAACTGCTTCCTGGGGCGCCTCCACCTGACAGAAAGTACCACATGAGCAGCTCTGATTGATGATCTGTGGTTATGGCTGACACTCTAAAAGGCCTGGTGCCAATGTCGAGGAAGTAGAATCTATAACGTAAAACAGTCTTTGCTATGTGAAGCATATCAAAACCTATGTGAGGGGTTCTTTAATTTGTCCTAACAAATTAGACACTTAGAGGTTAGAAAGTTAAGGAATGGAGGCAGAATTTATTCTATTGCTGTACTCTGCCACCTACAAAATACAATATGATTCTCCACAGTCTAATCCTTGATCTGTGTTCTGTATTTCTAGATTGTAGAAAGCTTGTATCTGATAAAGGCTCAAATGTTATTCTTGAGGCAGACTTTCTACAAAGGAGACTCCCTTTTTATCATTGCCAAGACACATTTTATTATTATTATTTTTTTTATTTATTCACTTTACATCTTAATCACAGCCCCCCCATCCCTCCTCCCCTCTCAGTTCCACCCTCCCTCACAAATCTCTCCCCCCATTATATCCTTCCCTTCTTCTCCAGCCCCCTTGGGTATCGCCCCATACTGGGGCATCAAGTCACATTCTGACTAAGTGCATCCTCTCCCATTGAGGATGGTCCTAACAGGCAGTTCAGCTAGGGGAAGGGGATTCAATGGCAGGGAACAGAGTAAGAGACAGTCCCATTTTAATTGTTAGGGAATCCAGACAAAGGCCAAGCTGCGCACCTGTTACAAATGTGTAGAGGGCCTAGGTCCAGCCCCCGCAAGCTCTTTGGTTGGAGGTTCAGCCTCTGGGAGCCCCCGTGGGCCCAGGTTTGTTGAGTCTGTATGCCTTCTTGCAGTATTCTTGACCCCTTCAGCTTGCTCAGTCCTCTTCCCAACTCTTACACAAGACTCCCCAAGCTCCACCTGATGTTTGGCTGTGGGTCTCTGCATCTGTTTCCATCAGCTACTAGATGAAACCTCTCAGGAGACAGTTATTCTAAGCTCCAGTCTACAAGCATAACAGAGTAAAATTAATAGTGTCAGGAGTTGTTTCTCTCCCATGGGATGGATCTCAAGTTGGGCCAGTCATTGGTTGGCCATTAGTTTAGTCTCTGCTCCATCTATATCTCTGTCCATCTTGTAGGCAGGATAAATTTTAGGTTGAAGGCTTTATGAATGGGTTGCAATGAAAGTCTCTCCTGGCTATAGGAGGTGGCCACTTCAATCTACATGTTCCCTATTGCTAGAAGTCACAGCTATGGTTGTCCCTCATAGACTCCCAGGAGCCTCCCACATCCCAGGTCTCAGTCTAGTCCCAGAGATCCCCCTCACTGATTTCTGTTCTGTTTTTCAGCCTCTCCTGCCCTCCACACATCTGATCCCCATTCCCATTCCTTTCCTCATCCCCTCCCTCAACCTGTCCCTCCCTTCATCTGCCTCCAATATCTATTTAGTTTTCCTTTCTGAGTGAGATTTAAGCCTCTTCCCTTGAACCCTCCTTATTACTTAGTTTCTTTAGATCTGTGCATTGTAGCATGATGAGCCTGTAGTTTATGTCTAATGTCCACTTATAAGTGAGAACATACCATGCGTGTCTTTCTGAGTCTAGGTTACCTTGCTCAGGATGATATTTTTCTAGTTCTATCCATTCATCTGCCAATTTTATGATGTCTTTGTTTTTAATAACTGAGTTATTTCACTGTGTAGTTATTTCACTGTGTAGTAACTGAGTTATTTCACTGTGTAGATATATCACATTTTTTTTATCTATACTTCAGGTTTTTTTTAACAGCATACTCTTCTATAAATGAGCTTTTGTTTGAGTTATTTCTTATAGTCATTTCATTTTTTTTTAAAGTCTTGAGTCATTAGAGCACATAGCTGCACAAACGTCTGCTGAGTTTTGCACTCACCAAGGTGAAGGTCTGCTTTGTGAACATGAGAAATGTATCTATACATATATAATTATCAGAAGAACTAAACTGGAATTAAGTGCAAGAAGGAAGAGACACAGATTGCATCTAGCAGGAAACCAGAGACAAGAGACAGTCCAGAAAAGAAATAGAAGGTTTCAAATGACAAGGACTATTTACACTCACCTTCTTAAACAAGATGGATTTCATCAGGAAGAAAGGGTGGAGGGATATTCCATGGAGAAGCAGAAGTGGGAACCAAATAAGGAGTCTCTGGTAGCAAGAGAAAAAATGGGGCATGGGACCAGAAGAAGGAGGCATGCTAAAACACTTGACACCTCTCAGGAGTCACTGGGACCCTGTTTTTCCATCCCTATAATAAACAACTCTACCTAGGTTTTAAGAGACAGCGCTAACCCGTAGTCTATGTGCACAATGGAATTGCTTTCAACCATAAAGAATGAAGTTTTGTGATATGCAGGACAACTGAAGTAAGTGGAAATAATCACATTAAAGAAATTAAGCCAGTCTCCAACAAGCAGCAGCATTTTGTCACACATGGTTCCGGTATTTTATACAGCTACTTAAAACCATGTGATTATTTATGATATGAAAGAAAACATGAAACAGACTGGGGGACAAATGTAGTAGGGACAGAGAAGAGGAGAGTGTGGGAGCATAAGAAGTAATATATACCTGTATGAAAACGGCCTTAGGTAACCTAGCATTATATACAATATATATATATGTACATACAATGTATATACAATGTATAATGAATATGTTCAATGAAAATAAATAATAATAATAGTAACAAAAAATAGACAAATTAAAAACAGAGAAGACTAGGCTAGCCTTCTTGTAAATGCACTGTGTTCTGATAAAGACTAAAAAAAAAAAAAAAACAAAAACAAAAACAAAAAACTAAAGAACAGATCTGAAACACATCTGGCCAGATCACTAGAATCCATTTTCTTTAAAAATATTTCCATGATATATGTGGTGGTTTGAGTAGGTATGACCCCCAAGGACTCATGTGTTTGAAGCTTGGCCCATAGGGAGTGGCACTATTAGGAGGCATGACCTTTTTGGAGAAAATGTGGTTGTGTTGGAAATCTGTCACTATGGATGTAGGCTTTGAAGTCTCCTGTGGCACACAGGCTCCTTCTGCTGCCTGTGGATCAAGATGTAGAACTCTTAGCTTCCTCTAGCACCATGTCTGCCTGCATGCTGCCATGCTTCCTACCATGATTATAATGGACTAAACTCCTGAAACTGTAAACCAGTTATTCTTTATAAGAGTTGCCTTGGTTATGGTGTCTCTTCACGTCAAGAAAACTCTAATTAAGTCAATATAGAAACAACTGATTATGGAGCTAGAGAAAGTGGCTTTCTGGTTAAGAGCACTTGAGTGTCTTAGAGAGGACCTAGGGTCAGTTATCAGCACCCACATAGCAGCTAACAACCATATATATCTCTGGTTTCAGGAAGTCTGAATGCTTCTTCTGACCTCTGCTGGTACTGTACACTCATGAGACATAGACATACACACAGGTAAAACACAAAAACACATTAAATTTTTTTAAAAATATTATAACAAGATTTTCTTTCCTAAAGGGCTACTGTCATCTAACTTGGAAAAGTCTAAATCAGAAATAAGTTAGACTATACTGTGACCCAGAAAATAAGCCAGATGTTTTAAAGTTCCCTTTATATAAATTACTGCTAGGAGAATCAGAAACTATATCATTCCATCCCTCATGAGACATGGGATTGGGGAAACAAAAATCAAGAAAGACATAACTTCATCTTTCGAGGTTGATGGAAACTTTGTGCATGGCAGTAATGGTACCTACTAATGAAAGAACAATGTCAACAACCTCCTGTTCACATCAGTCCAAGGACAGACAGACAGTTTTATACAGGACAAAATAGTAGGGCAGAGGAAGTTACCAACTCTCTGTGCCTCTGTCTCCTTCTCTCTAAACAAGTGGACAATACCTGCACCCACTTGTTAACATTGCTATAATAATTATAAAGTTTTTAGAATAGTGTCTGACACAGAGAAACTGTTCCATCCACACCAGCCAGACTTCACTGAAATATAAGTGAGACTGAGAGATGGCTCTCCATCAGTACCCATATATCTGTAGATTAGTCAGGGTATTGAAGAGTTGAGAAAGTGTTTCATGCTAAGAATTGTGAGGAGCCGCCCTTGCAATCGCCATTACAAGATGGCGCTGATATCCGGTGTTCTAACTAGTAAACAAGTAGTCTGCGCATGTGCTGGGGTATTTTTCCATGCCTTGTGCCCTGCCTGTCCCGTGACGTCACCTGGGCTAATAGTGAGCAGCTAATCAGGAGCTGACACGTCTCCAACCACTCTTTGTGGGTTATAAAAGGACTGAGTTTCCTGTATTCGAGGTCTTCCTCCTGAGAAGTAAGCAATAAAGCTTTTGCCGCAGAAGATTCCGGTTGTCCTGAGTGTGTTCTTGCCGGCAGGGACAAAAGCTCGGGATAAAGAATAGTAGAAGAAATCAATGAGGTGGGGGAAAGTATGATAGAGAACAGGACAGTTAACTCAGAAACCTGAAGTTGCACCGTAGCTGAAGAAGGCAAGCGTTTTCTGGAATCACTGAAGTCGGAAGAGCCCAAAACAAGGGCAAGCAAAAAGGCAGATTCCTCCTTATAGAAAGACACAGCAGTAGGGCTCTTCCAGAAAAGGAGGAGTTGCTTCCACCAGCAGAGAGTGTTCTGTGAATGGAGTTGTCCAAGCCCCAAAGGCCCAGCACTTGCTCACTACTGTGTCAGTCCTGAAAACAACTTCGATTATTTAGTGCATTACAGTTTTGTAGGGGAAAGGGAGAATTCAATAACAAGAATGAGATTTTAGTGTACAGACGCATCCACCTTCAGTGTTCCATTTTCACATTTTTTTCACTTTCTTTGTAAGGATTTTGGAGGTACAGAGCCATAAAAAGATGTACCAGAAGCCACATGGTGAAGAAGACATTTCTACTACTGCATCAAGTGCCATTACAGCAACTGAACCCAACTTTCTCAGAAGGACACAGGAAAGAGAAGGGGCTCAACATGGTTACAAAGAAGGAAAACATCTTCATCAGAACTCTAGCCTTTGGTTGAAGAGACCTCAGGCAAGGCTTTGGAACTGTGGTGGCAAAGGAATTTTCATTGTAAAATTGTACCTTTAAACCTCATTTTGAAATGTCATTTGGATGCACAGTATTTAGCACAAAAACAAGTAATTGTAGTCTTAATATTAGTTATATATTCAATTGTACAGTTGGGAGGCACTATAACTTGTCAGCTCTTTAAAAACTGGAGTAGGAGCTGGAGGAATGGATCCACAGCCTGTCCTCGGTGGGAGAGGATGCACCTAATCCTATAGAGACTTGATGCCCCAGAGAAGGGGGGATGCTGGCGGGAGGGGTGAGGTGTGGGAGGGTGGGGGAGCACCCTCTCAGAGGCATAGGGGAGGGGGGATAAAGTGAAGAACTCTGGGAGGGAGAACTAGGAAAGGGGGCAACATTTGGAATGTAAATAAATAAAATAATTTAATTTTAAAAATTGAAAAAAAAAAGCCTACTGTTCTTACAGAGAACCCTCCATGCTGGGCAGCTCACAGCTGTCTATAAGTCCAACTCTGAGGAAACTCATGTCCTCTCTGGCCTACACAAGACCTTGCCTCAGGAGTACGTAACCACAACCACACACACATAATACACATTTAAAATAAATCTTTAAAATGGATGTATTACATACACACTACATACTAGCCAGTTAGACTACATTTCCACTTTTTAGAACAACAAAAAATCCTCTAATCTTTTCACATTTCAGAAATATCATAGCACACATAGACACACATCTGAATTATGATTCATGAGGAGTAATAACACGTATGGTAAAAAAAAAAAATTTAGTGACTAAATTCATAGCCATACTGTGTGGTAAGTATTGTTAGCTTTAATTTTATTGTTAATGGGATCCAAAAGCTGATTCATGCAAGGTCACCTAGATAATTAGCCCAAAAGGTTTTAAACAAAATTGCTGACTCAAATCCTCATGATTTGCCAGCTACAGCAAGCCCTGATGAACAGTAGACATGAAGGATCACCAGCAGTCTCAAGACCTAGGAATTAGTCAGCCCTAGAGGGCCAGGGCACAGGGTCCTCACATGCCAGTATTTTGACCATAATGCTGAAAAGCTCACTCCTTTTGGATGCTCAGCTACATTACCGAGGGACTAGCCAGGCCTTCTCAATACGATATGAATGGACAGGGTGGATACCATAAAGCAAATGAGTCTGCCACACATTCTAGGGAAAATGATACTTGGAGCAGTCAGAAGAAAGAAAAGACCCAACAAGGTCTGAAGGGAGTCATTATCTGGAGCAATTAGCAGGGTCTACAGTCTGTGCCTTCCATCTTTAGGCTCATAAAAATCTTCCTTGTCAGAGTTATAGATTTGCCTAGACCCAGACCGTTGACTCACTTACTAACACATGTGGACATTCATCAGAGGAGTTGTCAAATCTGCTCACTCCCAGTGAGGAAAGCCATTGTCAAGACAATGGATGCTGTGTCAGCCTGACCAGCCTTGGACAAGCAGTGTGCAAAGCCAAGTCAGTGGAGCCTCTGTTGTGGGTCTTGATCAGAGCTAGGGAAATAACCAGGTGAGCTCATGTTTAATGATACCAGACAGGTTAACTGGCTAATGCTCTTTGTCCCATTCTGAGACAACTCACTAGAGCAAAAGGAAAACTGAGGTCAACCTGATAAAGTGCCAGACATGAAACTGCTGAGATGACAGGGAGGCGGGTCCCTGGTCACTCTCTTCTCACCAAATCCTCTCTCTAGCAACTCCATCCTGATGGACAGATTCTAAATGGAGATTGTGAATGCCAAGTTTACTTGTGGTCAGGACTAATGTAAGCGTGTGAGTCATTCCGATCCCTTGGGGAGACCTCACCTTACTCAAAGCTAACAGTTTATATGTGGACATCTGAGCTTGATTCTCAGAGCTCAGTCTGTCACTAGCAAGCCTGTGTCAGGGCAATCTGACTGATGATTTTACAAATAGAAATTAAACTAAAGAATGTACTGTCAAACCAACACAAGGTTCATGGCGGTGGGGACTGGCAAGCACACACATATTCAAGGTTTTATATATATTCCTATACCTGTATGTTGATACATGTATAGATGAGCTCAAAATATTATAAATTTTAATCATCCTTTCTTCATTTTCAGATGAGGAAGCCTTAGCTAACTTCCTTGTCTATAGTTGTAAGCCAGAAAGTAACAGATATTCACAATTAAAAAAAATTCTCCATTCATCCTATTATCTCAGAACACTCTTTAATTTTCTATGAGCACCAATTTTAATAATATAATATTCTAAACATCTCTACTTTACTTAAACTATTGTAAGTATCTTCTTATATTAAATATGATTCGAAAACCACCACTGAGCGAGCTGACTTGCTATCTCATCAGTGAGGCATCAAAATTGGGTAGCCAAGTTGCTTTCCATTTTTTCTTTTTCAAGTAGAACTGCAGAGAAAATCCTCTCAGAAAAGCATTTTAACAAACACTTGTTTCAGAATTATTTTCAGGTCACAGGAAAGAGTGTCTTTCTCAGTTTCTCCTGGTGCTAGCACCTCGCCTTTCCATAGTACAGCCCTGACAATGGAAAAACTGAACTTTGATGCTTTGTTCTGCTTTCATTAGGTTTCCCACCAATGGTGTGCTGTTCCAGGATCCAAACCAGCATGTTGCACTGCACTGAGTGTAGCAAACTGTATACATGCATGTGCCATTTCTATCTATTCTGCACTGAGTGTAGCAAATTTTATAGGTGCCTGTGCCATTACAGTCTATTCTGGATGTGGAAGAATGAACTACTGGAAGTATGAGCCCAGGAGAAGAGAGGGTTTTTTTTTAATCATTTGATACATATTTGATTGCCCACCGGAAGTGTGGTGGCAACACACCTTCCCCACGGATACATTAGATGCCTATTTATGCTGCTGTCATCTCTGCCTCGTGTTATGATTGCATATAATGACAGCCAAGTTGTAAAAAGAGAGATGGTGGTAGAAGGCCATATCTCTCTGCTGATCTATCTGGTTTCAGAAAAATGTGAAGCCCCCTTAGCAAACCTTGTCTGGGGAAGAGAGAGGAGGACAGGATGGTTTAGTGTAACAACTTAATAGAGGGTATAGAGATACAAAAATAGAGACATGAACATCGAAGAGTTTATGTTCCTATAGGCCAAGGTTAAGATGGGGGTAAAAGTGTCCTGTGTTCAGAAGTTGAAAAAGAAAAAAGTTTAAAAAAAATAAATAAACCCTATGGAGCTGAGGAGATGGCAGAGTCGGTAAAATCAGAAGCATAAGAACCTAAATTCAAATCCCAGCACCCACATAAAAATCCAGATGTGGTGATGATGCACACCATTAATCCCTGTATAGGGGTGAGGGGCAGAAACGAAGAACCATTGGACATCTAGTCTAATTCAATTGCTGAGATTCAGGTTCAGTAAGAGAACCTGTCTCAAAAAAAACTGAGGTAGAGAATGATCAAAGAAGGTATCAGATGCCAGATGTTGACCTCTGTCCTCTGCATAAAGTTACACACACACACACACACACACACACACACACACACACACACACACGCACACACACACACAAGGCACATGGGTGGGGATAAACACAAACTGAAAGGAAAGTGATTTGAAAGAATATGGAAGTAGGAATCAGGAATTGTGGGACTGGGGTAGAGCAAAGAAGATGCTCTGCTGGTGACATTAGATTACCACACCAAGATCCCAGACCCTACACCTCGATACACAGTCAGATGATTCTTCAAGGACCAAGAGAATGCAAGAGGAAACTGAAAGGCTTCAGGCCATTGCAGGAAGGGTGGGAATGGGGGCTGACAGCCAAATCTGTTCTCTTTGTCGTGTCGGAAGTCAGGTGGCCACAGGAGGTGACCCTGACCTCAGTCATGAGTCAACTCAGTCCGACAGGTCGCCACACACCTGTGAACGTGCCTTCCTGTCTGGGCTGTGGTTTGCCTTTGCTGAACAGAAACAGGGACGAAATGAAGAGGAGGACAAAAGCAGACTCTTGGGTTTCAGCATTTTCTCTGTTGTCTACCAGAAAATTGCTCAAGTGAGCCAAAGGGGAAAGCCGTCAGCAAAATCCACAGGCTGGGGAGGATCCTGGAATGTAAAATGTGCTGCAGCAACTGCACAGGAAGAAGTTATCTGTCCACAGGTAGGAATAAAAGAGAGAGAGAGAGAGAGCAATGTAAAGGCTCATAGTTTTTTTGTGGGGTTTTTTTTTTTTTTGGCTTTATGTGTGTGATCATTAATCATCTTCCCAAGAACAGAGGATGGTTTCCTTACTGTAAGAGGAAAAGAGAAACAGATCCCTTTGGCCAATATGCTACCCAGATGTTCACCAGAGCCCGGTATCTTTTTTTTCCACATTTGATTTGAAGAAGTGAGAGCTAAAGTGGCAACCAAAGAGTAGAGGCTCCTGAAGACAACATCACCTATTCCATGACGGCTGTGACAACAGTTCCCCTTCACAGTCGCAGGGTCTGCAAGCTTTCAAGCGGAGCATCCAGCCATAGTCTGACAAAAGCCATGGAAGTATTTGGTGGACAGACTCTGGCCAGTTCCATCCAGCAGACCTGTTATCTAGAAAGACAGAGAGAGGCCCGTGTGCAACTGCCAGCCACAGGCAATGCTGGATGTATCCCAGCCTTCAGTTGCTTCCCACCGAGTCCGTCATTCCCTGGTAGTTAATCACCAAAAGGAAGGACTAAGTCATTCACAGGTTTGGTGGAAATAATTCTAGGAAGGTGCAGGGGAAAGGGGAAAGGTGCTACACAAAGACATTGAAGCTCAACAGGACTGACGTAAGTTTAAAGACACGCTCATTAGGACGGGCATGCAATCCACTTCCCAAAGGGTTTGAAGTGCTTGTAATGGTAATGCAACTGTAAAACAGTCAAAATGGTTTTTTAAAATGCTCGAGACTGTCACAACCCAAACAGAAAAGTACCCAGATCCTCACTGACTTCATCTGCCTGTAACTTTCAAGAAGCAGAGACCAGATCGCTTTTCATCCTGGGATCTCCACAGACAAAGTCTCATTACCAGCCATGATTTATTTTCTTATTATCTTATAGTTTTATTTATGTAAATATTGTATGAAAGCAAATCTTATATTGCCTTAACCATAAGTGAATATCCCTTCTCACGTGTAAACATTTAACCTTGGGGGGCAGGGAGGGACGGGGCATGGCTAACATCTGACAACAGAAGAATTACAAAGCACACCTCACGGGGTGCACTGAAGAAAGTTTTGGCCCTGATGTTTACTTCAGCTTCATGTATACACAAATAGACAAATAAAGATGAGGGTGATGGAAAAGACAAAGAAAAAAACAAAAACAAATCCTGCAACCTTTCTCAAGCCCAAACAAAAGCTGGGATATGAAAACTGAAATTTTCTACCTAGAGGAATAGACATCTGATGATGTATCCAGATACGGCCCCAAAATGGCCACAAGCACCATCAGAGCCTAGTCCCTCATCCTGGGAAATGTGAGACCCAAAGGTCTCTGAAGGTGTCTGGGCTCTGGCACTCAGTGGTGTCACGGTGAAGTCGTTTAACAGTCAAACATTCTGTGTGAGGCACACGTGGCTGCTTAAAGTGGGCTGGACAAGGAAGCACTTGATTTCTCTGCTTGATGAAACTTGGCAAAGAGTCATTTGCTTCTTCAAAAAAAAGTTCCCCACCCCTCCCCCGCACTCCACCCCCACCCGCCCACCCCCGAGGTCAGCCATTACACCATGGGCCCATGATGCTTTGCAAATCATTACATGGATGGAGTCTCTCCCAACTCCAGCGGCTTCAGGAAATGAGCCTACGAAGCACAGATCCTTCCGTACTCAAAAGCCAAGTTCGCATGAAATCTAAAGTGCAAATGAGCTGAATGGGGGTATATCTTTTACTAACCTGCTGTCTCTTTAGAGAGGAGACAAGACTTCTAGAATTTAGGTTTTCTCTATACTACTGTCAATGGGGTAAGAAATGTCCCCTTTTAGAAACGCAGATAAGGTTTGATTGAGGAAATAGCTCAGCAGCTAAGCACACTTGTTGCTTCTCTAGAGGAACCAAGTTTGGTTCCAAGCACCCAGGTTAGGCAGCTCACAACCACCTCGCAGTCCATCTCCAGAAGATCTAATCCTTTTTTCTGGACTCCAAGGACCTCACACTCTTGTGGCACACATTCCCACAGACACACGAATACAAAAAAAAAAAAAAATATATATATATATATATATATATATATATATATTTTAAAGCCTAGACTGAGCCAAGAGCAAACTACAGAAAGGAGGAGTCTCAGAGAATGGATGAAAATAACCTAAGTGTCTAGACAAGGCAGAGAAAGCACACTTAGGAAAACTGTGGCCTAGAAACTAGCTGAATTTTGACCCAGGAAGACAGCTGGGAGCTGAGGGAGAGTTTTGGCAGTGAGGATTTTCAAGCTGAGTCTCTAGCTCACTTGGTGCAGTGCTAGCCTAGCATATACAACACTCTGACTTCCGTCCTAAGGGTCTCCTTATCCAGGTGTGCTGGTGTGGGGCTGCATTCTCAGCCCAAAGAGGTGAAGGCAGGAAGCTGAGTTCCAGTTTCTACTCTAGCTACATAGAATTTGCTGCCAACCTGAGGCCTGTTACATACATACATACATACATACATACATACATACATACATACATACATGCATGCATACATACAAAATAAAATATAAAGGAATAAAGATCAATAGAACTTAAGCTGTAATGAAGAAGGAAACAAGAAGCTACATTGAAAATCAAGGCCCAGCTGCAGAAAGTTCTATCTATGTGGTTTCAGCAGGACACCGTCACAGCAAGCATTTAAGGAAAGAAAACCACTTCCCAACTCACGATCGCATGAGCACCCTCTATCCATCTCTCTTTAAACATGAACCCATCCTGCTGAATTGAAGATGTAATCACTGAGTGGTCATGCCTACAGGGAGGTAGCAATGAAGGCAGTATAGGTCAGGATGCTTAGAATGCAGAAATGAGATGGAGGGAGCTACAGTACTCAGAGCTGGCCGTATGCAGAAAGGTATCAAAATCACCATGGGGGCAAGTCAATACATATGGGCACTGCCTGCTTCTCCAGACTCCTCCCATCCCATCCTGGATGGCACTAAAAAAAGGCTGCACTTACAAAAATGGGAATCTTTTTAAAAGACTTTCCAAACCCAGCAACTATGTGTTTACCTTGTGAGGGTTTGTGCGTAAGTGCTGTTGCCTACAGAACTAATGGGAGTTGAATTCCCTACAGTTAAAGTTTAAGATAGTCAGTTGGGAGTCAGCAGATGTGGGTGCTGAGAACTGAACTCTGCACGCTCAGCATGTGCTCTTAACTGCGCCAGCCCCAGAGGTGGGAGCCTAAAGCAGCATCCTGAAGGATGGGGAGGCTGAGATGGGTGGGACACGGCGGGCTGTGTGGGGGAATTTTCAAACAGTGAAAGCAGCTTAAGCAGTTGTCCAAGAGGTAATTATTTGCAGCTTCTTAGATGCTTTCTAACCACAGAAACCAAAACCTACAAAATATGTCAGCACATCCTAGGGTTGCCGGCTGAAACTTGAAAACTTTTAAGCCATTCACACAGAACTGAACAAGTTTTCTGATCTTATCCGGGTGCTCTCATATGGAGAGCAAGAGGTACATGCCTTAATGATTTGAGAAGTTTGTCATAGATTCCTCATTTTGGAAAAATATATACTGAAATGCCTTGGCATGTTTTTAAATACCATATTACGGATGAGGTGGCAAAGGGGTTCTTTTTTTTTTCCATTTTTTATTAGGTATTTAGCTCATTTACATTTCCAATGCTATACCAAAAGTCCCCCATACCCACCCACCCCCACTCCCCTACCCACCCACTCCCCCTTTTTGGCCCTGGCGTTCCCCTGTACTGGGGCATATAAAGTTTGCGTGTCCAATGGGCCTCTCTTTCCAGTGATGGCCGACTAGGCCATCTTTTGATACATATGCAGCTAGAGTCAAGAGCTCCGGGGTACTGGTTAGTTCATAATGTTGTTCCACCTATAGGGTTGGCAAAGGGGTTCTTGTATGGAAAATTAAGAAATTCTGGGACAACAGTTGGTCATTAATGTCAGTAATCAACAAAAAGTTCATTAAGGTCTTTGGTGCCTGATTCAAATACAAATTCAAATGTTACATAGTCAAATTCAGGTGCCATAGACAGCTTTTCATGCTGAGATGTTGCTTGCAGTATAGCACATGAATTCTGAGAGGACACAGTGTCTGTGGTACCAAATGGGGAAGAAGAAAAAAGCTGGAACCCCTGATCCCCATCAGTCTCTCCTTTCAGCGATGTTCCTGGTGTAGGCTCCCTTACCACTGCCCCACCTGGGTCTGCAAGCTGCTTCACATGGCCCTCTTCCATTCTGCCTCCTCCAGAAGACATGACCAGCTGTAGTCAACCATCTTCTTCCCCTAGTCTTCCTCTCAGAAAATGGTACTAGAATTGCACACTTGTGGGTCTAGTCTTGATTTCTTCTTCCCTCCTCTGTTAGTTTCCTGTGGCTACCATAAGCAACTTGACCACAAGCCTGGATTAAAACAGTGTAATATGATTCTTTCACAGTTCTAGGGCCAGAAGTATGAGGAAATGTTGCTGAAAGGAGAGACTGATAGGGACCAAGGGTTCCTGCTTCTGCCTTCTTCCCCATTTGGTATCAAAGACACTGTCCTCTCAGAATTCATGTGCTTGTCTCCATACAAGTTAAGATTGGTCCCTTCTGGAAGCTCTGAGAGAGACCCAGGTCTACACCTATCTAGCTCTTGGGGCCTGTGGGCCACGCTGAAACTCTGTAACTTTCACACAGCACTCTCTTCTCTGCCTGTCTTCATCTGGTCTTCTCTCTGTAGCTGTCTCTACTAGATTCCCACATGAGCATCAAAAAAAAGTTATCTCTTTTCTACCACATCCTCATCAGCATTTGTTTTCTTAATAACCAGCAAGGAAGAAAACTCATATTAATTATATTTTCTCAGACACTTATTCCAAAGCAGGTTATAGTCTGAGTTCTGTAATGATGGATGTTTGGGAACCTCAGTTCTACACACTTTCCTTGTTCTTGTGTCAAATTGGTACCAAATGGATTTGTACTTCCTCCTTACATTGTACTTTCTTTTCCCTCCCCATCTTCATTGCCACTTGCAAACAGAGGCTACCAGCACCCCTTCCTAGACCATTCATGTGACAGAGTAATGAATTCCCTACTTCTCCCTTTTCCATTTGTCTTAGTTTTAATGGCCAACTTCACAGTCTAGAATCATCTGATAAAGAAGTCCAGATTAAAGAGTTGCCCAGATTGTATTGGTATATGGGCATACCATGGTTGGTTATCTGAATTGCTAGTTGATATAGGAGGGTCCAGCCTGGTGTGGGTAGTCTGATCCCTGGGCAGGTGATCTGGACTGTATAAGAAAGCTTACTAGATGGCCCTTTCTTCCATCTCAGCTCCAGACTTTGTCTCTGTAACTCCCCCCATGGGTATTTTGTTCCCTATTCTAAGAAGGAATGAAATATCCACACTTGGGTCTTCCTTCTTCTTGAGTTTCATGTGTTTTGCAAATTGTATCTTGGGTAGTCTAAGTTTCTGGGATAATATCCGCTTACCAGTGAGTGCATATCATGTGTGTTCTTTTGTGATTGGGTTACCTCACTCAGGATGATATCCTCCAGATCCATCCATTTGCCTAAGAATTTCATAAATTCATTGTTTTTAATTGTTGACAACCACAAAACCCAGACACTTATTGCATATGCCAGCAAGATTTAGCTGACAGGACCCTGATATAGTTTTCTCTTGTGAGGTTATGCCAGTGCCTGGCAAATACAGAAGTGGATGCTCACAGTCATCTATTGGATGGAACACAGGGCCCCTAATGAAGGAGCTAGAGAAAGTAAACAAGGAGCTAAAGGGGTCTGCAGCCCTATAGGAGGATCAACAATATGAAGTAACCAGTAACACCCCCCCCCCAGAACTGTGTCTCTAGTTGCATATGTAGCAGAGGATAGCCTAGTCGGCTATCAGTGGGAGGAGAGGTCTTGCAAAGATCATATGCCCCAGTACAGGGGAATGCCAGGGGGTTGGAGAGCAGGGCGGGGGGAGGGTATAGAGGACTTTCGGGATAGCATTTGAAATGTAAATGAAGAAAATATCTAATTAAAAATTTAAAAAAAAACAGAAAGCTTACTAAGCTTAAGTATGTGTGAGAGCCTGTAAACAGCCTTCTTTCAAGGTTTCTACTTTGAGTCTCTGCGTCAGTTCCTGCACTGGTAAAAACCTTTCTTCTCCTAAGTTGTTTTGGTCAGGGTGTTCAGGAGTGCACCCTACATTTAATTCCAACCCTCTAACCCCCCTCCCCCCTGCCCCACATTGGTTAGTTTCTTTATTTGCTTTATTTAGAGCCTTCTTCCCTAGCTCCATTTGACAGGTGTATCGTGTCCCTTGTGCCCCATGCACCATCTCTGCTTGGCCAACTGCTCTGTCTTCACTCTGACTTCAAATTAAGTGTCACTTCCTCGGAAAGGCCCGTCCTAACATCCAAGAGTAAATCAAATCACCTAGGTACTTTTCTTCCAAGCAGTTAGCTTTCCTGCTCAGAAACAACACCGTCTGATAATTTCCTCAGTGACTGATGTTAGCCTTATGGTGATGGTTTGCTGATCCAATATGTTGCAATCTGACTCACCTCCCCTAGCCTATGTTCTTACTCTCACACCAGGGTCCTTGTCTGCTTGCCACTTTTAACTATAGCCCCCATTAAAGAGCTCTCTGACCAGAGCACTTTCTTTCTTTTTAAAAGGTGTTTGTGTGTCTGAGTGTGTGTGTGTGTGTGTGTGTGTGTGTGTGCATGTGTGTGTGTCTGTCTGTCTGAGTGTGTGCGTGTGTGTGTGTCTGTCTGTCTGTCTGAGTGTGTGCATGTGTGTGTGTGTGTCTGAGTGTGTGCATGTGTGTGTGTGTGTCTGAGTGTGTGCATGTCTGTGTGTGTGTGTCTGAGTGTGTGCCTGTGTGTGTGTGTGTCTGAGTGTGTGCATGTGTGTGTGTGTGTCTGAGTGTGTGCATGTCTGTGTGTGTGTGTCTGAGTGTGTGCCTCTGTGTGTGTGTGTGTGTGTGTGTGTGTGTGTGTGTGTATGTGTGTGTGTGTGAGTTTGGCAGGCACCCTTGGATAATCCCCTGGAGCTAAAGTTACAGGCAGTTGTGAGCTCCCTGACTTGGGTGCTGAGAATCAGACTCAGTTCTCCAGCAAGACATGCTGAGCCATCTCTCCAGCCCCTAGAGCAGCTTCTAAATAATACTTGCTAGAGGTTAGAGAGATGGCTCATTACTGTCTGCCCTTACAGAGGAATCAGGTTTGATTCTCAGCAACCGTATGGCAGCTCACAACCATTTACAACTCCAGTTCCAGATGACCTAATGCCCTCTTGCAGCCTCTGTATGCACCAGGCATTCATGTGCTTCACGGACACATATGCAGGAAAAGCATTCATACACATAAGGTACAACATAATAAAATTTTAAAATAAATAAATATTTGCTAACTGAGCAAATGACCGAGTGAACAAATAGGAGTCTCTTGTAATGATGGTGTCACGAACTTGTCTCCCACTTCCCTGGGACGTCCCTGGCTTTAAACACTAAGTCCCCAGCTTCTAGAATCTCCAATGTGCCCCTCCCAGGATTGTGATCATCTATCTAGCCTAGTAACTCCATAGGCTACTTTTACCTAGAAGATGTCCAACCCATATGGTCCTCTGTGTGTGTGTGTGTATTCCTAACCATCTAATTGTTAAAAGAGACTCATGTATATCAAAGAAAAAAATAAAACTAAAAGAAATGTTTTAGGATGAAAAATGGACTATTAGGATATTTTGGGTGAGTGTACATTTCCATGTGTGCATGTGCGTGTGTGTGTCTTGTTTAGGAATAATAGATATAAGTTAAGAGATATTCTTCCCTGTGTGATGAGCTGAATCAAAAGAATTTCCGTTCCTTTAGGGAGGTTGAGGAAGTGCAGTGGGTACGACAGAGATTCT
Organism: Mus musculus; assembly: GCF_000001635.26. Taxonomy (NCBI): domain Eukaryota; kingdom Metazoa; phylum Chordata; class Mammalia; order Rodentia; family Muridae; genus Mus; species Mus musculus. Next base: position 56,429,975 of record NC_000070.6, read on the forward strand.
AAAAGGAAATGAACTAATTGATTGGCAAATGAAATGGTTTCTGTTTGTGATACTATTAGAAGTGCCAGAGACATAGCAGCAAGAAGAAATACAGGCTAATATTTCTCCTCATGAAGCTCATATGTGTATTAAAAGTCTGATAAACCAAAAACTAAGCAAACTGCACAGCGAGAGGGCAAACGCTGTAGGGAAATAAAGCAGCTATAGAAAGTGACCTGGCTTTTATTTCTCCGAGACTCAGTGTAAACAGATGCTGTGGGTGACTCGTGGGTGGCATGTCCACCATGCCCACAGGCAGCCTAAGCTTGGCATCAAAAAAGGCCCCTGAGATCTCAGACAAGGGCCATAATCAATTCAGCATTGTTTGGGACTAGAAAGCTAGAAAGGAAACACATATTTTTGGTTAACAATCAGAATGAAAAATTCCACAGGAAGTTCAGAATCTAACAAGGCGACATCAGATTGAATGACGATATATGTGTGTGCCTTCTAAAATCAACGCATGATAAAAAGAGAGCCTTTATTAACACTGAGAAAAAAGGCACAGCACTTTTGTAGACTGTGTTAGTTATTGACATAGAGCATAGCCAGCCAGAAAAATGATTGAAAGCTGGGGGCACTTTACCCAAAAGATCGTAGTCTAGAGGGGGTGACATTTCTGCTCAGGAATATACCTTTGAATTCTCCAGAGTTCAAGAGAAATTGAGACAAAAGTAAACCCAAGAAGTGTGTGGTCCAGAGGGTGAAACTCAAGCCAGACCACAGAGAGCCACTGAAGAGACAGGAACTGTGCAGTTTTTGTTTTTTTCTTGTTTTCTTTTTTTTTTTTTTTTAGGCTCCACAATTTCCCAGTTGATGTCTTTGAATCTCTAAAGTGCTGTTGCTCTATAAAAAGGGACTGCACTTGTTCTGTGCAGCCCCCTGGAGTAGGACACAGGCTGGAGAAAACAGCATTAAGTGTGCTGAAACTGATCTGCTGAGGCCTAAGCTGTTATATGTTCTCTTAGGTGTTTTTCTCTTGGGAATGCATGTGCATAATACTCTTTACTCTCTATGATATATGACTTCATATCAAGCTGCTTGCTGTATTTATAGTAAGCCTAAACACCTGATCATTATGATAATGCCACAATAAAGAATACTATGCCTGAGTTCTTACAATCTTCCCTGTGCCCAACATAGTCTCTCTCTCTCTCTCTCTCTCTCTCTCTCTCTCTCTCTCTCTCTCTCTCTCTCTCTCTCTCCATATATATATATATATATATGATGCTCATCATTTATGGAGAAATGACTGATATATTTATAAAGCATAATTCTAGGCAACTGAAAAAAATTACCAGATATTTTTATATGGATTGATAAACATTAAATATCTATCAGATATAAAGGGGATTTGATTAACAGAATAGAGTCCTGTAAAGTAAAACGAAATATGCATGATCATGCGTTACCAGGTCAGGGCTCAAAGCATGCTGGGTAAAGTGGACTGAAAAGCTTCCATCCTGCCGGGGTATACTCAGTTGGCAGAGTTCCTGCACAGCAATGCACAAGGCCCTGTTTTCCACCCCCAGACATAACCAGAATGGAGAGATATACCTTTAATCCCACCATGTGGGAGTTGGAAGCAGAAGAACTGGGAGTTAAATCTTTAGCTACGTGGCAAGTTCAAGGCCAGTCTAGTATATATGAAACCCAGTCTCCAAACAAACAAACACAAAAAAACTGACATCATTCTGGAGTGATGCAAATATTAAAAAACATATTTTATTAGCAAAAATAAACTATTCTTTTTTCATTTATTTCCACAGCATGTTTCTACAAACTAGTTAAATGTTTAGATCTAAGGCTAGGAACCAAATTTTTTAAAGATGAATTTTAAAATCATGCTTATGCTTGTATGTCTGTGGATGGGTTTGTGTGTATAAGTGCAGTTGCCTGCTGACCCCAAAAAAGGTAGTTGAAACCTTTAGGGCTGAAGTTACAGATAATGTGAAGTACCAAATACGGTGCTAGGAACCAGTCCATGCTCTTAACCACTTCGCCATTTCTCCATCCTGGTAACCAATTTTAACCAAAGATTTTAGGTATAAAATCATCCACACTAGTAAAAAAAAAATTTAATTTAATTTCAAAATGCATCCACACTAAGATGACTCTGACAGACTATCCATCCTTATTGAAATTATAGTGATTTAACACAAGGACCAGTTTTAAACTCCTTTTCTAACTCCCAGAAAACACATTTCTTATTGCATGATGTGAGAGAACAGCTAACTTAATAATTCTCTGTCAAGTAGGCAAGGGGTTTAGGTGAGTCTTCCCGGTTCCTGTTCTGTAAAAGAAAGCTCAGTCGTTAGGAGTGGTTTTAATACCACCTCCATTAGGCAGAATAGCAGTATTCGGTTCTCCTCTAGGGCTTGTGATATGTCTAGCCATGGGTTCTTGGCCCTATTAATGGTGCCATTAATGGTGGCAGCTATATGTTTCATTTCATAGAGCAGGCCTTAGATCTAAACATAAAGTGGTTTGTTACTCCATAACACTCACACCCCTATTGCATTGCTGAGCCTATCTTTTCAGGCCAGGCATTATTGTGCTTGCAGAGTTCACAGCTGTGTGAGGCGAATGATGCTTTCTCCTCAGAAAGCATGCATAGCATCTTCCAGCACTATAAACCATAGCAAATACTGAGAAAAGATCCAGGTGAGTGCCAGCTTGATCTCTTCATGCTATATGACTCAAGTATGTGCTATCTTTAGCAATGGAGTCTTAACACTAAGTTATAGAAGTCAACCAAGAGTATTGGAAAACATCTGTAACACATGGAAGTTTATGGAACCCTACAGGTCAACTGCTCAAAAGTAAGTAACCCATTCATGAAACTGGTTGTCTTAGGCTTTATATTCCTGCACAAAGCATCATGATGAAGAAACAAGTTGGAGAGGGAAGGGTTTGTCCAGCTTACACTTCCACATTGCTGTTCATCACCAAAGGAAGTCAGGAGAGGTACTTACACAGGGCAGGAACTTGGAGGCAGGAGATGATGCAGAGGCCGTGGGGAAAGGGGATGCTGCTTACTGGATTGCTTCCCCTGGCTTACTCAGTTTGCTTTCTTATAGAACCCAGGACTACCAGCTCAGGGGTAGCACCACCCACAATGGGCTGGGTCCTCTCCACTCCCTGTCTTTGTCACTAATTGAGAAAATGCCTTACAGCTGGATCTCACGGAGGCCTTTCCTCAAGGGAGGCTCCTTTCTCCATGATAACTCCATCTCGTGTCAAGTTGACATACAAAAACCAGCCAGTACACTGACGTATATTCATTTGTTAGCATTTGATGTCTGGTCAGGGTATTATCCCCTTTTTGTAAGATAACTCCATTAAAATTCTTTTTATAAATGTATACATATATATATACATATATATATACATATATGTGTGTGTGTGTATTAGAAAATGTCTACAGTTGTAGATTTCCATATGTCCTTTATAAATCTGTGCATCTCTCAACCCTCGTCAGACAAGCTTATTCTTCCAGTAGAAGACAATTTACACAGAGACCCTCTACTGACCCTTGTGCAAAGAATAAGAGATGTGAAGTACTCAATCCAAAATGAGATACACATAGCACACTCACACTTGGAATCCTTAGAGATATATTTATAAAAGGAGGCAGAGAGATCATAAAAGCCAGAGGTGGTGGATGACTTTAAGGAACAGTGTTTTCTGAACACAGCGGGATAGTTACACATTAGAATTTGCAGTAATTAACAGCATGCACAAGATACACAAACTCAAGCCAGAAAAAAAAATACCTACATGGTGTTGGAGGAATGGACATGAAATCCCCTAACTAGCTTAGGAGATATGGGTGTTTGATGACTCCTGAAAGAAGCAGAGACAGTTTTCATTAATGATCTGTTGTCCCTTGGGAGGTCAATGACCCTCCAGTGTATTCCTCACTTTAAGAGTAGTTAAGCAACACAAACTAGACTGAATGGAGATTTTTAAAAACTCAAAGCTTGGTGAATAGGGATGTGAGGGTAGAGAGTGTAAATATGGGAGAAACTGCGGGAGAGAGATGGGATATATGATCAAAACCTATCTTAGAGAGTTCTTAAAGAATGAATAAATAAATTATTTAAGAGAAAGAAGAGAGTTCATCTGTGGCTTGGAGATAGCTCAATAGTTAAGTTCTCCTCTTGCAATCCTAAGGTCCTGCATTTGATCATAAGGTTCTATTCCCAGAAATAAACCATGCCTAATGGCGTGCACTTGTAATTGAAATACTAACAAAGCAGTGGTTGAAGAACATTTAGAGTTCACTGGGTAGTCTGCCTAACTTAAACAGTGAGCCCTAGGTCCCAGTGAGAAACTCAATCTCAAAGTACAACCTGAATATAACCTGAAGAACACCTATGGTCATACTCTTGCCTCCTGATGCACATGCATACTCACATGCACACACACACAGAAAGAGAGAGGGGGAACTTAATTTCAACAAATTTATCAGTAGCTTTTGTTATTTTGAATGTATTTATATAGTTAAACCCACAAATAGAAAGTTATTAGTGAAAAGAAATATACAAAATGCCAGCCTCATCGAATCCCACAATGTATGGTGCGCTTGAGAGTGACATGGGGCCAGCAGAGTCTTGCCCAACACCCGCAAGGGCCCACACGGGACTCCCCACGGGATCCTAAGACCTCTGGTGAGTGGAACACAGCGCCTGCCCCAATCCAATCGCGCGGAACTTGAGACTGCGGTACATAGGGAAGCAGGCTACCCGGGCCTGATCTGGGGCACAAGTCCCTTCCGCTCGACTCGAGACTCGAGCCCCGGGCTACCTTGCCAGCAGAGTCTTGCCCAACACCCGCAAGGGCCCACACGGGACTCCCCACGGGACCCTAAGACCTCTGGCGAGTGAAACACAGCGCCTGCCCCAATCCAATCGCGCGGAACTTGAGACTGCGGTACATAGGGAAGCAGGCTACCCAGGCCTGATCTGGGGCACAAGTCCCTTCCGCTCGACTCGAGACTCGAGCCCCGGGCTACCTTGCCAGCAGAGTCTTGCCCAACACCCGCAAGAGCCACACGGGACTCCCCACGGGACCCTAAGACCTCTGGTGAGTGGAACACAGCGCCTGCCCCAATCCAATCGCGCGGAACTTGAGACTGCGGTACATAGGGAAGCAGGCTACCCGGGCCTGATCTGGGGCACAAGTCCCTTCCGCTCGACTCGAGCCCCGGGCTTCCTTGCCAGCAGAGTCTTGCCCAACACCCGCAAGAGCCACACGGGACTCCCCACGGGACCCTAAGACCTCTGGTGAGTGGAACACAGCGCCTGCCCCAATCCAATCGCGCGGAACTTGAGACTGCGGTACATAGGGAAGCAGGCTACCCGGGCCTGATCTGGGGCACAAGTCCCTTCCGCTCGACTCGAGACTCGAGCCCCGGGCTACCTTGCCAGCAGAGTCTTGCCCAACACCCGCAAGGGCCCACACGGGACTCCCCACGGGACCCTAAGACCTCTGGCGAGTGGAACACAGCGCCTGCCCCAATCCAATCGCGCGGAACTTGAGACTGCGGTACATAGGGAAGCAGGCTACCCAGGCCTGATCTGGGGCACAAGTCCCTTCCGCTCGACTCGAGACTCGAGCCCCGGGCTACCTTGCCAGCAGAGTCTTGCCCAACACCCGCAAGAGCCACACGGGACTCCCCACGGGACCCTAAGACCTCTGGTGAGTGGAACACAGCGCCTGCCCCAATCCAATCGCGCGGAACTTGAGACTGCGGTACATAGGGAAGCAGGCTACCCGGGCCTGATCTGGGGCACAAGTCCCTTCCGCTCGACTCGAGACTCGAGCCCCGGGCTACCTTGCCAGCAGAGTCTTGCCCAACACCGGCAAGGGCCCACACGGGACTCCCCACGGGACCCTAAGACCTCTGGCGAGTGGAACACAGCGCCTGCCCCAATCCAATCGCGCGGAACTTGAGACTGCGGTACATAGGGAAGCAGGCTACCCGGGCCTGATCTGGGGCACAAGTCCCTTCCGCTCGACTCGAGACTCGAGCCCCGGGCTACCTTGCCAGCAGAGTCTTGCCCAACACCCGCAAGAGCCACACGGGACTCCCCACGGGACCCTAAGACCTCTGGTGAGTGGAACACAGCGCCTGCCCCAATCCAATCGCGCGGAACTTGAGACTGCGGTACATAGGGAAGCAGGCTACCCGGGCTTGATCTGGGGCACAAACCCCTTCCACTCCACTCGAGCCCCGGGCTACCTTGCCAGCTGAGTCGCAAGGGCCCACACAGGATTCCACACGTGATCCTAAGACCTCTAGTGAGTGGAACACAACTTCTGCCAGGAGTCTGGTTCGAACACCAGATATCTGGGTACCTGCCTTGCAAGAAGAGAGCTTGCCTGCAGAGAATACTCTGCCCACTGAAACTAAGGAGAGTGCTACCCTCCAGGTCTGCTCATAGAGGCTAACAGAGTCACCTGAAGAACAAGCTCTTAACAGTGACAACTAAAACAGCTAGCTTCAGAGATTACCAGATGGCGAAAGGCAAACGTAAGAATCCTACTAACAGAAATCAAGACCACTCACCACCATCAGAACGCAGCACTCCCACCCCACCTAGTCCTGGGCACCCCAACACAACCGAAAATCTAGACCCAGATTTAAAAACATTTCTCATGATGATGATAGAGGACATCAAGAAGGACTTTCATAAGTCACTTAAAGAATTACAGGAGAGCACTGCTAAAGAGTTACAGACCCTTAAAGAAAAGCAGGAAAACACAGCCAAACAGGTGATGGAAATGAACAAAACCATACTAGAACTAAAAGGGGAAGTAGACACAATAAAGAAAACCCAAAGCGAGGCAACGCTGGAGATAGAAACCCTAGGAAAGAGATCTGGAACCATAGATGCGAGCATCAGCAACAGAATACAAGAAATGGAAGAGAGAATCTCAGGTGCAGAAGATTCCATAGAGAACATCGACACAACAGTCAAAGAAAATACAAAATGCAAAAGGATCCTAACTCAAAACATCCAGGTAATCCAGGACACAATGAGAAGACCAAACCTACGGATAATAGGAATTGATGAGAATGAAGATTTTCAACTTAAAGGGCCAGCTAATATCTTCAACAAAATAATAGAAGAAAACTTCCCAAACATAAAAAAAGAGATGCCCATGATCATACAAGAAGCCTACAGAACTCCAAATAGACTGGACCAGAAAAGAAATTCCTCCCGACACATAATAATCAGAACAACAAATGCACTAAATAAAGATAGAATATTAAAAGCAGTAAGGGAGAAAGGTCAAGTAACATATAAAGGAAGGCCTATCAGAATAACACCAGACTTTTCACAAGAGACTATGAAAGCCAGAAGAGCCTGGACAGATGTTATACAGACACTAAGAGAACACAAATGCCAGCCCAGGCTACTATACCCGGCCAAACTCTCAATTACCATAGATGGAGAAACCAAAGTATTCCACGACAAAACCAAATTCACACAATATCTTTCCATGAATCCAGCCCTTCAAAGGATAATAACAGAAAAGAAGCAATACAAGGACGGAAATCACGCCCTAGAACAACCAAGAAAGTAATCCCTCAACAAACCAAAAAGAAGACAGCCACAAGAACAGAATGCCAACTCTAACAACAAAAATAAAAGGGAGCAACAATTACTTTTCCTTAATATCTCTTAATATCAATGGTCTCAATTCCCCAATAAAAAGACATAGACTAACAGACTGGCTACACAAACAGGACCCAACATTCTGCTGCTTACAGGAAACCCATCTCAGGGAAAAAGACAGACACTACCTCAGAGTGAAAGGCTGGAAAACAATTTTCCAAGCAAATGGACTGAAGAAACAAGCTGGAGTAGCCATTTTAATATCGGATAAAATCGACTTCCAACCCAAAGTTATCAAAAAAGACAAGGAGGGACACTTCATACTCATCAAAGGTAAAATCCTCCAAGAGGAACTCTCAATTCTGAATATCTACGCACCAAATGCAAGGGCAGCCACATTCATTAGAGACACTTTAGTAAAGCTCAAAGCATACATTGCACCTCACACAATAATAGTGGGAGACTTCAACACACCACTTTCTTCAAAGGACAGATCGTGGAAACAGAAACTAAACAGGGACACAGTGAAACTAACAGAAGTTATGAAACAAATGGACCTGACAGATATCTACAGAACATTTTATTCTAAAACAAAAGGATATACCTTCTTCTCAGCACCTCACGGGACCTTCTCCAAAATTGACCATATAATTGGTCACAAAACAGGCCTCAATAGATACAAAAATATTGAAATTGTCCCATGTATCCTATCAGACCACCATGGCCTAAGACTGATCTTCAATAACAACATAAATAATGGAAAGCCAACATTCACGTGGAAACTGAATAACACTCTTCTCAATGATACCTTGGTCAAGGAAGGAATAAAGAAAGAAATTAAAGACTTTTTAGAGTTTAATGAAAATGAAGCCACAACGTACCCAAACCTATGGGACACAATGAAAGCATTTCTAAGAGGGAAACTCATAGCTCTGAGTGCCTCCAAGAAGAAACGGGAGACAGCACATACTAGCAGCTTGACAACACATCTAAAAGCCCTAGAAAAAAAGGAAGCAAATTCACCCAAGAGGAGTAGACGGCAGGAAATAATCAAACTCAGGGGTGAAATCAACCAAGTGGAAACAAGAAGAACTATTCAAAGAATTAACCAAACGAGGAGTTGGTTCTTTGAGAAAATCAACAAGATAGATAAACCCTTAGCTAGACTCACTAAAGGGCACACGGACAAAATCCTAATTAACAAAATCAGAAATGAAAAGGGAGACATAACAACAGATCCTGAAGAAATCCAAAACAACATCAGATCCTTCTACAAAAGGCTATACTCAACAAAACTGGAAAACCTGGATGAAATGGACAAATTTCTGGACAGATACCAGGTACCAAAGTTGAATCAGGATCAAGTTGACCATCTAAACAGTCCCATATCACCTAAAGAAATAGAAGCAGTTATTAATAGTCTCCCAACCAAAAAAAGCCCAGGACCAGATGGGTTTAGTGCAGAGTTCTATCAGACCTTCAAAGAAGATCTAATTCCAATTCTGCACAAACTATTTCACAAAATAGAAGTAGAAGGTACTCTACCCAACTCATTTTATGAAGCCACTATTACTCTGATACCTAAACCACAGAAAGATCCAACAAAGATAGAGAACTTCAGACCAATTTCTCTTATGAATATCGATGCAAAAATCCTCAATAAAATTCTCGCTAACCGAATCCAAGAACACATTAAAGCAATCATCCATCCTGACCAAGTAGGTTTTATTCCAGGGATGCAGGGATGGTTTAATATACGAAAATCCATCAATGTAATCCATTATATAAACAAACTCAAAGACAAAAACCACATGATCATCTCGTTAGATGCAGAAAAAGCATTTGACAAAATCCAACACCCATTCATGATAAAAGTTTTGGAAAGATCAGGAATTCAAGGCCCATACCTAAACATGATAAAAGCAATCTACAGCAAACCAGTAGCCAACATCAAAGTAAATGGAGAGAAGCTGGAAGCAATCCCACTAAAATCAGGGACTAGACAAGGCTGCCCACTTTCTCCCTACCTTTTCAACATAATACTTGAAGTATTAGCCAGAGCAATTCGACAACAAAAGGAGATCAAGGGGATACAAATTGGAAAAGAGGAAGTCAAAATATCACTATTTGCAGATGATATGATAGTATATATAAGTGACCCTAAAAATTCTACCAGAGAACTCCTAAACCTGATAAACAGCTTCGGTGAAGTAGCTGGATATAAAATAAACTCAAACAAGTCAATGGCCTTTCTCTATACAAAGAATAAACAGGCTGAGAAAGAAATTAGGGAAACAACACCCTTCTCAATAGTCACAAATAATATAAAATATCTTGGCGTGACTCTAACTAAGGAGGTGAAAGATCTGTATGATAAAAACTTCAAATCTCTGAAGAAAGAAATTAAAGAAGATCTCAGAAGATGGAAAGATCTCCCATGCTCATGGATTGGCAGGATCAACATTGTAAAAATGGCTATCTTGCCAAAAGCAATCTACAGATTCAATGCAATCCCCATCAAAATTCCAACTCAATTCTTCAACGAATTGGAAGGAGCAATTTGCAAATTTGTCTGGAATAACAAAAAACCTAGGATAGCAAAAAGTCTTCTCAAGGATAAAAGAACTTCTGGCGGAATCACCATGCCAGACCTAAAGCTTTACTACAGAGCAATTGTGATAAAAACTGCATGGTACTGGTATAGAGACAGACAAGCAGACCAATGGAATAGAATTGAAGACCCAGAAATGAACCCACACACCTATGGTCACTTGATCTTCGACAAGGGAGCTAAAACCATCCAGTGGAAGAAAGACAGCATTTTCAACAATTGGTGCTGGCACAACTGGTTGTTATCGTGTAGAAGAATGCGAATCGATCCATACTTATCTCCTTGTACTAAGGTAAAATCTAAGTGGATCAAGGAACTTCACATAAAACCAGAGACACTGAAACTTATAGAGGAGAAAGTGGGGAAGAGCCTTGAAGATATGGGCACAGGGGAAAAATTCCTGAACAGAACAGCAATGGCTTGTGCTGTAAGATCGAGAATTGACAAATGGGACCTAATGAAACTCCAAAGTTTCTGCAAGGCAAAAGACACCGTCAATAAGACAAAAAGACCACCAACAGATTGGAAAAGGATCTTTACCTATTCTAAATCAGATAGGGGACTAATATCCAACATATATAAAGAACTCAAGAAAGTGGACTTCAGAATATCAAATAACCCCATTAAAAAATGGGGCTCAGAACTGAACAAAGAATTCTCACCTGAGGAATACCGAATGGCAGAGAAGCACTTGAAAAAATGTTCAACATCCTTAATCATCAGGGAAATGCAAATCAAAACAACCCTGAGATTCCACCTCACACCAGTCAGAATGGCTAAGATCAAAAATTCAGGTGACAGCAGATGCTGGCGTGGATGTGGAGAAAGAGGAACACTCCTCCATTGTTGGTGGGAGTGCAGGCTTGTACAACCACTCTGGAAATCAGTCTGGCGGTTCCTCAGAAAACTGGACATAGTACTACCGGAGGATCCAGCAATACCTCTCCTGGGCATATATCCAGAAGATGCCCCAACAGGTAAGAAGGACACATGCTCCACTATGTTCATAGCAGCCTTATTTATAATAGCCAGAAGCTGGAAAGAACCTAGATGCCCCTCAACAGAGGAATGGATACAGAAAATGTGGTACATCTACACAATGGAGTACTACTCAGCTATTAAAAAGAATGAATTTATGAAATTCCTAGCCAAATGGATGGACCTGGAGGGCATCATCCTGAGTGAGGTAACACATTCACAAAGAAACTCACACAATATGTATTCACTGATAAGTGGATATTAGCCCCAAACCTAGGATTCCCAAGATATAAGATATAATTTGCTAAACACATGAAACTCAAGAAGAATGAAGACTGAAGTGTGGACACTATGCCCCTCCTTAGATTTGGGAACAAAACACCCATGGAAGGAGTTACAGAGACAAAGTTTGGAGCTGAGATGAAAGGATGGACCATGTAGAGACTGCCATATCCAGGGATCTACCCCATAATCAGCATCCAAACGCTGACACCATTGCATACACTAGCAAGATTTTATTGAAAGGACCCAGATGTAGCTGTCTCTTGTGAGAGTATGCCGGGGCCTAACAAACACAGAAGTGGATGCTCACAGTCAGCTAATGGATGGATCATAGGGCTCCCAATGGAGGAGCTAGAGAAAGTAGCCAAGAAGCTAAAGGGATCTGCAACCCTATAGGTGGAACAACATTATGAACTAACCAATACCCCAGAGCTCTTGACTCTAGCTGCATATATATCAAAAGATGGCCTAGTCGGCCATCACTGGAAAGAGAGGCCCATTGGACTTGCAAACTTTATATGCCCCAGTACAGGGGAACACCAGGGCCAAAAAGGGGGAGTGGGTGGGCAGGGGAGTGGGAGTGGGTGGATATGGGGGACTTTTGGTATAGCATTGGAAATGTAAATGAGTTAAATACCTAATAAAAAATGGAAAAAAAAAAAAAAGAAAGTGACATGGACTCATGGAGCATAAAAGAGTTTGTAGTTTAAGTTCAGCTCTGCTGGGGAAGTGGCATGAGTGGAGAGGCGGGAGGAGAGAAGCATCTTCATATCGTCCTCAGTCATTTTACACCTTTTGTTGTGTTGTAAAAGGATCTCTAAGTGGCATGGAACTCACTCCATCAACCAGGCCGACTGAAACCCACAGAGATCTGCCTGCCTCTAATTCCAAAGTTCTGGCATAAAAGACATGGGCCATCATACCTGGCCCATCTTATTTTTTAACCCATGGTCTCTTGTGGACTTGGTATACCCTGATAGTAGCCAGACTAGCTGGCAAGCAAACTCCAGGAATCCTCCTTTTTCTGTCTCCCCAGCACCAAGATTACAGGAATAGTGCTATGTCTCGTTGTTATTTATGTGGATGCTTGGGATTTAACTCAGGTCCTCTCGCTTAAGCAGTAAACATTTAATAGACTGAGCTGTCTCCCCAGGCCTATCTTATTAATCCTTGCAATTCCGAGGGGTGGGCAGTGTTACTATCCCTGCATTATAAGTGAAGATACTGAGATAATAAGTTCAATGAGCTATACAAGGTCATTTACAAGGCTGCACTGTTGAACCTCAGAATGCATCCTGCTGATCACTAACCCAGGCTGCTTGACCAGATAATGGTGTCAACATAACTATGAGCCACGTCCAAGTTTCCCAAGTTACTAGATGAAGATCTCCATCCAATGACTCTAATCCCTATGTTGTCCCTCTTGCCATCTGCTTCTGTGTTTGCCTAGAACAATATGACAAAAAAAAAGCAGTTGTCACTCTGTATGCATGAAGTAATATCAAAATCAAGAATCATAAGAAGTTACTCTTGGGCTCCCATGGGATCCCGGTGATGCCTATCGTGACACAACCTCACACACCTATGCAGCCAAGTATCATCTATCCTGAGACAACCACTTCTTTGGGGCTCTAGTTAATTTCCCTTCTTTCTTACAGTAGACCTCACAATCAGTCACTTTTTCTGAACCCTCATGAGTGCCCTAACCTTTTGACATGTATCAGCCATTCTTCCCAGTGCCTTGAGGTCTCTCCTATGATATGCAAGCTCCCCTTCTATTGAGCCTTGGCTGCCAAGGGTGTGTCCACTGCTAGCAGAACTGGCTGATGCCACAGCTTCCTGAAGCTCCTGTCATTCCTTCCACTTGTGGCACTCACATTGTGCATGACACAAAGGGAATCTCTGTACAACAGAGTTCTGAATTTGTCCCTCCAAAGGCATCACTAACTCCCAGTAATCTAAGAACATGTTCTGAACCCTTTATCTCTCACTGACTTGGAGCTGAGCCCTTGCCTTTGCTTGCGCTGTGCCTGCTCCCACCGTGTTCCTCGCCGCGGGCTTAACACTAACCATCATGGTAACCACTCTCCCTAGAATCTTTCCAAAGCACACCTTGGAGGATGCATTCTTCCTGGCATTCCTCAAACACCTGAACTTCACTTATCTGTGCTGTGTGGAAATTCTTCCTGCGAATGGGAATCCTAGAGGCATTTACAAATACACACTTGATGACAAGTATAGAAGCAGTTGATTACACAACCCAAAAGTAAGCACTGTTCTGATATTTTTTTTTAACAATACCAGTTTGCTTCTAGTGAATGAAATGACATAGTCTGTGGGTTTCGGTGCAAGTATGTGTTTTTCCAGTTAGCATGAAGACTGAGATACATCCATATTGTTGCCCTTGTTCCCAGTACACATTGCTTCTGTTTTGCTTCTTCATAGCAGTCCATGGTATCAACATGTCAGTTTGGACACCTGGGCTGCTCTCATTTTTTCCTATTAACAATAAAACTACTATGAATGTTCACGTGCTAGAATTTTTATGGACTGCTGATTTCATTTCTAGTGAGTCAATACCAAAATGCACGATGGTTGGGTCTCTCTGAATCTGTGTATGATGAGCACACCTCCTCTGGTGGTTGGGGGATTTATAAGATGATGCTTAGAACACGGTTGGCACAGTGGATGTGTGGGGAAATAATCTTGATGGTATTCTATCAGCAGCAGTGTTATCAAATGTTTCTCTTGCTAACATCATAATATATAATAATATATAATAATATTATTATAATATTATAATTATAATATGTCCCTACCTTGTCTTTCTTACTTCTATACTTAGTGTTTGTAGAAAATGTTTACCTGTTAGTGACCCAATCACAAAGGAACTCGCACAATATGTACTCACTGATAAGTGGATATTAGCCCAGAAACTTAGGATACCCAAGATATAAGATACAACTTGCCAAACGCATGAAATTCAAGAAGAACGAAGACCAAAGTGTGGACACTTTACCCTTTCTTAGAAATGGGAACAAAACACCCATGGAAGGAGTTACAGAGACAAAATTTGGAGCTGTGACGAAAGGATGGACCATCTAGTGATTGCCATATGCAGGGATCCATCCCATAATCAGCTTCCAAATGGTGACACCATTGCATACACTAACAAGATTTTGCTGAAAGGACCCAGATATAGCTCTCTCTTGTGAGACTATGCTGGGGCCTAGCAAACACATAAGTGGATGCTCACAGTCAGCTATTGGATGGATCACAGGGCCCACAATGGAGGAGCTAGAGAAAGTACTCAAGGAGCTAAAGGGATCTGCAACCCTATAGGTGGAATAACATTATGAACTAACCAGTACCCTGGAGCTCTTAACTCTAGCTGCATATGTATCAAAAGATGGCCTAGTCGGCCATCACTGCAAAGAGAGGCCCATTGGACTTGCAAACTTTATATGCCCCAGTACAGGGGAACACCAGGGCCAAAAAGGGGGAGTGGGTGGGTAGGGGATTCAGGGGGTGGGTATGGGGGACTTTTGGGATAGCATTGAAAATTTAAATGAGGAAAATACCTAGTAATAATAATAATAATAATAATAATAATAATAATAATAATAAAGATACAAGATAACAAATTACAAGATAAAAAATTTAATTTTTACATACTATGTGTGCAGTCCAATGCATGGGAGCCCTTGTACAATGCAATAAATAAATAAATAAATAAATAAGGATTAAAAAAGAAAGAAAGAAAGACAAGGTAGAAGGAATGTTCTACACTTCACTACAGAAGTAAGGGATACTAGGTAGAAGGCAAGTTCTCAGTTCAGACTGCCTTGAATTTCGGCCTGGTCTATTGTTCCCTTAGTCTATCACCTTGGGCAAGTTAGAGCAACCTCCTAAGTCTTCATTGTTCCATCAATCAAATAGATGTGCCCACATCTAACTCGTAGAATTCTTCAGAGGACTGGAAGTGACCAGTACAGAGCTGGGTACATGGTTGGGACTCAATCGATGGCTTCTTCCAGTGTGTAGAAAGAGAGGTGGCACAGCAGAGTCACGGTATTTACACTTGCTTCAAACTGTCCATCACACCTCTGAACTGTGAGTGACACCAGCCGAGTGGGGAAAGTGAACATGAAAGAACCAGCCATGATCTGTGAAGGATGCCACCACTTATAGCTCATTTGATGTTCCTCTTACAAAGAACCTTTCACTTTACCATTACATCTTTCCTTAGATGAAAACCAGAATGCAAAGGACAACAGGCATTTACTCAGAAACTGTTGACTGAAACCCTCCTTCTCGATACGGTTAGTTCTAGGCACAATGACAATCTAGACAACTGCAGATATCTCAGCTTTAAACCACTTTCAGGACATGAACAGACTGATACACAAACAGATGGCCTGTCACTTGAGACACAAGGTTTCTGAGACATTCTGCTCTTGAGAAAGGCCATTTAAGCTGCCGAGTGAAGCAGGAAGGCCCGTACCACCATATCAATGTGTCTGTTTTCCTAAGTCATGCCAGCAGAGCATGTGAGGGTAATGCTACAGTGTAATACATATTCTATAGACAACATTCCAAAAGAGATTGGGGATACAAAATCACCATGCGCATCAGAAGGAGCACAAACAAATCTGAATATGTAAGGAAAAACTGATGTACTAAAGAGAAGGAGGAGAGAGACAAGGAAGTGAGGAGGATGAACGGACAGACAGAGATCAGTTATAGTGGGGGATTGAGGGCAGAAACAAAGAGGCATAGCAAAAAATAGGGGAAAGAAAAAATAAACTGTTTTCTGTTTAATTTGTATTATGGGGATGGGATTTGCAATGTAAATTTTGTTTGTTTGTTTGTTTACTGAATCCTACTGAACCCATTATTGAAGTGTTATTTAGTATGTAAGCTGCACTGCTGTGCTTTAAGATAAAGATAAGAAAAGAAAATGAAAAAAATGTGTAGAGAACAGGGGAGGGGAAGGGGAAATGGGCCAAGAGGCCTGAGAAAGGTGATACCTGAGAGGTAGTGGACAGTGACAAGCAACGCTTGAGTTTGAGTGTGACAGCTGAGTGACCTTGAGGGAGGAAGACGTTTCCAAATACGGCAAACAAGTAGATAAAGCTGCGTGTCCGGGTGGAGGCATGTTTGGGGCAGTGGGAGTGTGATGTGTGATCTTAAGGATGCACGGGCAGGATGAGAAATAGATTTATGAAGAAGGACTGAAAAGCAGTACAAAATGAAAGAGTGGAAACTGTTCTTGGCCCTTTCCCTACAGGCAACAGAAAGTCACAGAAAGATATTTTAATGAAAAATGACATCGGGTAATACTGTGATTGCAGCACGCATTTGCAATGGATCTTGCCACTTGCCATCCAGATCCCAAGAACAAAGTCCTTGGGAGAGGGTGACATGGCTCAGTAACAGAGTGCTTGGGTAGCATGCGTGCGGCCCTAGGTTTAATCCCTAGTACTACAAAGAGGGCTTAGAGGGAGTTGATGTGAATGTTGTTGAACCCTTCGAGGTTTGCTTCTGCTGAAAAGATTCTCCATTAATGATGGTCGTGCCACACCCTTAGTTGGCCAACGTCTATTGCTTGATGAACGCAGGTGGGTGTGAAGTCCAAGTCCCTCCCATTGCCTTAAGTCTGAGCAACTATGCTCTTCACTTCTTCGGCAGGGTTAGCGGAGGCTTCCACCAAAAGGATATCTCATCCTAACTTCTCTAGCTCTGTCCCTTCCTCTTCCTATAGCAGATGCTACCCCAAGAGCACTCTCAAACTTCTCTACACTGAACTGAGTCTTAATCAGCTTCCCAGCAAAGCAGACCAGGGACAAGAGAGTAGACAGAAGAAGAAGAAGAAGAAGAAGAAGAAGAAGAAGAAGAAGAAGAAGAAGAAGAAGAAGGGAGTGCCTTGGAGGAGGAGGAGGAGGAGGAGGAGGAGGAGGAGGAGGAGGAGGAGGAGGAGAAAGAAGGAGAAGGAGAAGGAGGAGGAGGAGGAGGAGGAGGAGGAGGAGGAAGAGGAGAAGGAGAAGGAGAAGGAGAAGGAGAAGGAGAAGGAGAAGGAGAAGGAGAAGGAGAAGGAGAAGGAGAAGGAGAAGGAGAAGGAGAAGAAGAAGAAGAAGAAGAAGAAGAAGAAGAAGAAGAAGAAGAAGAAGAAGAAGAGGAGAAGAAGAAGAAGAAGAAGAAGAAGAAGAAGAAGAAGAAGAAGAAGAAGAAGAAGAAGAAGAAGAAGAAGAAGAAGAAGAAGAAGAAGAAGAGGAGAAGAAGAAGAAGAAGAAGAAGAAGAAGAAGAAGAAGAAGAAGAAGAAGAAGAAGAAGAAGAAGAGAAGAAGAAGAAGAAGAAGAAGAAGAAGAAGAAGAAGAAGAAGAAGAAGAAGAAGAAGAAGAAGAAGAAGAAGAAGAAGAAGAAAAGAAGAAGAAGGGAGTGCCCTGTAAGAGACTGTGATGTCAAGTCTGGTGATTTTCCTATGGGAAGTCCCTACTTCTGTGGAGCAGACCCTGCTCACAGGGGTCCTGTGCACAGGACATCCTCTGCCCTGATGTAGTGATGTAGGCTGTGCCCTGATGTAGGCTGTGCCTTGCCTCATGTCTCTACCAGGAATTTTCCTAGCTTCGGGAAGTCTCCTGGACTCATTGATGCTCCCTAGTGACTGAACTAAGCTCTCATCCTTTTCAAAACACAGAAAGAAGGGTGTTCTCCAGGCAGTTAAAACACACAAAAGGGAAACCACCAGCCAGCACAGGAGGGCAGAGAGGACACTTCCACCGTGACGGGAACTTGGGAAATGAAATAATTAAAGAGGTCAGCTGCTTATTGCTGCCCTCTTTGTGAAAACAGGCCAGTTCTGAAGGCCTTTCAAATATCTTCGTGGAGCTCCTCCCCCCTTCTCTTTGCCTCCATCCCTCCGCCCTCCTTTCTCTCCACTCTCCCCTCTCTATCTCCTCCTCCTCTTCTTTTCCTCCCCTTTCTTCTCCTCCACCTCCTTCTTCCCCATTGTACAGATTAATGGGATTGAGTATGATTTCCCATGTATGCATATAGCCAAGCTTTTAAAAGTCCATGCATAAGAACTGACGTTTAAATACTGTTTAAATGAAGCTGTGCTGCACCCTGCTTGACTTTTCTCCTTACATTGCAATCATCCCCTCAGGATTTGCAAGGATTTGGAACTAGAACTCCCTGAGAGGGGTGTAAATCAGTCAGTGCTCAAGACTCCAAAATGATGCCATACTTACAAATAATTTATGCACATCCCTCCATATACCAGAAAACCATGTCCAAGTACTTAGAATGCTTAATATGGCATAAAATATTGTTGTTATCATGGATTGTTTGAGGACACCTGTCAAGGAAAAATTCTGAGCATGCTTAGTGCAGTTGCAGCCATTGTAGGCCTGATTTCGCAGAATCTAGTCTGTGATGGGCTAAGTCCCAGGACACAGAACCTAATGCAATAGAGAGCTGACTGCATCCTTCCTGTTTCTGTCACAGGAAGAGAAATGACCTTTTAATTCAATGGGGGATCCAGGATTGGTTTATAAGGTTAGATTTTGGATATTTTATTCCACATATAAGTCAGTTAGTGACATAAAGAAAGCCAGTTCATACTGACTCACAAGAAACTGCCAACTGACCAAGCCCAGAAGATCTTCCTTCAAATATGTGAATATCTGTCATCCCACCTTCCTATCCTGAGCATCCCAACGTAGCCCTGCCAATCTGAAAGATTTGCTTTTGTTGCCTTTGCTACCTATGGTTGGCATAAATGTTATCCACAAAAATATATGTAACATAAGAAGAGAAGAGTCAGCACACAATGAATACCTCTGTTCTTATTGTCCATTGGGGTAGGGGGGACATTATCATTATGATGAGCTTCCACCCCATTCCACACCTTTCTCCCTTAAAATCTGCAGTCACACATTCAACCTTCGTGTTTGTTTCCTGGTGGTTAGTGCTGTTGCATTATCCTTATCTGGAATCGCCTAGGAGACAAGCCTCCAGACACATATGTACAAGGGAAGGAAAATTCTAGCTGACCACCAGCATCCATCACCCCTGTCTTCTGATGGTAGATACAATATGGATAGCGGCTTCAACCTCCTGCCATGATGAACTGTACCTCAAACTATGAACCAGCATAAACCTTTGCCTTTTTAAGCTGATTTCTCGTACCAACAGGATAAGCAACTACAATGCATTGCCCAACTTATAGTTTTACAAGTTTTTTGCATCCATAAACTGCACACATGTGTATTTACATATGCATATGTACTACGTACATATATCTATGAATGCAATCATCCTGTGAGAGTTTTCCATGGCTTTTTTTGTTTTTCATTCAACGGTGTGATCTTGAGATGAACTCACAGACACATAGTTAAGGTAAATTGATCTGGACACTCCTAATCCTAAATACCACAGTATCTGATATTAATAAAAGTCCCAACCAGTAGGAGTCAATAAGTTCTCTAACTCTTTCCAAGAGAAAAGAGACCTTTGCACACGCATGTCAGGTTTTCCATCCTGTAATGGGCCTGCTGGAAAACATTGTTCTTTTCCATTCTCCCCACCGCTTGCTTCCCACAGGGATTTTGAACTAACGTCACTGTGGAAAATGTGTCCAGCGAAACACCCTCTCAGCGAGCCAGGCACTTAGCACCCTCTGGACAGGGTGGGAAACAGGTTCAGCACCCCAGCTTCACCCCTCTCCCTTTCGCTTCACTCCTCTGTCATCAGATAATCCTACTCCAGAATCAGCTGCAGGCTGCCAAGCATCCATCACATCACATGCCCAGACCATCCCCTGCATCATGGCCAAAGGCTGGACTATAACCTGGCTATAGCATAGACTTCACCTTACATGTGGGAGAAATATCTTGGGAAAAAAAATATCTTCTGGTGCTCTGGGTTTATCCTTATACTTGGCAATTTTGGTCTCAGCCAAAATATTTAAGCCTAAAAGACAATTCCACATGGAAGAAAGGTCATATCAGGGGCTACTCCCCCTCACTCCAGCCAGCTAAACTGACAATCGTTCTGTTGGCATTCTACATTTAGTACCCCACTACAACAGCCACTGGAAAATCCCCTCTGAGTTTAGAATTAGACCCTCAGGCGGCCTGGTGGTTCATGGACTATGGAGTCCAAATATCAAAGTTTTCTATCTAAAAAGCACCAAAACATATCCTCACTTGTTTGGTCTACAATTACTTATCTAAGAAACCATGGGCTTCTCCTAACCATGATGCTAACACAGCTGGACTGCCACCTTTATGTCCCTCATTTGCTCTGCATGAGCTCTTCTCACAGCACTAGTGATACTTACTTATGCAACTATCTCTTCATATCTAAGTGAAGAGCAGGCATAGGCTAGGGAATTGTCTCATCCATCTCTATAACTCTAACTGATCCCAGGCTAGAGGTATAGAGGCATGCATAGAGGAAGCATGTCAGTAGTCTGTGAAGATTATCCTATGTCCCCTATTTCTGTCTCACCCCTTAAGGTGGACTGAATAGCTGAGTGATAGATAAAAAATTCACAGTTCAAAAAGGTTGATAAGAGTGAATTTCTTTATGAAGAACATGCAGAAAATGCTAGGCTAAGTCCTTGACTCAAAGGTAAAGGTTCATATGTAGGTTACCAAATAATGAACACTGAGTGTGAAGTGTTAGGGTGGATAATTCTGGCAGGTAAATTAAGAATACATCAGGCACTAATGATCAGATCAACAAGCAAGACTTATAACCATTAAACATTCATGCTACAGCAATTCTAAGTAGGTTACACCTAAGTGTGCGTGTGTGTGTGTGTGTGTGTGTGTGTGTGTGTGTGTGTGTGTGTGTGTGTGCAGCTAGAGAGGGAGACAGAGGTAGAGAGACAGACAGAGACAGAGACTAAGAGACTTGGGATGACATAGAGGTATAAAATGGACAGGATTCTCTCCCACCCTATACAAACTCATAACTTAAGGACAATTCTGCCTCAGGAACAATCTACTTTACTTTTTGAGACAGGATCTTTGACTGACCTGAAACTTGCCCAAAAAAAAAAACAGGATGTCTCTCCCAAGAACCCCAGCAGTCTGCCTGTCTCCACATCCTTAGTGCTGGCATTACAAGTAAATGCATCCATGCCTGACATCTGTCACATCAGCACTGAGAATTGAACACAGGTCTTGACCTTACAAGGCAAGAACTTTACCATCTAAGATCTCAACCGAGACTACAACTCCACTGGCTAGCTTTATGTTAACTTGATATAGCTTAGAGTCTTCTGAGAGGAGGAAACCTCGACTGAGAAATTGTTTCCATTAAATCAGGCCAAAGGTGAGTCTGTAGGACATTTTCCAAATTAGTAATTGGTATGGGAAGGCCCAGGACATTGTGGGTGCTGTCACTCCTGGACTAACAGTCCTGGATCCTCTGAGAAAGCAAGCTGAGCAAGCCAGTAAGCAGTACTCTCCTGTAACTACTCCATCATCTCCTACCTGCAGGTTCCTGCCCTGTTTGAGTTCCTGCCCTGACTGCCTTTGATGATAAACTGTGAGATGGAACTATAAGTGAAAGAGACCCTTTCCTCCTCAAGATGCTTTTGGTCATGTTGTTTCATACAGCAATAGTGACCCTAAGACAGGAACTAAGTTTTGAAAGACCTTAACTGCAAAGCTATGAAATTTGGATAATATTCATTGAGATGAGAAAAAAAAACCAATTCTATGGTTCTTGAGGTCAATTGCTTCCTACAAATGGAGCATGAGGTGAGGCATGACTGTATGAGAAGGCAAGGGTTTGTTCTATCATCAATAGAACCTGAGCTTTAATTCTGTCTCTCATGGTATTGGCACAAGGCTGAATTACCTCCTAGCCTAACCTGGTGAGGGTCAGAGGGAGAGTCATGGCACTGACCCAGCGTGATCCTCTTGCTTACTCTCTGAGCCTGGCCATCTTCCTCTGCAATGAAGATAGGGGCTTTCCCCTATAGACTTTATCAACTACAAAAAGCATGCACAGCTCCTTAGAAACAAGCAGACAACACGTGTGCAATTTTATCCGCTGACAGTTTGCTGAAGGTTTTGTGATGTCCTGAAAAGCATCCATCTTCTCTGCATGTCGAACATGACATTGAGCAGAGCAGGCACTCACTACATTTGACACATGTCTGCAGAGATCTGGAGCCAAGAGAGCTTTGCCTGGACAATCTCTGAGAAACCTGGACATCACATAAAGATTACCCTGAACTGAGATCATCCTGGCTGGATCTGCCTGCTTCCCATCCCCTTATATCTCAAAGATTCTTAAGCCAAAAATTCTGGCCATTGACCTTATTTTATGAAGTTGGTTTTGAAAACAGAAGAAAATCAAGTGGAACATTTCATTCCAATCTGATCCAATCTGATCCGTTGAAACCAAACCTGAGTATCAAGGCTCCCCATGGGTCACTCCCTCAACAGTGTCAGTCACAAATAGAAGAATAGTAAACAATAGCATGTCTATAAACCTAAGATATCATGTCATTAAAATGGATTCAAACATGATGGAATAGAAAAGTATTGTGAAATGGAGAAGAAATTTACTCCAAGAAATTACCAAGGAGTAATATATAAGTAACAAAGATAATAAACTGCTTAAATGTTTAGTACTAACTACAGAATGCTAAGGTCCTGGTTCATTCCATATATTTAGTGAAAATATGAAATGACAGATGAAGCTCTCATCTCCCCTGGACTACAAACGTCCCAAAAGCAGGAAGTTGAGATGACTGGGTTTGCGCAATGGAGGAGGGATGGAAGAAACCAGAGCAGTGGTGTGAGTGGACTCTATGGTCCCACACAGAGGTTCTGAAACTTGACAGAGAACCTGCACAAAGGCTTAGCATATATTTTTCTCCTGACCGAGCCTCCGTTTCCACCTGCTGAGTTGGGGATCCTGAGGACCCACAATTCAAAATCCTCTGGCAGAGAAAGGCCTGTGGAGATGAAGAGGGCTAGAGGTTCAGGGACATTGGAGAGCCTGAGTTTATAGACCTGCTTTTTGTAAAAATGACAAAAACATTCCACAGTGGAATAGCAGAAAATTCTATTCAGGAGGGAGGCAGAGTAAAAAGAATTTTTTACATTCTTTTTTATTAAATATTTTCTTCATTTACATTTCAAATGCTATCCCCTTTCCTAGTTTCCTCTCTGAAAATCCTCTATCCCCTCCCAACCTCCCCCTGCTCCCCAACCCACCCACTCCCACTTCCTGACCCTGGCATTTCTCTATACTGGGGCATATAATCTTCGAAAGACCAAGGGACTCTCCTCCCGTTGATGGCCAACTAGGCAATCCTCTGCTACATATGCAGCTAGAGACATGAGCTCTGGGGGTACTGGTTAGTTCATATTGTTGATCCTCCTATAGGGTTGCAGACCCCTTTAACTCCTTGGGTACTTTCTCTAGCTCCTTCATTGGAGGCCCTGTGTTCCATCTAATAGGTGACTGTGAGCATCCACTTCTGTATTTGCCAGGCACTGGCATAGCCTCACAAGAGAGAACTATGTCAAGGTCCTGTCAGCTAAATCTTTCGGGCATATGAAATAGTGTCTGGGTTTTGGAGGTTGTTTATGGGATGGATCCCCAGGTGGGGCAGTCTCTGGATGGTCATTCCTTCAGTCTCAGCTCCAAACTGTCTCTGTAACTCCTTCCATGGGTATTTTGTTCCCCCTTCTACGAAGGATTGAAGTATCCACACTTTGGCCTTCCTTCTTCTTGAATTTCATGTGTTTTGCAAATTGTATCTTGGGTATTCTAGGTTTCTGGGCTAATATCCGCTTATCAGTGAGTGCATATCATGTGAGTTCTTTTGTGATTGGGTTACCTCACTCAGGAGGATATTTTCTAGTTCCATCCATTTGCCTAAGAATTTCATAAATTCATTGTTTTTAATAGCTGATTAGTATTCCATTGTGTAAATGTACCACATTTTCTGACTAGTACATTTTTATTCTTTTTTTATTAGATATTTTCTTTATTTACATTTCAAATGCTATTCCGAAAGTTCCCTATAACCTCCCGCTGCCCTGCTCCCCTACCCACCCACTCCCACTTCTTGGCCCTGGTGATCCCCTGTACTGGGGCATATGAAGTTTGCAATACCAAGGGGCCTCTCTTCCCAATGATGGCTGACTAGACCATCTTCTGCTACATATGCAGCTAGAGACATGAGCTCTGGGGGTACTGGTTACTTCATAATGTTGTTCCACCTATAGGCTTTCAGACCCTTTCAGCTCCTTGGGTGCTTTCTCTAGCTTCTCCATTGGGGGTCCTGTGTTCCATTCTATAGATGACTGTGAGCATCCACTTCTGTATTTACCAGGCACTGGCTTAGCCTAAGAGACAGCTATAAAATCTTGCTGGCATATGCAATAGTGTTTGGGTTTAGTGACTGATTATGGGATGGATCCCCAGGTTGGGTAGTCTCTGGATAGTCCATCCTTTCGTCTTAGCTCCAAACTTTGTCTCTGTAACTCCTTTCATGGGTATTTCCTTCCCACTTCTAAGGAGGAATGAAGTATCCACACTTTGGTCTTCCTTCTTGAGTTTCATGTGTTTTGCAAATTGTATCTTGGGTATTCTAAGTTTCTGGGCTAATATCCACTTATCAGTGAGTGCATATCATGTGAGTTCTTTTGTGATTGGGTTACCTCACTCAGGATGATATTTTCTAGTTCCATCCATTTGCCAAAGAATTTCATAAATTCATTGTTTTTAATAGCTGAATAGTACTCCATTGTGTAAATGTACCACATTTTCTGTATCCATTCCTCTATTGAGGGACATCTGGGTTCTTTCCAGCTTCTGGCTATTATAAATAAGGCTGCTATGAACGTAGTGGAGCATGTGTTCTTATTATCAGTTGGAACATCTTCTTGTTATATGCCCAGGAGAGGTATTGCTGGATCTTCCAGTAGTACTATGTCCAATTTTCTGAGGAACCACCAGACTGACTTCCAGAGTGGTTGTACAAGCTTGCAATCCCACCAGCAATGGAGGAGTATTCCTCTTTCTCCACATCCTTGCCAGCATCTGCTGTCACCTGAATTTTTGATCTTAGCCATTCTGACTGGTGTGAGGTGGAATCTCAAGGTTGTTTTGATTTGCATTTCCCTGATGATTAAGGATGCTGAACATTTTTTCAGGTGCTTCTCAGCCATTCAGTATTCCTCAGTTGAGAATTCTTTGTTTAGCTCTGTACCCCATTTTAATGGGGTTATTTGAATTTCTGGAGTCCAGCTTCTTGAGCTCTTTGTATATATTGGATTTTAGCCCCCTATCTGATTTAGGATTGGTAAATATCCTTTCCCTATTTGTTGGTGGCCTTTTTGTCTTATTGACAGTGTCTTTTGCCTTACAGAAGCTTTGCAATTTTATGAGGTCCCATTTGTCAATTCTTGATCCTACCGCACAAGCCAGCAATGTCAGGCTTTGTTTTAACATATTAGAACATTGCATCTAAAGAGAAACTGTGACTCAGAATTACCAACCAACTCTGAGATGTCTTCACTCAACTTCAAAAACACCAGTTGAAATTTCTAAAGTATGCTTTATGCAAGGTAAGGTTTATGTAGCCTCTAAGGGATACTTCTATGGTTTATACTGTGAGCCTGTAAAAAGAATATCAGGAATAGGTTGTATTGATGAACCTCTGAAGGAGTGACAAAATTATCTCTCATGGCCCCACAGGAAGCACCTTTTTTTTTTAATTTTTTATAATTTTATTAGATATTTTCTTTGTTTACATTTCAAATGTTATCCCCTTTCCTGGTTTCTCCTCTGAAAAACCCCTATCTCCTCTTCTTCCCCCTGCTCACTAACCCACCCACTCCCAATTCTGCACCTTGGCATTCCCCTACACTGGGGAATTGAGCCTTCACAGGACCAAGGGTCTCTTCTCTCATTGATGACCTACAAGGCCATCCTCTGCTACATGTGCAGCTAGAGCCATGGGTCCCTCTATGTGTACTCTTTAGCTGGTGGTTTAGTCCCTGGGAGCTCTGGGGTACTGGTTAGTTCGTATTGTTGTTTCTCCTATGGGGCTGTGCCCCTTCAGTTACTTCAGTCCTTTCTCTAGCTTCTCCATTGGGGACCTTGTGCTCACCTTTCAAAGCCAGTCTTCTCATCATGTTTTTTCATTCAGACGCTCTGACCTATTTTTCTTCTGTGAGACGCCTGTGTTGGCATGGTCCCATTGGGTGACACTGTGAACCAAAGGGCAAGTTAATCACTTGACAACCTGAAGGTTCTGCAGAGTAGCATGTACAAAAGTCCTTGGCTGGAAAGATCGCCGTGGACACAGCTGTGGGTTCCTGCTTGACTAATGTGTAATTACAGTGAGTTCATAGCTATCATAATTGTCCATCACCTCATGACCGGGCCACACAGGAAAGGTGTTTCCTCTCAAACCTAGAGCATTTGGACAACTGTTTACAATAGAAATAATACTGGGGGTTGGTCTGGTATGGAATAGCAGGTCATTTTAAGTCACGTTCTACTAACAGGAAGGTGTGCAGGTTCCTGATGCCCAGGAGCTGATGTACTGTCATCACTAGCAAGGCCCCACTTGAGCTGAAAATAAAAACAATAACCACCTCCCCCAACCTATAATTTGAACTAGGGAGAAAATGTTCTCCCTAAACTAATTGGTCAAAAACACTTGAGAAGTGTTTGGGGATGATAAACGTAGCCCCAGTTCTAATCCATAATTCATTGCCTTGCCTCTTGAATTCAGGTTATATCCTAAGGTCTTTTCCCCATTAACATGGTATGTATACACGGGTATGCATAAAGTATTTTGTATCATAAGGTATAGAGAGAATCAATCATAACGCAGAGAAGTGAGCCTGACAGGCAACAGGTGAATCACATAGCCACAGTAGCAATAGAGGATACATATAAAATTTCTAGAGAAAGAACATTTTGGTAGAACATATATGCTCATTTAAGGAATTGTGCATTTTTTGGCTGCAGTTATTCTGTTTGGGTTCAAAAATAAAAAAACCAGCAACCTAAAAGGTCCCTAAACTTATCAAAGATCAAATGAGCTATAGTGATGGGCCCTATCCACAGGAGAATTTAGAATCCAGGGAGTGAACAGATACAGGAACAATGCTATAAACAAGCTTTCAGATTGTCAAAGCCAGGGAGAAAACTTACAAAGTTTCTCGTTGGGTCTCCAGCATGAGTTGATGTGTCTGGTGGCATGACATCCTTCTTGGCCATATAATTTCTCCCAGTGTGGCATACCTCCTGCTCAAAATAATCACCAGCTCCATTAAAGTTCATACACCATTAGACACACCCCACTGTGAGTACCCTCACTCACTCACTCACTGAAGATCTGAGATCTAGTGAGTCTTCACTTACTCCTCTTGTCTCCATGACATTATCATCCACGTTGGTATCATCCATGGTTCTGACCCATCACTACCACCCTTAGCTACATCTTGGGCCTTATTGATCAATGCTGTCCTACTCTGAAGCCTCTCTTATGACCTTCCTATGTTTGGGTGACCTACCAACCCACATCTTCTGCTATCCTGTATCTACAATCCTTTAGGCTAGTGGGGACCACTAGGTTACTGGTCCCACAGTTTGTTCCTTCTCAACACCTTCATCTTACACCCAAGTTCCTCTTACCCACATGAGTTTTCATAATCTATTTTAAAGTCACTCCCTCCATCAGTTTGCTCTGGAAACCTGAAAAAAAAAACCCTCTACCCTTATTCTGTAGTGCTGGGTAGGAGCCATAGTGTTAATGCTCAGAATCGGAAAGAATCTATGACTCTAAGAAATTAGAAACCTGGACAGATTCTGGGAATGCAGCAGTTCCCTCCACCCAATAAGTTGTCAGGGTTATGCATGTGCTTTCTGATATGCAGGGGAAAGAAATTAAAGCCTCATTAATATTGGATTGAAACTGAAAGGAGGTGGGACGCAAGAAGAATTTTAACTCCTTTCTGGAAATTAAACGTCTGGCTGTAAAATGAATAAAGTAATTGGAAGTGCCTGCAGTCAGAGCCTAGACCTGGACAGCAAGGCAAAGCTTTCCCCCTGCGTTCAGCATTGCCCAGTGGCTTGTAAATGAGGATGCCGAGTTCCTCAATAGTACCAGGGTCTGTGGTCAGTGTCACTTCTCATTACCCTGTCCATTCTGAAGATCTGGTTAGGACATTTCTTTGCAGAACAGGGGAATAACAAGGTAAAGTTCATGGCACCTCTCTAATCAAAACATCAATAATTGCCCATCATATATAATTGGGAAAATAGAGACAAGAAATATCTGGCACCAAGCAAGCAACCGATGATTGTTTTACTACATCATAAAATAGTGTAGATAACATAATGGTGCGTGCTATTGACACTAATTGGCTTAAATTGACCTAGTCTCCTAGTATTGACCATTTAAATTGCTTCTTTTGAAAAAAAATTCTATTATAAAACACATTTCCAGGAATAATTATTTTTAATAGAATCAATGTGTGTGTGTGTGTGTGATTCTGACTCTTTGTTTTTGTTAAATTAAATGGGAAAGAAGGGGGTAAAAGAATCAACAGCTACGATTGGTTTTCGAGGATTCAATCTGCAAGGCCAACTTGCCTTTTGGACATTTTGTACTTATTAGTTGTTTTTTTAAATACATTTTTAATTAAAATAGAATTACATCACTTTCCCTCTTCCCTTCCCTCCCTCCTGCCACTCCTAGGTATGCACTTTCCCTCCAACAAAGAACAATAACACTAAAGTTGTTTGATAAAGACTCAAGGAATCATATTAGTTTATATTTACCAAAAATTATTCACAATATATGTAAGTGTATATTAACCTCCTGTCTTTAAAATAAATAAAGAATTTGGATGTGCTAAAATGCTCTCTCAGATCCTCCACCTATTGGATAACAATGCAAAGTATTCACACATTACCCAGTGGCATGTAAATGAGGTGCTATATATAAAGGACGTTGGGCCATCGGTGCTGACAGT
Organism: Mus musculus; assembly: GCF_000001635.26. Lineage (NCBI taxonomy): Eukaryota > Metazoa > Chordata > Mammalia > Rodentia > Muridae > Mus > Mus musculus. The sequence goes on from NC_000070.6 coordinate 56,459,549, forward strand.
GCTCCCCACAAGAACTGTAGACTAGCAACACACCAATGCCAAGCAAAAGAAAGCTTCTTTAGAATGGTTGGTCAGGTTAGTCCAAGTTAGTCCCAAAATAATGCAGACTATTGGTGTAGCTCTTATTCGCTTCTCAGAATCTGGACATAAGCCACTATTCCAGAAGATATTGCACGCTCAGAAAAACAGAACTCTAGTGCTCTGAGCTGGATCTAACCTGAAAACCTCCCTCTGAGGTAAAGCTTCCATCATACCAGAGAGTACAGTTGGTGGATTTTTTTTCCTTGAAGTGGAAGAGAGCATTGAAAGAAAAACACACAGTCCTTAAAGAAAAGGAAAAGGTTTAAGCTGGCACATCACTGGCATTGGCCCCCGGGATCATGGCACAGCTCACTCTTCCTCAGCAATAATTGTAGGGATGATATAGTTCTGAAAGTCAGAACACTGGCTGCCATCAGCACAGGATTTCATGAATAAAATTAATCAAAGTACTGGCTCAATGTAGATCTTGATCCCTCGGCCCATATAGTGACCTACTGCTGCTGCTTCCCAAGCTCAAAGTACATTCAAATCCTGTACACACACACACACACACACACACACACACACACACACACACACACACACACACACACACACATACACACACACACTTACCAGAACTCACGAACACTGAAAAGCTCTGGGTTTCTATCAATCTCTCATGAAGAGTCAGGACTGTGTTTCAAAACCCTATTGGAGAGGTTCATTAAAAAAAATGCATAACGAGAAAATTGATTGCATAAATTTTTGGTTATTTTGGCTTCAAACAGAGTCTAATATTAGTTTCTTCCCAAGAATTCCTATGTGCTTTCATGCACTGGTTGTTATAACTCTGTACTCTAATAATCAAAATTAGCTGTTGTTTGGCCATTTGGGCAGAGATATATATTGATATACAGTTTAAGCTTTAAAGCCTAAAGTTTATTTAGGCTTCCTTATCTATGTTCCCATGACACTTCCTTCCTACCTCCATCCTCTGGCCCAAGATAGTAACAGATGGCATAAATCTTGCAGAAGCACCAGACATGAGCATTTCACATGGAGCTGGTCTATATCACAATAACAACAGGAAACATTTGTTGAGTATATACTGGGTGTCAGATACATACAGAGACCTTTTACAGAGATAACCTTCCAAGAAAATTGAAAATAATTGAATTTATTAGTCCTACCAGATTACTAAAGAAAAAGTGTAGTGCCCCTTGATAAATAAACAAAGTGTCACACTCACTGCTTGGGTCTATTTCTAAGACTTTGTTAAGAATTAAATGAATGTGTTTATGAGATAACTGGTAAGATGCTAATTGATCTGAAATAACCTTTACAGGCAAGGAAGTGGTTCCATACATAAAGAGCCTGCTCTGCAAGCTTGAGAACCACAGTTAAGACTCTCCATATCTGTGGAAGAAGCTGAGTGTGGTGGTACCTGCCCAGAGCCACAGAGCTGAAGAGTTAAGAGATGGGAGTATCCTGAGGGCTTGAGGGTCAGCCAGTTGACTGAATCAGGGAGTTCCAGGTTCAGGGAGAGACCTCACCAAAGATAGATAGATAGATAGATAGATAGATAGATAGATAGATAGATAGATAGATAGATAGATAATAGATGGATGGATATGAAATGTGATAAAAGACAGCTGACATAGTTCTCTGGACATCATATGCATGCACACAGGTACATACACTTGCATATATATACGTATATGTGTATATATACGTATATATATGTATATATATACATGTATATATGTATATATACGTATATATACACATGTGTGTATGTATGTATGTATGTAAACTAAAGATCATTTTAGAAGCTCTGTGGAAACAAGTTAAGTTAATGGATTTCTGTGTTAGATACAAAGACTTGCCATTGTCTAACTAGGTCATACCTTTAAGCGTGAAGCTATCTTTCCACTTCACTGAAAGAATTGATTTCTGTACCAGTACAACTCTACAGGTCATTCTCTGTCCCTGTCAAGTGGTGGTCTAGTTCAGTCAGTAGAACACCTGGCCTCCATGTACAGAATATGCAATAGTTATTTCCATATGTATTTCCAAGTGTGGAGTGCTTTTCAAAAGAAACTGAACATAGCAAAACTAGTGCAGCTGAGAGACCAGTGCCATCCTTCAGCAGGTGGGCAGGAGGTCTCCTCTTACACATGTAGCACAGCTTAATGAGACTACACTAGTGAAATGCAAAAGAGAAAGGAAAAAGGAAGAGAGAAATAAAGAAGAAGAGACAGAGGAGAGAATGGAGGACGGGAACGGAGGGAGAGAAAATATAACAGAACTGAGTTTGAAGTTGTATCCCTTATACTTCGTGCCTGGATTCCCTAAAAATGTTATTTGGTTAGAGATTTTTCTGATTCAATTGTGTTTATGGTTCTGTCAAATCAAGGGAATTAGAACTACATACTAACAATATCTGAAGAAATACAGCAATAGGCTGGAAGGCTGACATGACTGGTGACTTGCTCATGCCGTAGTGTTGATTTATCCCAATGGTAAATTCTCTGCAGTTAGAGCAAAGAGGCCACACTGCTCATTGTTACAATGCTTGTTTAAATGACATCACTTGGATTTTGATCTATATATTATTGTTTGGATTTTTTTTCCCTTCTGTGTCACATTTTTTAGGAATAAACACTTCTGCATTTCATATGCTAATGTTCAAACCCTCTGGTCTGAAAGTGATATATTTAGCCCGAAGCTGAGAAGAAAAAGAAATAACCTTATTATCTCCTTGCTAATTAAAATAAAAATAAATATAAACTCAGATGCTTATAGAATTTAATTTATTTTCCCTCTTGGAATCTTAAGCTTTTAATCTATATTGACAGAAGAAAACTCTGCTGACCCAAATCAGAATGTGTTTGGAACAACTGGAGTGAACTGGGCAGACAGTTGGATGAATCATAAAATACTGCCTTACAATCTCAGGATGGGTAATGTCTGTGAGATGCTCACTGTTTGTGTCTGTCTAACAAGAAATACCCTCCAAGAGTCTCAACAGTCATCCCAGGAGATTCCTAATTTTGGTTTTTAGTAGAAATTAGATATCTCAATGAAATAAGAAATGGAAACAAAATGGTCATATTTTCAGTTTTTCTCAGCATCAACCAATGTCTAAAAAATACAAAGTGGAATGTAAGAACTCATTCTTAAACAAAATAAACCCTCTTCTACAGAGACAAAGCATTTCTCCCTGTCCAGGTTCACCTGGCTAGTGATGATGCGAACACAGATGGGCTTCCAGGGTTCTTTCCTAAACAGCTACATGTATAAAATGTGAGTTGTCAGAAAGGAAAGATGATTAAATCATTAACTTCTAAAATCAAACTGGAAAAATACTGCAAATAAAGTGACCACTGATGAGTGCCACCAAGGCCAGACATTTTGCCAAAATTATTGCTTTAATCCTGTAGTTTCTTGGAGGGTAAATGGCATTTTCTTCCTTTCAATAGGGATGACCATCAAGGCTAGACATTTTGCCAAAATTATTGCTTTAATCCTGTAGTTTCTTGGAGGGTAAATGGCATTTTCTTCCTTTCAATAGGGATGACCATCAAAAATAGTATCTACAACTTGTGCAGCATGGCATAGGACTTCCCATTAAGAACTTTAGCATTTTAAATTTTAGCCTAAAAACCTCTAGGCCAAGAAGCAGTGGGTAAGAGGAAATCCAAACTAGTTCCTGAGAAAGCACAAATTAGAAAATGCATTTGAACTTAAGCAACGACAGGGCATACGGTGGAGTTCACATGGGAAGATGTGGTCCTTGCACACACTCACATTCTGGGCATGCCCACAGAGGTCTGTGTAGCTCCTCCAACATTGTAGCACCCCTCTTACATCACACATCGGCCTCTAAATTTGAAATGTTCCTGTTATGATAAAAGCTCAGGACAAGTGTCCACTGTTTTCCTAGGGCTGCTCCATTCTGAATGTGACTGTAATGGGATATAATCAGAAAACTCACAAAACAATTCCCTGCATGCTGAAAATTCATATTTTCAATCTTTGTAATGAATCATTTGAAGGATAATATTACCATGAGAACCTCCAAATCATAAACAATGCCCATCAAAGTCCACAGCTGTGGCAAAAAGCGAAAACCAATAATGTATTCAGCTATCCAAAAACAACAAAAAGATACAACTAACTTGGAGAAACTGACTAGCTAAATTTTCCTCAAATTTACTTTGACTGAGTGGTCTTGAGTTGTGGTTAGTTTCTTGATCTGTTCTTGCCAGCAACGAGAACTTTGTATGAATTAGTCTGAAGAGCAGTTGGTGTGTTTGCTGGGTTTTCAACAGGACTCAAATCTTTAACCAATAGATAATAAAGGTTCAACTACCCTGGAATGCAGTTTTCAGAGAGATCAATCGGTGGCCTTCACAAGGTCCATTCTATACATACCAGACATCATAGTTGGAATATCATGCTGTGTTGGATCATTACTGACTTCGGATTTTTCCCCAGACTCTTAGTCATGTGTAAATAATTTTTCTTCATATATAGTATCTATCCACTCCAAAACACCAAGAATGGCATTGAGTATGCAGAAATAACCAAAGTGTCCCATGAGGCACAAAGCCTACTGAGGAACAAAATATACCACTAATGACAGGATAGTCTGGTGACAGGAGTCCAGAGGCTCTTTGGAGTCTTAGCTCAGGACCTTCTTCAGCAAAGGTCAAGGTAATTTCTGAAGAAAATATGAAGCCTGATCAAAGTCCTAAATAACAGACAGAAGACTGCTGGATAGACACAAAGCAATGGGGGTTGCAAAGGGAGGGAGCCTGAGGTAGTCAATATGGAAGAATGAATTAATACTGAGTCTTTGAGCATCTGATTCTCTTAAAATGGGTGACTGACAGGGTCTTGCATGTGATGAAGATGATATCTCAAGCAGGCTTCCAGATTTCAGGAGACAGACTGAGAGATCCAGATGACTTGCTAAGTTAAGAGGAGCCTGAGATAAAGGAACAAGGCATGAGGGCAAAAGATCAAAGAGCCAAGAGTTTGTAGGTGCTACCATAATAGACCAGCCACAGAAAGGTTGTCTTGAAGAGTCCTCTGCCTATTTTCTGCAGAAAGATTTACCTCCACTCTAATCTAAGATACCAGATCAGGAATACCCAGAGGGATTGTAGTTTAATTTGTGTCTACATAAATAAACTTTCCCACTGAGAATATTATTTGAATCCAGTCAGAAAACACAAATCATTCTAGGTATCCACTAAAAAGGACTTTAGTACAGGACTTATTTATATGTGTGGTTGAGAAGATGGGCAGGAGACAATGAGTTAACGCAAAGAATAAAAGTGGTCAGGAACTTCTTTCACACCTAAGGTTTGTGAAATCCCAGGGTTGTTTATCATCAGGAAGATATTGGAACCACAGTAGCCCTGTCCAGTAGGATCTAAAGTCTTAGAGCCACATTGGTTGGCAATGAGGGATACTATCAAAAACAGGAGTTAGATGGAAGATGTCCTGAGTTATCTGTTGCTGCCTTATATTTATCTGCCAGCTTCATGTATTCCCAAACCAACCTAGAAGCCAGACAACATAGAAGATAAAGAATGGGGGGAATGAGGGGTCAACAGGGTCTCTGAGAACACATAGACAAATGACTAAGAGACAAATGTAAGAGAGGATGTGGGCAGAGCAAGATTGTGAGGCACCATGTGCATAACTTCTTTGGGAGTGAGCACTTCAAAGGATGTTCATTTAGATGCTTTTCTTTTTCCGTTATTAAAATAGTTTTTATCGACTCTCTAGGAATGTCAACACCATGCAACCCAACCCCATTCATTTCCCAGTCCCTCCATATCTGCTCTCCATCCCTGTAACCTCCACATAGAAAGAAAAGAAATTTTTAAATGACATTTTTAAAAAAGAAAAAAAAAAAACCTCTTGCTGACCACTATGGGCAGTGACCTGATCCTCTATCAACTACAGACTAGTCATAGATGTTTCTCCTCTGTCTTTCCTACCCCTTCATCACATATTCATCAGTCCTGTGGCATTGGGAGCTGCAGTATTCATTTTTGACCAACAGCTTTACTTGCAAATGTTCATTGCAATAAGTCATTGGTGTGGTTCAAGGCCTCTGGCATCTGCTACGCTATCAATACTGGGCCCTCATCAAAACTCCTCCTGAATTTCCTACTGTCGCCCTGAGTCTTGGAAATCCTGAGGGTTTGTTTCTGTAGGACTAGCTCCTTCAGACGATCCAGCCTCTAATACACAGAGCAGATGTTGGAGAGAGCTAACTCAAGGCCCTGGAACTGGGCCTGGGTGATAGTTGAGTTAGTCAATCCCAGTCTCCGTTGCCCCCTTCCCCCATCAGCAGGTGAGGGGCAGGGCCAGCTTCCACTTGCCCATGCCACACGGGGCAGTGTGATAGTTTGTATATGCTCGGCCCAGGGAGTGGCACTATTAGAAAGTGTGGCCCTGTTGGAGTAGGTGTGGCCTTGTTGGAATAGATTATGTCACTGTGGGTGTGAGCTTTAAAATCCTCATCCTAGCTGCTGGGAAGTCAGTATTCTGCTAGCAGCCTTCAGATGAAGATGCAGAACTCTCAGCTTCTCCTACACCATGCCTGCCTGAATGCTGCTGTGTTCCTGCCTTGATGATAATGGACCAGAACCTCTGAACCTATAAGCTAGCCCCAATTAAATGTTGTCCTTATAAGAGTTTTCCTTGAGTTCCTCAGAAAATTGGACATAGAGGATCCCGCAATACCTCTCCTGGGCTTATATCCAGAAGATGTCCCAACCGGTAAGAAAGACACATGCTCCACTATGTTCATAGCAGCCTTATTTATAATAGCCAGAAGCTGGAAAGAACCCAGATGCCCCTCAACAGCGGAATGAATACAGAAAATGTGGATGCTCACAGTCAGCTATTGGATGGATCACAGGGCCCCCAATGGATATGCTATGTTCATACCAGCCTTATTTATAATAACCAGAAGCTAGAAAGAACCCAGATGCCCCTCAACAGAGGAATGGATACAGAAAAAGTGGATGCTCACAGTCAGCTATTGGATGGATCACAGGGCCCCCAATGGAGGAGCTAGAGAAAGTACCCAAGGAGCTAAAGGGATCTGCAACCCTATAGGTGGAACAATATTATCAACTAACCAGTACCCCTGAACTCTTGACTCTAGCCGCATATGCATCAAAAGATGTCCTAGTTGGCCATCACTGGAAAGAGAGGCCCATTGGACTTGCAAACTTTATATTCCCCAGTACAGGGGAATGCCAGGGCCAAAAAGTGGTACTTTTGGGATAGCATTGGAAATGTAAATGAGGAAAATACCTAATAAAAATATTTTTTAAAAAAAATAAGAGTTTGCCTTGGAACTGAAGGAGCTGAAGGGGTTTGCAACCCCATAGGAAGAACAGCAATATCAACCAACCAGACCCCCAGAGCTCCCAGGGACTAAACCACCAACAAAAGAGTACACATGGAGGGACCCATAGCTCCAGCTGGATATGTAGCAGAGGATGGCATTGCCTGGCATCAATAGGAGGAGAGGCCCTTGGTCCTGTGAAGGCTCAATTCCCCAGGGTAAGGGAATGCCAGGGTGGTGAGATGGGAATGGGTGGGTAGGGGAGCACCCTCAGAAGCAGGGAGAGGGGGAGGGATAAGGAAGTTCCAGAGGGGAAACCAGGAAAGGGGCTAACATTTGAAATGTAAATACATAAAATATCCAATAAAAAAAGACAGAGAGAAAAACAAATTGCCTTGGTCGTGGTATCTGTTCACAGCAGTAAAACCCTAACTAGGATAGACTGGATCAGCTCTCCTGAGTGCAACTGCCTGTGAGGGGTGGGGCCAGTTCAGCAAGGCACTTGAACATCGACATCCACATGGCCTTTGGTGGCATTAACACAGACCCCAACTGCTGTATGACCACATGACATGGCCCTCAGTAGCAGGTGGGCCAGGACATCACCATAACCTGAGGTGGCGGCACAGGCCACTCAGATCAGTATGGCACCCAGTGGCAGCATAGGCTCCTGGCATCAATAATGCCTCAGGAAGCAGTGCAGACCACAAACATCTGTATGGCCCAGAGTAATGACATCAACATAGTCCTGACCCTCGATGGCAGCCTAGGCCCAAACATCACTGTGGCCTTGGGTGGCTTTGAGGCTCCTCATATCAGCCTGTTCCTCACACTGTCAAGTTTTCAGTGCCTCCTCCTTCTAGAGTGCACAAATCACTCTTTCTTTCCCTCCTCTCCATCACATATCTGTACATTATAGCGGCACCACAGCCCCAAGCCACAAGGCCAGTCTAGGCACTTGTGTGTCTTCCTGTGGCTATGGGGTAGATGCTTCTCATCTTGATGTTTATAAAGATGGTTCTGAGTGTGTATGGAAGGTGAGTTCAGAAGGGAGACTGTAAAAAGTCTAGATACTATTGATATTTCAAAACAGGTTTGTTTAAGTAGGATTGAGAGGTTCTATATCTAAGTCAGGGCTTTCTAGAGGAATAAAAGTCATAAAATGAAATATACATGAACATGGAATTTAATAAAATGGCCTATATTTTAAGGCTATTAAATATTAAGAAGATATATATTAAAAGGGAGTTTATTGGAATGGCTTACACTGGTGAGGCTGTGTAGTCTAATAATGATCATCCTACTGAAGAGGCTGAGAACACAGTGGTCTCTCAGTCTATGAGTCTGGATGGTTCAGTAGTTCCAGCTTGATGCTGGGTGTCAGAAGGATCCCCAGAGAGTCACAGATCTTTACTCCATGTTGGAAGCTCCAGAAACTAAGTTCAGATGTCAATTAAAGGTGAGCAGAGACAACAACAAGATGGATGCACATACCACCAAGAAGCAAGGCAATGTGGGCTGCCACCAGAAGGTACCAACCACACTTGAAGCTTGTGGAACCTTCTCTCTTCACTCAATCTTTCCTGGAAATTGCATCACAGCCCTGACCAGAATCATGTCTCTTAGTTGATTGTAGAACCAACCAAGTCAACAATCTAACAGCACCATGTGATTCAACATATTTCTCTTCTGTGTGAAAGATAGATAGCCATATTGATTTTGAACAATATGTTTGATGTGTGAGTGAGTGAAATGGCACAAGGGATGTTTCACATTGAAGCTCACTTGGTAGTTGTCTTAGTCAGGGTTTCTATTCCTGCACAAACATCATGACCAAGAATCAAGTTGGGGAGGAAAGGGTTTATTTGGCTTACACTTCCATACTGCTGTCCATCACCAAGGAAGTCAGCAGGTCAGGAAGCAGGAGCCGATGCAGAGGCCATGGAGGGATGTTCCTTACTGGCTTGCTTCCCCTGGCTTGCTCAGCCTGCTCTCTTATAGAACCCAAGACTACCAGCCCAGAGATGGTCCCACCCACAAGGGTCCTTTCCCCCTTGATCACTAATTGAGAAAATGCCTTACAGTTGGATCTCATGGAGGCATTTCCTCAACTGAAGCTCCTTTCTCTGTGATAACTCCAGCTGTGTCAAGTTGACACAAAACTAGCCAGTACAGTAGTATTATACTCTTTAGCCTTTTAAAGGCTAGTTATGCTGGATGATTTGTTATGAGAAGTGGTATATGTCATTTCCAGGCAAGTGCAGGTTGTTGCTAGTGTAAGACACTCAAGAGTCCCTGTTCTCCCTCTCTTCATAATAAGGAACATGTGACATGGAAGCCTGAGTCTCTTCCCTAGCTTCCTTTCCTGTTGCTTTGAGAAGAGAACATTACAAAAGGCAACTTAGGAGAGACGCTATTTTTAGTTCACAGTTCCATGTTACAGTCCATCACTGTGAGGAAGACTGCAGGAACATTACAGCCAGTCAAGATCAGAGAGAAACAAACATACATGCCAAATTCTCAGACCACCTTCTTTACTCTTAAGCACTCTAGGATCCTTGCCTAGAGAATGAAGCTTCCCACAGTGGGCTTAGTCTTTCCACATCATTTAATACAATCAAGACAATCCCCTACAGGCATGCCTACAGGGCAACTTAATATAGACAGTCCCTCATTAAAAACTCTTACCAAGTGATTCCAATTTCATCAAGTTGGCAATTAAAATTATCACAGTCATCCAATAATCAAGCCTTGTACAGAATCCTCTAGCAAACCCTTAACAATAGGAGCAAGACGAAGCAAACCTCCAATGCACAGAAGTGCTGGTGTTGCCATTTCAGCAAAACAACCACACCATCCAGCACAATCAATCCTGACAAATATAATAGCCATCTGTCCTTGAGCAAACCATTGCAAGCCTCAATCTTCTCAGCTATCAAAAGTAGGAGTGATACAAGTCTCACTAGAGTATTGTGATAAAATTAGATAGTATTTGTGAATATAATTCATCGCTGTGGGCTTTCTTATTAATAAGTCAATGTATGGCACTACCATTCCCTTTTTAAGAAGTCATATAATGAAGGAAAAGATTTCATTCAATGTTGCATTCTCTCTTCCATTTATAAGAAATCTTTTTGTTTCAACTGCTATTCTCCAGCTACTACAAGGTCCTGGGTAAAACTTTATATACTGGGCTGACATCTCAGGAAGATCAGGTATATCCCTTGTTGCCAATATGAGTAGATGCCCATTGTGTCAAGGAATGTCTTCTATAAACCTTTATACAGTGTGTCCATTTATACACCTTAACATGCTACTTTCAGCACTGAATGGACCAAAATACCTATTGTTGTTATTCATATTATTTATTGTTACTATTATTAACAGTACTATTATTTTTATTATTGGTGTGTGTACATGTGTTACAGTACAGGTGTGGAGATCATAGAACAACTTTACAGAGTCAGTTCTCTTTTTCTCCACCTTTATATGGGTCCCAGGGGTCAAACTCAGGCCAGCACTCTTCTGTGGTAAGTGCCTTTTTCCTGATGAACTATCTTTCTGGGTCTCTACAAACTCTGGATTCATTTTATTCAATTAGGAATCCCAGAAGTAGAGTACTAACATTCCATGTGCATAGAATTTTGTTCTTGTCATGGTATCCAGAGTTGCTGGAGCTCAATTTAGGATAGAGACTTGAGAGCCAAAAATGTACAGATGAAAGGAGAATGTCCAGAATTATTCTATTAGTGACAGCAATCCACATGTTTGACCACATCTACACATGGCAGAAGTATACAGTATGGCAAGTGGGGATATTCAGCCATTCCCTCAATAAACACTCAAGAAAGCCCTTCTCTATGCTTGAACTTCAAATAGCAAACAAAAGTTGACACTGTCTCTGATCTCAGTTGCTTACCATCTGAAGAAGAGGCACACATCACCAAAACTGTCTCAGACTCATACACAGGGACCTGGGACACGTGATGCAATAGCTTTCATGCCATGAGAGTGTTGAGCCTTCAAACTAGAAATTCCAAGGGTGAACTCTCATGCTATGAAATGCTAAAGCAAGCAGGTGTTTGTAGTGGAGAGAGAAGACTATTTCATGCAGAAGGAAACCACATGCAAAGGTGCCAAGTCAGATGAGGAGAAGAGAATAAAACTGGAGAGATGGCTCTGAGGTTAAGAGCATATATGTTCAGTTCCAAGTACCCATAGAAGGCAGCTCACACCTCCATAACTCCAGTTCCATGGGATCATGTGCCCTGTTCTATCCTTCTTGGACACCTGCATTCATGTGCACATACTCGTACATGACCACACAGACATACGTATGACTAAAGACAAATTAAATATGTTCTTTAAAGTCTGCTCTTTGAGTACTAGGGACTAGGTCTGGGGCTTCAACATTCTATCCAAGCTCTAAACCCACTTATTACATTATTGTGAGAAAAGGTCTCATTAAGTTTGCCAAGGCAAGTCTTGAACTTGTGATCCTCCTGCCTCAGCCTCCCAAGTAGCTGAGCTGACAGGTCTATGCCACCAGGCATGGCTGTCAATCTGATCTTGAGTGGAAAATGTCTTCTAGGAGAATAAGACCCATCCAAATGTGGCGGTGAGTTAAATGAAATATCAGGATATAAACTCTTCGGTCAAAGACGTTTTGTCACCCATTGATGTATCTAGAATAGTGTTTGGATTGTGGGATGACTCAGTAAATACTTGTTGAATGAATTTTAGGAAAAGATATGCAGAGCCAGAAGAGGAAGCATCACTTCCAGGGATGGAAGAATGTGTCACGGAGCAGCATATGAGACCATGTAAGGTCCTGCTTAATGGAAACAGAGAATCAAAGTGTCCTGAGGAGGTGCTCCAGGGAGAAAGACCTGCTCAGGCAGAAGGCAGAAAGGCCAGAATTACCTAGACAGAATGAGTTCACTGGAATGCAGGGTGCATGTAGGGAGTCATCTCAGGTGAGATCACAGAGGTAGGTTAAGGTGAACTACAAGGGGGCCATCTTGAACGCCAAAGTTTATTTTCCGAACTGGTCTGTGTCTCTTCACTTGCATTTGGGTTTCTCACTCGTGAGAACGTTGTGTGTAAGAGAAGATAGGGGCCAAGAAATCTAGCTCTCTAGAAGCAAGAACTCCACACCAATGTGATGACAGATCTCTTTCTTTGTTCTCTATTTGGGAATTCCAGAACACAAGCCAATCCCTCCTCAGTGGGGCCACCCGGAGCAAGTCTTCCTTGTATCTGACACGTGGATCTCTCAGCCCCAGCTTATGCTTGCTGTACCCTTTGGGAGGCAGAGATATGGAGCTATACAAATGCCAGCTGGAATTCCAGTCCGATCCATGGAGAAGCATGTGCTGCAGCTCCGCCCTGCGGAAGTTCTAAAGGAGTGCTGAGCCCACCGAGACTCCAGGCTCCTTCTGCTTGCCACTACTAATATACATCCAACTGCCTTGGACAAATCAGAGCTGTTGGAATAAATTACTGATCACAAGACTTCTGAGTGTTAGCTGGAGAGAGGAGTATAATTCAAGAAACGCAGATTTTTGAGATACAAGGAAGCAGTTGAGTGAGGAGAGATGGAGCAGCAGAGAGTGCATAGAAGGTGGAGTGGGTCTGGCACATCATCCAAGTTTCATTAAGTGTTTGTTCCATGCCTCAGTGGATTCTGCAATCATCTCTATAAGCAGAATAACCCTACACACCTATATCTTCTCTAGCCCACCTATGCTAAGCACTGCAGACCTAGGCAACGCCCAAGTTTCTACTCCTCTGAGTCCTAAGTGTAACATTCTTCTCCCTCCTGTCTGGAGCTCTGTTAACACTAGAAGCAGGGCTGTGATCAGTAGAGGGCTTCTTAGTTCAAGGTATATCTCCAGTTTTCTTGGCACCTTTGTATCATCCAGCCTTCCCACCTCAGCAGGGATGGAGCAATGAAGCATCCATTGTATGCCAGCTATATGCCAAGAACTCTCCTTACATTTTTTTTCAGACAATCCTTCATGCCTTATGAAACAGGTACCACAATCTCCTACTCCACAAATTCAAAAATTACAAAATCACTTGCCCAAGGACATAGAATAGGCCAATGACCCAGTGAGACTTAAAGCCTCTCTGTTGCCTGGTTTGGAACATGTAGTCATCTCTGTGCAGCATCAAGTTGCCTTTTGGTAGAATTGTTGTGAGAACAGGTCAGGAACCACACTTGCCCCAAAGGAGAATTTAGAGTCATGGGGCTTGGGACTGATGAGGAACAAACAGAGGCCCCCAACATCTAGAAGCCTCAAGCCACATGATAGCTGGACTGGACAAGTCATAAAGGTTTCTCTCCTCCCTGAGGTACTTCACTCCATGTTCCCAGAGATAAAGAATCCCTCCCAGCTTGCTTTCAGCATCAGAGATACTCTCTTCCTTTATACAAGCCAGCCCAAGAAACCCTAGAAGCACATAGGATTGGAATCAAAGCTGCAGCGAGGCCTCCCAGAGCATTCTGCCTGGGGATGCTGACAGATTGCTAAAGTTGCTGGGAGGTCTGCTAGGCTCTGTGGTGGGGCTGAGGACATCATCCATCCATCCATCCACATGAGAGTGCCTGAGGGGGAAAAGCCTCATGGCTCGCAGCCCAAGATGGCTTTCTTTCCTCCAGTCAGGCTTGAGAGTGAAAATGACCTCAACTTCCATCGGCCTTTGAGTTCTTACATAGCAGCTGCCAAGAGTCCAGGGTCTCCAGAAGCAAATGGGAAGGCTCAAAGCAGCTTCAAGGATCCTAGACATGCTCATTCTGGTCTCATCCAGAAAGTAGCACCTCATGGCACCTCTAAAGCACCTCATGGTACCTCTATAGTGGGTGCCTAGGATAAAGGCAACACAGTTCCCTAAGGGAATGAAGATAGAAACAAGTCTCTTAGATCCTCCTTCCAGACTCTTGTCTTAAAGTTCACAGAGAAGTTGCCCCACATCTGGACAAAAAGGCTTTCTTCATCTCTTGAATTCCAGGTAGAAATTCCATACTGTCTGGTCAGGTCTGTTTGTGCTGCAATCGGAATACTGAGTGTTCAGTAGCAGGTGTTAGCATGGAATAAATAGAGGAGTAACTCCCAGAGTTATGTGCTGCAGAAGTCTCTGCCATATTTACTCAAATACTTGATCTTTCTCCCCTCCCAACTGTCTGAAGGCCAAGAAGGAAATATTTGGGAACATTGTTTTCATATAGGCTCTCCTGTGCTGAGATCCCAAGGCTGTCAGCAGCCTCGGCTAAGGCAGGAGGCTTCAGCAAGGGTTCCAGCTGAGGCAGAGGGAGGGAGGCTGACCGCATCCTCACCATTAGCGTAATAATCACTTCCTCTTTAGTTTAAAGGGTAGCAATAATTTCTTTTGGTGCATTTCTGTAAAACACTCTGTGTGCCTATGAAGTCACTGAGAGAGGAAATTAAAAATTAGTCACCTTTATTACTGAGTGAATAACACAGTAACCACTCTTGACTTGGGCAAGGAAGAAACAAGAAGCAGAAACCCCACTGAAGCAACGGTAGGAGCAGTCTTTGCTGACACAGGAGTGGCTTGGACTTCAACATCTCCTGTCACCTGTCAGCAGTGTGACCTAGAGATTTTTTGTGAGCACCAATTTGGATATCGGTGCATAAAACAACCCAATCAACTGAGTCACATCGTACTAAGAAAAACTGATCGTTTATGTTTAGCAGAATTGAACTGATTGAGTTAGCAATGATTCAAAAAAAAAAGAGGTCAGCCATCAGAACCAGAAGGGTGGTATAGGGCTGGCTCTGTATCATGGGAAGACAGCACTTAGAGACAGGAAACTGAAGGCAGGTATACAGATGGCTAGGTCAGTTACAGCCTAGCACTGACATCCCATACAGTGTCTGATGGGATATCTTCCATAGAAGGCAGAAGTGAGACTACTATGATTCCTTGAGACTCTACTATTGCATTTATGACAAATATATAGTATGGTAGACATTTCAGTTAGTGTGTGAATAAAGGTAAATTGTAATTTGCTTCAAACATATACTTCAGCAAATCTTTTACTTGCTGTGTGAATGAAGGCAAATTACACTTTATTATCTAAGCACTCAAAGTTAAAGAGGCAGCCAAATTCAACTACTTTCTCCAATGTGGAGAAGGACATACAGAAAACTGCTTAGCAGCCCTTTGGCTCAGTGGTCTCTAAGTGGATCTTTATGGTATGACCGAGTCCAGATTGTAAATAATAAAATCAGTGTTAGTTTTAAGCAGAAAGGGATGGGAAGAATAGCCATGTTGAGGTGAACAGGCAACAGGGCCTGAAAACTGCAGCCGTGTTATAAGTACACTCATTCATCAGGAATCGATTCTAGAGAGGGTTAGGGAAAGGCTTTTAATGTAAGTGGTGTCCACAGGGCAGCAAAGGACCCAGAGAACAGTAAGAATGTTGGCAACAGTAGGAGCTGTTGGGGCCAGAGGATGGCAACTAAGCCAAAACTGTGCAGTCAGAGACAAACTCCCCCTCATTGCTTCAATGACAAGAGAGAGCCCTGGGAACATAAGGTGTCCCACCTAGTGAGCCTCGTAGTGTCCCAAGTTTAAGTGCCTTCCTTCCCAGGTATCCACAGACCTCAAGAGTCATGTGAGATGGCCTTATCTCTGTACCTGTCTTTCCAATACACTTATTATGTCTACCTGTGTTGATGTTTTCCTGCCCAGATGTCAGCTGCTGCACAGCGGAAGTAGTGGCTGAAGCTGCCAGCATTTGAGCCAATGATACACCCATCTTTCAGGGCCGGTGCTTGGGTGTGTCCAGGAGAAGAAAGAGTCAAGCCCAGAGAATGCCTTGACCATTGTTGGGGTGCTGCTCCTCCCTGCTGCTCCCTGTGTCATTTAGGCTAGGAGGATTAGGGTGTGCCTTGAGGTCAGTCAGGGGAATGTTCCATTTCCCCAAACGAAGCACGCAATTACAGAGGTCACAGGACCTGATCTTGTGAGCTTGTCATGCTTGTACTAGAGCCTAGGAAGCTAATGATTTACCTCACGTCCCTCTGTCCCCTTAGCGTCACGAAGCTGGAGCACCTTTCACACTGCCACTAATATACCATACATTTTCTACACCCTGCTCTCAACCTTGATGTCTGTGACCCATGAAAGCTCTCATTCATCTCTTCTAGCTCTGCTTAACAAGGACCACCATCTACAATCTCACAGGTAAAAATGACTTCACTATAGCTTCAAGCCCTCCACTGCCCCAGACTACCTGCAGAGGGAGTGGGCACAGTGAACACCGCAAAGATGTGGAAATTCTACCAAAGAAGAAAAGTCCAAGAGGTATTAGGTAGTCAATAAGTAGAAAATGCCCCAGATATATTACATTTTGGAATACCCACACCTATCACTCCTTTTCTGACCTTACTATGTGGGAACTTACTAAAGACTTCAGAATCATGTTTGGTTGAACCCAAATTTTGCCACACATGCATGGCCACAAAATGGACTCTCTTTGATCTTGTATAACACCAACTTAAAATCTTTAGAAAGCACAGTGAGAGGCTCCAGCCTTGTGTGTTTGAGGCACATAACATCTCAGTGAGATAAATCCTGAACCCTATTGCACATAGCAAGACATCCCTTGATGAACTGAATTGTAGGTTTGGCTTAAGTTAGAAACAGCAAAAGCTTAAATTCAAAACCGAAGGTATTAGTCATGTATCTCGGCCTTTTCCATTAAAACCATTGGATAGATAATCGAAATAGCCAAGACAAAAGAAAAGAAAAACAGATTGTGATAAACTTTGAAGCAGGAAGAACTATGAACGCAGGAAATGAAAGGCAAGTGGCCTCTTCAGTTGCAGATGGATCTAAGCAAGCAGATAAAGAGCACAGAGATGGCCCCGGAGCCTCATCCCACTGGGATCTAGCGCAGTAGCCATTGGTGTCAGAGACTCACGGGAAGGATTCGGCCTTTCTGGTATTACTACTTTTCAATCTTTGCTCACTACCCTGGTCCATTGATAGCTATTTCAGCTCTTGCTATTTTTATAGGAGATAGCTGAGCCTTCAGTATCCAGCAGCTTCCAGCTTCCTTAAACCCTGACCCTGAGCCACGTGAGTCTGCCAGCATCCCCTTAACACCTGCTTCTTCCCCAGGCTGTCAGACTTTGCCCATGTCTTCTCCTTGAGTAAAAGTCTTTCCCAGCTTCCCAGAACCAACCATCTATGTAGCCTACCCCAGGTCCTCCAAGGGGTAGGTGTAGAGGCCTCTGAGTCCCTTCTCACACTGCTCTGGCCTCTGCCATGGCTCTGTACCCTTTGGTTTGTGGAGTTGTAAGAGTTCTCATTCATAGCTTATTTTCCCTGGGCAGTAGATGAGGGATGATTCCAGAATAGGAAGAGAACACCATCCTTCCAAACCACTGATCTTCCAACCAGTGGGGAAAAGCAAAACACAGCGTCATTACTGGAACAATGTCAACTGATTGACAGTAGTTACTGTGAACAATGAAGGAAGGGATCTGCATACATTTATGAATCAGATGCACATCTCATATAATATTCAATTGTTTTGATTCTGTTGATAAAGTGTCATTGTCACAGCCTGATAAGTCAGAGTGACTTTGATCTCTCAACAAGGGCTAAGACCTAGAGGACATGTGTTAATTAAGAAGAAAAGACCTGAGCTCAGTGAGAGTGCTCATTTGCAAGTATGGGGACCTGAGTTCGAATCCTTAACTCTAATGTTAAATGCCAAGTGTCTCCAGGAACATACCTGTGTCCACAATGCAACAAAAGACAGAGACAAGAGCATTGCTTGTACTTGCTGGCTGTCAGCCCTGTTAGAGGTTTAGTAAGAGATCTGTCTAACAGGAATAAAATAAAGACTGATAAAGTAAAGCAACAGATAGTTTCTTCTGGCCTGAATGCATACACACACATACATGCACATATAACACACACACACAAACACACACATACACACACACACACACACACACACACACACACACACACAGATTTAAAATTTTAATGTTATTGGTACAGTGTACCAAGTGCTATGCATTTCCTATGCGTGACATCATCTAATCCCATTACCAATGTGGAAGTTTGCAATTTTTCCTCTATGTTACAATTTCAGGACTGAAGAAATTAATTTTCCATGAGATGATGCTAGTTTGTCTAGAAAACGATAGTGCTGGACTTTGAAGCTTGCCAATTTTGGTACCATGGGCTGTGCTCTTACCATATTGTAAGCGTGGTGGATTAGCAAAGGCAGGAACTTACTTCTGGGTAGTATGAAAGCAAAGGAGATGACATCAGATGCTCTCCAGAAACAGGAATTCCTTCCACCCAACGGAGTCTTCTCCTCAGAAGCTACTAGCAGGTCGCATTGTCCACTAAAGACAGAGGATCCGTGTTGGCTTCTTGGGTAGGGCTCTCTGAGTTCAAATCATTTCTTCTTTTAGGGCTTATTCTTATTTTTAATTTAAAAGTTATAATGAGTGGTATGTTTCTTCTATTGTATCCTCCATACATTGTCTAGGAGGTGTTTTTCTATCTTATAAATACAGGCATTGACACTCAGTGTTGAGCACTGGAGGAAGCAGTGATCCTCCTAAGACCTAGGGGAACAGAGACAGTGATTGTTTTTCAGCCTCAGACACTTGGATCAACTCATATGGCCTAATTATTACTACTCTCCTTACACAAGTTCCACAAAACTCAGTGGCACCTTAAGCCCTGTCACTGGCAAGCCACTCTCACACCTGAATATTATCTAAACTTTGTCTACTTCAGCTAAAGGATTTCAGAACCTTCTATGTGCTTTTATGTGAAGATCCAGATTCCTCATCCCTGGAATTGAAGCACAGAGATGAAACCAGACCTGGTCCCTACCAGGGTATTAGTAACTGGAGGCCAAAGCGTGTATCCTCTCCATGTCTACATAGCTCTAGATCCAGCCCAGAACATGTCTTACTGTGCACAAAATAGACAACAGACTTTAGCATACAGATGTAAGGGAAAATATAATGGTATAAATGACAATGTTCGAAGGAACCAGAATAGATTTTATTGTTTTCTTGGTTCTCATTATGTAAAACATCTGTTGTCCCCATTGTGTCCCATTCTCTTCTCTTCTTCACATGGCTCTCTTGACTATATTTTCACTCTCTTGTGCTGCCTTCTATGCTCAAAGGCAAAACTAGAAATATCAGCATGGCAGCTGGCTGTAATACAAGCTACTGGCAAAACCCAGGATCCTTGAAAGCATCCCTCAAGAGAGTTTAGTAAGAACCTAGACTATCCACCAAGCACTTCTGCCTCATAAATAAAGAACAGGGGTTTAAGTCATGAAAAGAATGCTAAATCCAGGTAGAGAAAGGAGAAGATACCAGATGTATTAGTCAGAATGCCAAAGAGATCATCCAAATCTCTAGGGTTTATTGCTTCAAAGACTTTCTGACTGGTTGTGGCATATGTGAGGAGAAAGCACAGCTATATTTTGTCATCCATGGACCGATTGTCATGGGGAGCTAACTATAATGGCTTGTTTCAGGGTTTGCTACTGAGGGAAGAAATGAGGGTACAGGCCCTTACTTTACATAGCTTAACCAAAAATAGCATCCACCATATACACATAGAGCCCACTTGCCAAGCCAATAAATAGACCAATTAAATGCAAGGCTATTGTAAGCAAAGAACTCTCTGTGCTCCAACAGAAGAGAAGGTTTGAAAATATACATGACTAGAGTTTCCTTCCATAAACCGTAAAGCATCCCTTAAGGAAACCAGAATGCAGTTGCCGCCATGGTAGATAATGACATAACAGAACTTAGTCCCACTCTCCCCCAAACAGATAATACCCTCCGATAGAGCAGTCATGGCTACAACTCCCTGGAATCCAGCGGACTCTATTGGTTGACTCCATGGAGACTGCTAAGTACAAGAACGGCCCAGCGCCGACCCTAAAGCCAGCCAGCTGATCGTTCCTCAGAGAGTCTAAAGCCAAATCAAAGCTGGGACCATGCCATCACCTGGCAGTGGATGGCTTTGTGTTATACTTAAAACATAATCCCAGAAATAGGTTCAATGAGAAGTTTTCTGGGTCAGAAAACTAAGAGAAAGAAGGAAGATTTATACTCCTTCTGAACGAGGCTGTGCAACTGTTCTTAGAAGGTTACCTTCTGAGCATGGATGGTTGAGACTACCAAACTATGAGCAGTGAGAAAAACACGTGGCCTACATTGTTACAAATGTTACAATGTTACAGATACATTGAAAGGTTTTATAAGGTAAAGGCCTAGAACACATTCCTCACTTTAAATACAAACAGGGTGAAAAGGATTCATTTTAATGGAAAAATCAGTCTCTGGCAACTAAAACAGAAGTTAAGACAAACACAGCTCTGAAGACTTTTCAAAGTATCTACATGAGTAAAAGACACCTCATCCAGGCCCCAGCACAGGTGACTGCAGCAGAATCAGAGGAGGCTTTGTTTTCTGTGAGTAAGGGGACACCAGCATAGATAAAGACATTGAACTTGCACGTAGCCCTGTGCAAGTACTGGCATGTGAGTTACGCACCAATGGAGACCACCTATTTAACTTAGCAAACAGTAACAACAGTGTTTATATCAGAAGATTCAAGTTTGAGACAGATCTTGTGGCGCATTCCCATAATCCAAGCTACTTGGGAGACTGAGGCGAAAGGAAAGCAAAGTCAGGGTGTTCTTGGGCCACCAGGCAAGTTCAAGACCAGTTTGGATAGCTTACAAACAGAACAGCCTGTCTCAAATTCAAAAGCAAAAGGGCTCGGAGATGACTCAGCCCATAAAGTACTTGTCTGGAAAATCACAAAGACCTGAGGCTGACACTTGAGAACATATGTAAAATGTGCCAGGTATGATTGTGTGCACTAGTAATCTTGGTACTAGAGAGACAGGGACACATGGATCTCTGAGGTTCTCCGGCCAACATGGTCTACTTGGGAACTTCCAGACTAATAAGAGACCCTTTTGTCTTAAGGACAAACTGGGCAACAGCTAAGGAGCAACATTCAAGACTATCCTCTGACCTCCACATACATGTGCACCTGAACATACGCAAAACTGTACACACACACACATACCTTCTTAAACATAAGAGCTTTTAAAAGGCTGGGACTAGAGCTCAGAGGCACAGTTCCTGTCTAGCATGCACAAGCCCCTAGATCCAATCTTTAGTATGGGGAAAGGGGTGGGTTTACCTAATAAATGTGAGCATATGGTAGCCAGCATGACCTGCCTGGTAGATAATTATTTCTGAGAGCAAATGGCTGTCAGAGCCACAGTCAAAAGACTTGAATTTCGATCAAGTAATAACAACATGAAGTGGGCCAAATCAACAAAATATGAGGCTGGTCTTCCTTCTCCAAAACAGGAAAGACAAGGGCTCCTCAGCCTTCACAGAGCTTTTGAGATGTCTGAATAAAGGACAAGGGGACATATGGACTCTTCTAGAAGAGACACCAGAGAGATGCAAGCTATCATCAGAGACAGGTCTTTGCTGAATAAGGACAGGGGTCTTTCCCCAGCAGGGAGCAGTGTCCCCTCTTGAGTACAACACTAAGACAGGCAAACAGTCCTCCTACCCTGACCTATCTGCCTCTGTCAAATGGATTCTGGCTACGATGATTCTAGTTAACCAGGTTCATTCTGCTCAAGGGCACGCACAGCACCAGGTGATGAGGAAAACACCGAGGGAGCCGCCCTCCTGCTCTCCCGGTGTGGGACTGGCAGAGCAGGTTCAGGGCGCTGTGCTGGCAGCCTCAGAGGAGGATTAAACAGAACCTCCCTGCTTCAGCTTTGCCTTATTGCGGTGTTCTTGGGATTTCCCACTTTCTGCTCTTTACCGGTGGCAGAGTCCTTCTCGTGTAGCAGCCATAGACTCATGCTAGGACCCCCTTTTGTCGGTGACTCCTATTTTGCATCTGCCCAAAAAGCATTCCAATAACTCAATAGCTACTTTTTGGATCAGCATATGAGTATTTTTTTAACAAATGAAAATTTTTGACAGTTTGATATATGTATATACATCAAACTGAGATATATAGATATAGATAGGTATATAAATATCAAAATATCAAAATTTATATAGAGATATATAGATATATATGTGGCAATATTTCCCTCCTCATTACCTTCTGTTATTCACTTCCTATCCCTTTGAAGCCCCCTTTCCTGTTGATTCCTTAAATAGATGTGCTGTCAAATAGATGTGCTTCCTTCTAAATATTTATGTTTATATCAAGAGTCTTGTGCCTCTCTCAGCCACAGGCAAAGAAGCTCTGTTTTGCAGAAAGCAGTGGTTAATACGAAGACTCATATTTGGTCAAAGTACAGAATAATTGATTGTTAACTGTACATCACTCAACCAGACACACACACACACACCAAGCCCAAAGAAAAGATGAGATTTTGCTCAAACAAACAAACAAACAAAAAATCCATCCATTTTCTCTTCTGCATTAGAAAAGAAATGTCAGAAATCCTTGCCTTTGACTGATTAAGACCCCAGTTTGGTGAAAGGAGAACTGTACTTTCATGGTTGTTTCAACTGGCAGGGAATTATCATACAGACTCAGAAAGAAAGGGGAAGCTCAGAAAAACAATCTACTTGAAAAAAGCCGGGTGGTGGTGGCGCACGCCTTTAATCCCAGCACTTGGGAGGCAGAGGCAGGTGGATTTCTGAGTTCGAGGCCAGCCTGGTCTACAAACTGAGTTCCAGGACAGCCAGAGCTACACAGAGAAACCCTGTCTCAAAAAAACAAAAAAAAAAAAATCTACTTGAAAATTCTTGTCAGTAAGACAAACTCCATTTCTCCAGCCCAGGCCCTTCTGTGAACGCAGTCAGAGCCTGGGTGGAATTCTGAACAAGGCACTGACAAGAACAGGATCCTGACTTCAAAGGCACGGCAGTCCTGACTCACACACTGTCTTTTTAGTCTTCATGTGAGATCTGAAAGGAAGTCAAAACAGTCACTGTGTTTTTCCCAAATCTTCAGATTTTATAGGCTTCAACACTTGGTCCAACTGAGACCTTTGGAGTCCCAGCTCAGCCTACCACTTGTGCTTGCCCATGCATTTCTCTTATCTCCTTCTAGCATCCTAGATACTTTCTCCATCTTTTGTTTGTATGCACATTAGAATATGAAGCTTATGAGGACAGATTTTTTTGAGTGCTCAGGCATATACTTGCCTTGCACATATCAAGTGCTGAATAAACTTTACTCGGTGGATGAATTCATTACATGGCTCTGGGGATTTTGGTTACCCTCTTTGAACCTCAATTTTCTTTCTTATAATCTAAAGGAAGCCTGCATGGTCAGATTAAAGACTAAATATGCCCAACTCAGTCTAGACCATAATAATATGTGTCTGTTTTATTTATTCGATATTGACGATTTGGGGCTATCGGAGTCCTAATGAAGGTCAACAATCTCGATGTGGGGATGTCAGGGAAACCCATCCTGTCACAACCTAAAGAATGAGTGATAGAATGTCCTAGAAGAAAAGGGGGAAGAGCACAGACACGGTGGATGGCTAGGCAAAACTTTGAGCCTACAACAACGCACTCTAATTTTTCCTATTGTCTATGCTCTAAACTCCTGGATCAGCTTTGGGGGCCCTGATTCTAACCAACCAGAGGCAGGTAAATCTCTAAAGCCGCGGCAACATGAGCTTTCTCTTGCGGACACTGTTACAGGCTGGGCTCTGTGTGCTGTGAACAAATCGGCAGAGATGGAGGGGTCTGTGCAGTGACTACACCAAGTAAAACAAGAAGGCTTTCCACTCCGTGACACACCTATGACTCAGTCTGCCCGGACAAAGCTGGAGGTTAAGTTTCCTTGCCAAAGCTGCAAGGAGAAACATGACACCCTTTGCTGGCTAGGAGTAGAACACGCTTTATTAACCCGGCCTTAATTATATTCCATTTTGAGATTCAATAGTTTCGATTGCAACACTGCATGAAACCAGGGTGAGTTGCACCCCATGGTACTCCCATTGACAAAGTGCCTGGGAAGCAGTGACCCGCTTCTGCCAGCCAGTTAGGAAGGCAGTGTGGAACCTGTGCCCAGCTCTGGGGGAGCCCCTCAGATGGCTCCATCGTGACATGGCTGAATTGGCAGCCAGTTAGGTCAGGGAAACTCACTAGAAAAGTCAGAAGTGAATGTGGCACAACTTGTACGGTGTCATAAGTGACCAGGAACTGGAAATGCCACCTTCGCCACCCAGATGAAGTTCTTTTCAACTCATCATTCGCTTCTCTCTATTCTCACTTCTACAAGAAGACAGAAAATGCCCATTAACTCTGAGGTAGGCATATCAGAGTCAACGCTATCTGAAGTAAGGGAATGAATCATTTACTCTTTATTTTGAAGTCAGTTTCTCCACACATTTTGCCTGATGTCCTGTGTTTCCAGATCAAGACACCGAGACCCCTGTTTGCCCGAACAGCCGGTATCTACAGGGTAATCTTAACATCTTCCTAGTATTGACCACGTTCTTCCTTAGGTAACACACTGAGAGGTTTGTATAAATCCTTCATTGAAATACCACGATAGCTTTATGAGGTAAGCATGCACTTCCATTTGTCAAGTTCCCTCATTGAGAAAAAGGCAGAGATGGGGTTCAACTCAAAGCCCACACAGGCATCCTAACTGTGGTGTTCTACCTCTCCAGCTGCAGCCTGGAGAATCACACTGAGTCTGCATGCCCCAGAAGTCCTAATAGATGGTGGCCTCAGTGATGTTTGTTGATTAACTAGTTAAATAGATAGTCTTAAAAGGCCTTAGACTGGGAACAAAAGGGTTAGTTGGATATCAGCCCTGACAGCAGTATTCCAAATGGATTAGAGCCGAGACATCTTCCTGGGTGTTGGCCTTCCCATCTGAAGAGAAAATTGGATGGACTAGATGACCTCTGATCTGATCCGGGGTCTTCCCCCAAGTTCACCTGCCCAACCAGCATCCAAAGATGGCATTAGGGATCCTCCTGTTTCCCTGGCTTCTTCCCTACACCTGAGTCCACAGGCACACAAACAGACACTTATTCTGACAACACCTTGGCCCAATCTCCCATGAGTCATGTGTCAAGCTAGCCAGGGAGGTAGACATGCATATGAGTTACTGATGAAAACACAGGCTGGTGACTGTCTGCCGGAGGGGAGTGTAGTCAGCGCAAGCAGGACTCCTTTCTCCTGCAGGACTCAGACACGAAGAATGGGCTTTTGTGAGTGCAAGGCAACCCTCTCTTCAATCAGGGAAGCATTCAAATGCCCCAAAGAGCCTTCCTGCACAAAGCATCATTCAGTCATCATTTAAGTCATGTCGCTCAGTCAACTAGCACAATCCCCAGACAGACAGAGATCGTGTAAAGTGTTAAGTCAATAATTCTCACCTAAAGAATCCACAATCCTGGGTGAGACCACCATGACCCAAACTGGGTATGCAGGAGTGAACAAAGAAGGTGCTGCTTCTAGAATAGGCATGGGAAAGGAGGAGGCAGGGCTGAAGATGGGGACTGGCTCCTCAACAGACGTAGTATTGGAGCTTGTTTGCTTGTTTTTACTTGTTTTTGTTTATAAATTTCCATACGATATATTTTTATCATATTTTATCACCCACAACTCCCACTAGATCCTACCTGCCTCCTTGCTCACCTAACTTCATGCTCTCTTTCTTTCTCTCTCTCCAAACACAAAACTGTCTTGAGTGTTTCTCCTCATGCAGTATACCTACCTTTATATAGTTGGGTCTCTTGCTAGCCTAGAACTCACCAAGTAGACAAGGCTAGCTGCCTAGTGCGTCCCAGGGATCCACCTAGCTCCACCTCATAAGCATTGGGATTACAAGCAAGCACTACCTGTGCCCATCATTTTTTTATAGGTTCTGGGAATCCAACACAGGGCTAATGTTCACAAGGTAAGCACTTTACCAACTGAGCCATCGCCTCATCCAAGTTTTATGACTTTAAGTAGCTGAGAAAAGTAAGACTACTAATCTGTGACATTGACATTTTTAGTGTTAACGAATGGAGTTTTATTCAAACATAGTTGTGCGTATTTATTTCCTCACTGTCTGTATATGACAATAGCAGATTGCCTAGACAGAGATCAAATGGCCTGCAAAGCCTAAATTATTTACTCCCTGGTGCTTTATAGAAAATGTACACAGCAGCTCTGGTATAATGGAAATGTCTTGCCAACCTAGGTACAATGATGTTTGGGGTTTTTTTTTGTTTGTTTTTGTTTGTTTTAGAATTTGAAATCAAAGAGACAAAACCATGTGAATGTCCATGTTTTTGGGTTTTTTTCTTCTAGGAACTAAAGGGCTAACTTAGCCTTTGAGCCACACTAGCCCTTGGCTTTTGCTCTTCAAATACCAGTGTAGTGGACTTTTAAATGACCCAGATGTAAAGCAATATGCCCTGCCACTATACATGAGGAAACTAGAAGTCATTATTAATCAGAATGTAAGCATTTAAACAACAAAATAAAAAACTCTCTGGGTATAAGAGATATTTGCTTTAGTATAGAAGTGTCCGCAAAGGAAGCATTCTTTTCTAAATATGATTACCTCTTCTCTGAGATAATGTGTGATTGTTTTTTTTTCCCCCTGAGGAGCATGGAGGGGGAGAAAGAGGCTTCTAGAATGTTGTTGTTGTTGTTGCATGAGAGACTGAGAGTAGAGACTATAGGAAAAATAGAGAAAATTCTGGCTGTGCTTCAAGCTCTGCTTAAGAACAGATCGAACATGTTTAAGCGATCTTAGACTAAACCATGGTGTCATCCAAGAACAACCTAACGTTTATGAAATGATGGTAGACTAGTTCATCCCGTTCAGAGCACAGGTTCAGGGGTAGAGATTTACCAGAAAACAGTGGATGTCTCTTATGTGCAGTGACCTCAAGATAGAGGCTAGGACAACATAAAGGGCTAAAGAAGCAACTCTGGTGGGATGAGATGGAGATGGGAATAAAATCCTTTTCTCACATTGTATCTTTATAAAATGGAGTCTACACTGGGCTAAAGAAGACAAGTTATGTCAAGAAAGCTCCTATAGAAAGGAGGTAGAGACCCCAGGCAGTGACCATAAAAAGGTCCGCGGAGGATGGTACGCTGGTATCCTAGGAACTGGCATTCATTGTGCATCATGTTGTAAATGTCCTTTGCATGTTCTTACCTCTTATAACTCCTCAAATTCAGTAAGGTTGCATTCAAAATTTGCAACCTATGTGCAAATGCAGTGTGATAAATTAAAGGAAAGCCTGCTCTAATTTGCGTTGAAATAGTAAGGGAAAAGGGTCCAGCATCATCAGCTAAGGACAACCAGATTCCATGGAAGAGTAACCATTGTGATGGAAGAGTCACAGTGGCCATGAAAGCTGCAAGAACAAAAGGGAACAAACTAGAGTATTGCCGTGTCCTATAGGTATATCTTACATCATCTTAACTACCCAGGAAGTGCTATGATTCACAAATAGAAAACTCTGTAAATGTCATCTATTAGTGTACAGCCACTAAACTGATGACTTTGAGGTTTTGTTCTGTTCCCAGACTTCAAAGTTACACCCAAATCATAATAAAAATAACTAATTCTAACTAAGTAGACATAGCATGCCTCTAGTGGGCATAGAGTCTCAGAGAGCTCAAGAGTTAAGGTAAAAGTTGTAAACAGACCACCCAGCCCGATCAGAATTCACGTGTTGCTACCCTTGTACATCCATGTCACAGATGCCCTAAGTCTTCTCTTACTGAATGTGATTAGGCTTCAGAGTTCCTTAGCCATCCAACCTCAACCAGGGGCCATGGTACCAAGTGGCTAAAACTTGCTTCTTTGAGAATGAAAAAAATAATTTAGCCATTATAATGATCTGTCATCTTCCAAAGCGTCAGAGTATATAAATGGACATACAGTGCAATATGGTGTTAAAGTTACATGAGAAAGGGATTTTTTTAAAAGAAAAATATTTTAAAAGACTCATTGTTTGAGAGGTGAGGGGAACCAAAAGTCTTTGGCAGTCACTGCCAACCTCCTGACACTGGCTCATTAAAGGAAACTTATCTGTCATTCTGTATAGTCCAAATATCTAAATTAACTTATAAATAAAATGTTGGATATTTATATGAAGATGACTAAGTCATTGTCTCAGATAGTATATGTAGGGACTGGTCAAGCAAAGTTTTAATTTTATATTTAATTATTTAATTTATTTAATGTGTTCTTAGTTGAAATAAAATTAGATCACTTTCCTTCCTCCAGTCCCATACCAGCCACCTTTCCCCATTCCCTTCCTGTTTCCCATTCTCAAATAAATAGCCTCTTTTTCTTGATTACTGTCACCCACACATATGTGAACACAAGTATAGTTAAATAAAAACTGATGATACTAGTTTGTTCTCTCTCTCCCTCTTCCTCCCCCTTTCCCTCTCTCCCCACCCCCCCAGCACATGTGCACATATATGTGTCCATTGTACAATGGGATTCATCCCTGAGAGAGACTGATTCTTCTTCTCACAGCCATCAATAGTTACCTATAAATTTTTGTCTAGGGCAAGGACCCTGTGAAATCTTCCCCTTTCCATATTAGCATTCCACTGATATTCCACTGATATCTCTTACTTAAATTCAACAAAACCATTATTTTAATCAAAATGAAACTAAAACAAAAATTATCATCTCTTCTTCTGCTTCTCTTATGCCTTGGGCCACAAATTTTAACAAAGAATCTATATAATCTATAAATCACCAGGATCTATACCATCAGATGGAGTCTACCTCTACTCTAAACCTATATTTATCATAAATGTCATAAATGTATTCTAGAAGGCTTCTGAACTCTTGGGGGAGTTTAACGTAAGATGCCCACAGAACTGAACACCCCCAAAAGCCAGTGCTAATTAAAGGTCAATTGTTAGAAATGGAGTTCTAAAGGAGTGGACAGACGTGCTCTGCTTTGTGTATGTCACTTTGTACTGGTGGCCATTCACTTTAACCAATACCCATCACAACCAAGATTGTATCAGAGATTCATCACAATTTATCTCCTTTGAGAGGCTAGAGAGGCTCCTTTTTGCTCTCTTGAAAAACCCGGGAAATAGCAAAAATGTTAACTAACCCTCCAACGTGTCTGATCAACTCCTCTGTTTTAGAATATAGCTCCAGACATACTTTGGTCTCCTCCACAATTACAAGTCATATTCACTATAACTGCCTGAGGAAGGCCTAGCACTTTCCTAGTAAGCTGAAAGTGTAGTTGAGAATTCACAGTTGCAACTTGTACAAAAATGGGATTTCCAACAGACCTACACTCTCCTCCAAAGAAAGCTTGTCTGTGTAAACTTATCTCAAAAACAAAAACTGAACCAAACTCACAAAACACTCCTAAGAAGGCTCAAGCTTCACACTGAAACCTGCAGCAGAAACCTCTAGAGAAGACTGTAGGAAAGAACTGGGTCTTTTCCTTCTTCAAACTGAGGCTCAAGCAATAACTAGCCAAGTGTGACTCAGAAGATGTATCTGAGCTTGTGAACAAGGCCCCGGGACTCTGGACTGCGTGATCATCACAGTTCTTGCCATGAGCAAGCAGAGATGCTGTGACTCGTACCTCAGATTCTTTCCTGGCAAGGATTTCTGCAGAGTCCACTCCTTACAGGTAAGACAAGAGTCTGAATAAGTCAAGAGCAGCAGCCCAGTGAATCAACAGGAGGGGCGAGTATACATGCTCACCCACAGAAACCTTGCCCCTGGATAGACTGAAGTATTATGGATAGATGAGGGAGAGATGCCCCTACTAAGGAAGAGCTCACAGCACACTGAGACAACCAGACACATAACCTCACAATGGTCACATACACTGGTGATGTTTCCATGGCTATTAGTTCCACAGAGGAAGCACAAATGAGAAAGTGGTCGATTATTCCTTGAGATCTCATGTGGAGAATGGCATGTGATCTAGATGTCCCAGGGTGACCAAGGAGGAAAAGCATGCAAGGAAGGGAAATAGTTTAGAGGCAAGAAAGTTGCTTCAGCTATTTAGGGTAATGAAGGTCTTCAAGGTCACTGATGGCATGTTTTTAAATGAATCTTCTGTAGATATATTTCAGCAAACTCTCCGAATAGACAGACCTACAGTGTCCCACTGGAGGGATAACAGAGAAAACTGATTGGCCAAAAGTGGGCATGGTTATGGCTCAAGGAAACACTTTGCCTGTGTCTTTCCAACTGTACAAAGGGTGATGATAAGGAAGAAGAAATAGTTCTTTTGATTCGAGGGTCTTTGCTTTAAAAGTTTATTGGCTGAGCAGAGACTTCTACTCTAAATATAGAGCGGTAAAAATGCTGGCGCTAAAGGAACACTCTTGGGCACACTCTGCAAGAGCAAACAAGTGAAGCAGTTATGTAGAAGCATGGCTTTCTCAGCTCAGCTCTCTTCAGAGCAATGAGAAAGAGAGAGAGAAGCTTATATATGATATTATATACACAGTGACTATATATAACACATGTGCGTATATATTATAATGTATATACACATGATATATCTGTGTGTGTGTGTGTGTGTGTGTGTGTGTGTATATATGTATATATATATATATATATATATATTGTGTGTATGTGTGTGCATGATGCACATTCACAAGTGATCATTTGCACCAAAATCCAGTTTCATTGGTTCTCCCTTGGCCATGATTTAATGGAGATGTTTGACAAGATAAAGTGGCTCATTCTTTTAGCCATAGGCTGGCTGGCTTCTGTCCAAGATAAACCTCAGGAGGCCAACTCTCCCCTCCCAGCCTCCAAGGAGACTGTAGGTTATCTGATGAATGGAGCGACCAGCACTGTCTCACTGTTCCTCCGCATGAATTTTAGGAAGAAGATCACCCTGTGGCTCATCAGATGAGCTGCCACTGTGACAGCAAAGGAGAACAAATGAATAGGATGGCGGCAGGTCCATCGGTGTGGGCGACATTGCTCTCTTGATAAATGTTTCTCTCTCTCTCTCTCTCTCTCTCTCTCTCTCTCTCTCTCTCTCTCTCTCTCTCTCTCTCTCTCTCTCTGTCTCTCTCTGTCTCCCTTCCTTCAGAGGAAGGATTTGGGAGTAATGAAAACTGTGGTAGGTAAATCAGAAGGAAAACCACAAGGAGGCACTACCTTAGAGCCACTGGATCTGTGCGTGATCTTACAACAGTCGCTCTGTCCAGCTGCATCCATTTCCCAGTATGATTTTCCACTGACCTCTGTTTGTTTTAAAAGAATGTGAGTCTGAGGCTGATTGATATTTAAAAAAAAAAATGAAGTTCAAACTTAAGATTCAGATAAAAATGCCGTTAATTTGTTCACTATTAAATAACTATTTTGACCTTCTGTTATATACCAGGAATTGTCCCAGATATTGCCTCAGATTTAATGAGTGAGTTGTTCCTTGTTCTAAAAGAATTTGAGGCAGGTTTAATAATTCAGTACCATGAATATCAGCCTTAAGAAAAACAAGGTGACACCAGGTAGGCACACACTCGCACACAAGCACGTGCACACACACACACACACACACACACACACACACAGGTACACACATGCACACATAGAGAAAGAGGGAGGAAGGGAGACAGGGAAGGAGGGAGGGAGAGGGAGAGAAGGAGAGGGAGAGGGAGGGGGAGAGGGAGGGGGAGAGGGAGGGGGAAAGGGAGAGGGAGAGGGGGAGAGGGAGAGAGAGAGAGAGAGAGAGAGAGAGAGAGAGAGAGAGAGAGAGGAAATCAAGTCTATATTTTAGTTATTTGCTAGAGATGGCCCACTAATTTACCTTTGAGCTTCATAGCAGGCAATTCAAAGAAAAAACCATGATCTATTTCAAAATTTTCTGTCTGTAAGACGCAAATAGCATCAAAGCTAATTCTTTAAACTACAGAAACTTAATTCAACAAACATTTGCTCACACCTACTCTGAACCAGGCCCTAAGCCAGGTATTAAAATGAGCAAGATGAGTAAGAGCCGGCGTGTGCCCCTTAACTCTTCCCTCGGCACACACACTGCATGTCAGGGATCGCAGGCTGCCAGTGAGGATCCCTCCTACTCCTGAGCATGCCCTGTGGCCCTGCAGAAACAGAGGATGGAACAACCTTCTAGAGGTCCTCTACGCTTCTGAGAAATTCTAGTGGTGGATTAAAGTGGTGATCTAGAGATGAGAGGATGAGGACAAAACATGGGGCTTTCTCTGAAGCTCGCCGATACCCTCCAGCTGTCTCTGAGCATCTGGAACAAAGTCCATAGCCTTGTAACTAGTTTCATAGGATTCGTTATCAAAAAACTAGTTTGTTGGCTTTTGATGATACCCTTGACTAGTGAAAACCATTCGACCTCCCAGCAAAAGCAGCCCCACCCCACCCCCGTCCAACACGAAATGATAGATTCCAGGCCAAGTGAGACTAACCTCATCTAGCAGATAGGAAAACAGAACCTGACTGAGAAAGGATGCTGTCCACAGAAGTGTAACTGTGCAGCTCCTTGGAGGGACTGTTTCCATGGTCCTCACTTTCCAAGTGAAAAATCTCATCAAAGCCCATTAATGAATGAGTCATGGAGTAAGTGACTAGCTCCATGCTCGAGGCTACGCAGGACAGAGCAGGGACTGAGCTGCAGCAACACTTCTGACGTCTCTGAGCCTTATTTAGGATTTCAAATACTGCCTCCCCTTGGATCTGGGGCTTCCCAATCGCGGTTTGTTCGCATGTGCATCCTCAGCACCTGCCTCATGTCATCAGCAGCAATCACAGTGCACTACTTCACACCAGGGTCCGGCAACCCAGGGCGGACACCCTCACTGGACAAAGACTCTGAGGAATCTCAGGACACTGGGGCACACAGGGATTGTTGATAAAGCAGGGATGTTTGCGCCCGACTCTGAACCTTGTGAGTCTGAACGGCAGGTGGTTCTCATCGTCAGTGACGGAGAGCTATGGTCTCACTTATTACATAACCAGACTCTGGCCCTGCTCCAAGCTGAAGCCTCAAGTCACAACAGAGACCTGAATCCATTGTTCTAGAACCTGAGCTCCAAGGGGATGCCCTTGTCAAGCCTTTTGCTATGGCTGTCCCAGGCTATTCTTCAAAACAGCAGCCCAAGCCCTTTTCCTGTTGACGTTAAAACACTGCCATCTAGCGTGACTCTAAGAGAATTATCCAAGTCAGCTGCCCCGGCTTACTGAGAGACACTGGATTGGGTGCAAGACTTTCAATCCTTTGCACTGCTTGGATGGCCACTACTTGCAAAGTATCCAGTGATTCTTCTCCTGCCGTGTTTACAATTCCATGATTGTATTTGCCCAGAGCTCAAGTTAGGAATGAACCCAGACACATAGGATTAGAAAGATAGCTTTGCAGGCTACAAAATCCACATGTGACACCCCTGGCTCAGCCACGGGTCAGACACCCCACTTTGGACATGTCATTTCATTTCCCAAGGTAGCAGTTATTCATCAGAAGATAAAGGGAATTCTTTGGCCTTTGACATCACCAGGAAATCTTTAAATTAGTGAAACCACTAGTGTGTCAATTTGCTGTAAACAAAGTTGTAGAAATAAATGTGTGTGTGTGTGTGTGTGTGTGTGTGTGTGTGTGTGTGTGTGTGTTAAATACATGTGTGAAGATAGCAAAATGCCCTTGGAAACGGGTAGCTCTTTGATGCAATAAAATTCATATCCCACTGAGAAGAGGACACTGGACTGACTGAAAGCAGAAGCCTGAGAGGAGATTATTTGAGTCTCTTCAGGGGAATTTAGCCAATATCATTTGGAGAATTCTGTGGGAAGATATGTTCTACCCACCAAGATCCAAAGTGTAGCCTCTATCCCAGAAGCCCAGGGAAAAGGCAAGCCAGGAATCTGCAAAGGAAGGGGCCTCATGAGAGTGCCCAGTGCAGGCTCCACTTGGGGCTGGACATTCAAAGAGTCATGCAACTAGAAACCCACAGATACCTACCTGCTCATTCTACGATTTATTTTAAAAACCTAAGTTAATGTTATAAGGAAGGCCAGGCAAGCTGCTGGCAAGCATGGTTTTCTAACTTTCATTGATTATACTGGTTTTAAACAGCTAAGAATCTGGTGAAGGAGACTCGAATGGAGTCTCGGAAGTCCATTGAGCTTCCTTCAGAACACCAGTGGGTCTTGGTCAACTGTAGCGTGTGGAGATTCACCTTAAAAGCCACTTCTGAAATGAGCCCCAGAGAAAAGATCCTGAGTCCTGATCACAGGACGGCTGCCAGGAATTCCTGCTTTTATCTTCTGCTTCCAGGTGATTCTACCTCAGGGGGATCCAGATAGCACATCGAGAATCTCGGTCAAGAAATCAGTCTCCTGGACTTTAGTGGTCCAGCCACCTATTCTTATCTAAAGGGATAAGGGGGGCAGAGAGCTGACGTTTGCTTCCCACTCAGCAAAATAGCCACAAGTCTTGGAATCAGGCAGTAGGTACAAGTCAGAACGCAATGACTTTACCCAGCAGGTGAAAGGATAGTCAAGATGTAAACACCAAGCACTGCATATTTATAGTTAATTTTCTCTGATACTCCCTAAGGGAGGAGAGGCATCCATTGTCCCCGTCTCATCCTACGGAAGAAAGAGTTCAACTTTCACTCCTCATTACTTCTGCCACACTGTCACTCAGGGAACGTGCCAGCAGTTTCTGGGTTCTCTCGACATCAGAGTTATTAACTCATGCCGCATCCTTAATAGATTTCCCCCAACTCCCCGCTCCATCTTCTGTTCCTTTGGGACTTCATAAGTAATACTCAAATCAAATATGTCTTTTCTTGTAAGACCTCAAATCATGACTATTGTTGGTATTTGTAAGCATTGTTAAACAATACCTCATCACCAGTCAAAGGCTAAGCGTGTTGCAAAACTAACTCATGAAATACAACTAGGAATAATAAACTGTAAGAGGGGTTCATTCACTGGGTTAACCAGACCTGGTCATCTGTTCTTGCCAATAAAATTTTATTGCCATATAGGCAAGTACATACATTTATGTCTGTTATAGTAGCAACATTGAGAAATTCATGGCTTGGTATACTGAATATTTACTAGTTGACACTTTCTTAAAGTTTTTTTTATAAATTTATTTATTAAATTACTTTATTTATTTACATTCCAAATGTTACCCACTCTTCCCAGTCCTCCCTCTCCAAGTTTGTCACCCCATCCCCTCTGCTTCTGAGAGGGTACCTAGCTGACTCTTAACAGGGTAAGTTTGCTGACTCTGGTCTAGGAAGATGAGTAACCTGCCTAAGGTGGTATTTTATCATAATTTTATCTTAATTTAAAACCAATATCTCTAGATGCTGTATTAATGAACAATCATGACTCAATTCCTTCCTCCCTTTGCATCTTTTCAGCATATTATTTAAAGCTTTATCATTATACTTATATAGAAGCTTATGACTTATTTAACCAACTTTTATGGAGCTTATACCAGTAAGATAGAGTTCATGCCTTCATAGGTAACAGCTAGAACAACGATCTTGATACTGTTCAGTTTAGTAGCCATCAGTAAAACAGCTTTGGAGCCCAAAACCACTGTATAGATATGTGTTAACTATTCATGAGATATATGTCATTGTCCCAATGTACAAAGCACACTAGAGAGTGTATAAAAATACAGATGGATGTTCTATTCATCTAGTGTCCAACTTTGAAAATTACAGAGCCAGAAGATGTATGGAATGTATGTATGGGATGTACTTAGAAGAAGGGTAAATGTGCTACCACTGGAGCTTAGAGAGCTAGTTGATCATGTAAGAAGAAAATTGAGCCAAATTTAAGACAGGATCTCAAAGGCAGAGTATCAAAGGATGGATGGGCAGTTGACTTGAGTCTTGGAAGATGAGGAAAAGATCATCAGGCAATGTAGAAAAGAACTTACTATTCAGAGGGGAGGATCTGTCAAGAGGTGAGTGTGCTGGGTTCAGATAGCAAATGTTTAGTGCCTGTAAAAAGGTGACAGAGGGAGAAAAAGCAAGTCAGCATGTTAAAGCTTGACCAGGAAGGCAAAGAAGGGATGTTAAGAAGATTGGCATTTTAGGTTTGTGTAATAGAATGGCCATTCATTGACTGGAATCTTTTCTGTTTCGGTTATCCGATCAGATTTATCCCTTATCTGAGAATTCCGTGGTTGCATTCACTATTGAACTGGCAACCAGAAGTCAATGCCTATTTGTTGGGGAACTCTGAGTTGGCATGTTCTTCCCTTCGGAAGGCTATTTCCTGGGATTAAATCTCTGCCGCTTCTGGAAAATCAGCATGGCCTCAGATCTCTGGCTAGATAAAGAGATGTGAGGAGGCATGATTCTTCGCCAGAGGAACACAGGTGCATGGGAGACCAGCCCCTGGGCTGACGTGGCACTTGGAGAAACTGCTGAGGACACATGTCAGACGAGTCTGGCTGAGTCTATGTCTTTAGGCTGTGCCCTGCTGAATCAATGGGTGCCAGGCATGCCCTAAGCAGTGTTGAGAGGCTAATGACTGCTCTGTGGTAAGCAAGTGACCTGGAACAGGTCCAAAAACTGACATTGAAGACTTTCTACTGAGAGGTCAGAAGGAAGCCCCTAGCAGCTCTGGGTTCTCAAAAGTACAAGTTTAGGAACTTGTTGCCCTTCTCCCTCTGCATCGTTCTGGTTGAATATTGAAGGGTGAGGATCTATAAAGAGCTAAAGAAAGTGACTTTTTCCAAGAGAGGAAATTCTTGCCCATGTGGCTCATGCTTTATTAGGTAAAACTTAGTAAAGACAATGGATAAGACACAAATCATAGATCTTGGGACTGGGAAAGAGGTGGTAAGCTTATGAGCACTTGCAAAGGAAGATCGAGGGAGGGGTGTCACAATTCAACATAACAGATAGACACTCAGATGGCTCAATCCATGCCTGAGACCTCAAAGAAACATAACTGGTAATGTAGGAAGAAGACAAATTTTATGGAAAAAAAATCTCATATAAAAGAGATCAACAAGATGACTTCAAATTAGTATAACGTTACTGTTGGTGATATGAATAAATCAAAATAATCATGTGCTTATCCATAAGAATTCTTGGGAGGAGCTTAAAGAGTCATTCTTAAGTTTTCAAAACCTGTTTCAAAACAGGAATGATGACTTACTCAGCACTGAAGAACCTATATCCCAACTAAAAGTGTGGCATCTGCTTCCTAGGAAAAAAATAAAGGGGCATTGCCATTGATGGCAGAAAGGGCCTGAGAAAGCTGCTGGATCCCATGAGTCTTTACACTCTGAAGCTAATAACTAAGACAGTTGTTCAGATATAAAGACAATAGATCTAAAACCTGGAGCAGAGGCAAGTATCATGGGTACTGGCCAATGAAATTAATTTAGATGATCCAAGATAGACAGTGGGTATTACCTCAGAATTTACATCTCTTGAGTGTTTGAAGATGGTGCCAAAGGGATGAAAATATTCCAGAATACTCTAGAAAACATCACTCACATTCTCTGTCGACTTCAAATATGCACTGCTATAAATAATGGGGGAGCAGAAACCTCAGTCTAAACCTCAGACTGCCTGATGGTTCATGTATAACACCAAAGGAACACCGAAGGACAGCTGTGAAGAAGAGGAGGAGGAAGGAGGAGGAGGAGGAGGAAGGAGGAGGAGGAGGAGAGGGAGAAAGAGAGGGAGAGGGAGAAAGAGAGGGAGAGGGAGAAAGAGAGGGAGAGGGAGAAAGAGAGGGAGAGGGAGAGGGAGAGGGAGAGGGAGAGGGAGAGGGAGAGGGAGAGGGAGAGGGAGAGGGAGAGGGAGAGGGAGAGGGAGAGGGAGAGGGAGAAGATTCATTAGGGAGGTTGGGCCCCAAGTTACTATAGAAAAAATAATAGTTTTTCCATATCCAAACAATAGTCAATTAGAAGACATGATGAAAGGGAAAATCTATCTACAATTGGAAAACAAAACAAACAACAACCGACAAACCAGGTTACAGAGCACACTCCTATAATACCAGCATGCAGAGTAAGCAGAGGGATCATAAATTCTAGGCTAGCCTGGGTTACAATGGTAAGAACACGTCTCAAACTTTTATCTTTAAAAGTTCTTTTTTAAAGAATATGTATCAAAAGATGGCCTAGTCGGCCATCACTGCAAAGAGAGGCCCATTGGACTTGCAAACTTTATATGCCCCAGTACAGGGGAACCCCAGGGCCAAAAGGAGGAGTGGGTGGGTAGGGGATTGGGGGGAGGGGGTGGGTATGGGGGACTTTTGGGATAGCATTGAAAATGTAAACAAGGAAAATACCTAATAAAAAATAAATTTAAAAAAAAAAAAAGAATTGGGAGATGTCTCAGTCAGAAAAGTGCTTGCCTTGGAAGCCTGAATGTGAGCCCCAGAGCCACATTTGATTTTATTTACTTTTATCTGTATAGGTGTTTACCACATGTGTGTATGTGGACTGCATGTATGCCCGATGTTCTTGGAGGCCGGAAGATAATTCTACATCCCCTGGAACTGGAATTTCTGAGAACTGTGAGTCACCACATATGAGCCAGAAATCAAGCCTGGGTCCTCTGGAAGAGCAGTCAGTGTTCTTAATCTTTACTGAACCATCAGCCCAAGAAGAAACCCGAATTTAAGAAGCCAGGCATGGCAGAGTATGCTTGGAATCTCAGATCTGGTGATGGGGGAGACAGGCAGATCCCTGAAACTAGCTTCTCAAGACAAAATGAGGGAAGGATGAGGAGGGAGGGGGTAGGAGGAGGAGGAGAGGAAAGAGGAAGAAGAGGAAGAGGAGGAGGAAGAAGGAGGAGGATGGAGGAGGAGAAGAAGAAGTTGGTGCTTATAGATAAGCACTGGAGGTTGACCTATGGCTACCATCTGCATCTTCATTTGTGCACTTACCCACTCACACACTCCACACACAAGCAAACATACAAACACACACAAACACAAATACGCACACTCACACTGGCAGACTCAAAGGAAAAAAGTCAAAAGA
This sequence comes from Mus musculus, assembly GCF_000001635.26. Taxonomy (NCBI): domain Eukaryota; kingdom Metazoa; phylum Chordata; class Mammalia; order Rodentia; family Muridae; genus Mus; species Mus musculus. The sequence goes on from NC_000070.6 coordinate 56,498,989, forward strand.
TCTGAGAATAACCAAGATCAAGATGAGGAAGAGAAGATCTATACAATCTACATATAGAAAACTTTAAGATGCTATTCTTAAGAGCCAAAAGAAAAACAAACCAGTAGAAAATGCACAATGTTCTTTGTTAAGAACACTCAGTATCATAAAAACATCTGCTGCCTTAAATCTATCTAAAATCTAAAGCGCCATCGGGAAAAAAAAATGGCATTCAGATGTTTTTTAACCACACAAGCATAGACATGCACCATTCAAACTTGAAACAGGTAAGAGTAATCCCCCACAAAAAGAAAAGACAAGGAGTAGGGAGACAGGAGTAATGAATGGGGACCAACTCACTCAGTATTTAATGCCAGGCGTGGTGGCGCACACCTTTAAGCCCAACACTCGGGAGGCAGAGGCAGGCAGATTTCTGAGTTCGAGGCCAGCCTGGTCTACAAAGTGTGTTCCAGGACAGCCAGGGCTACACAGAGAAACCCTGTCTCAAAAAAACAATAAATAAAAAATAAAAAATAAATAAATAAATAAAATGTTTTGAAAGATATTAAAAGTTACGATCATGCAACAAGGCTCACAAGTGGGTAAATCAATGGAATGGAGTAGAAAGTTAAGACATAAACATGGGACATGTGTGTTCACAAAAAACAGTGTTCAACTGTGACTAGGAGAAAAATTGTTTACTATGTGATCTTTTGTGACCTCCTGGAAAAAAAATAGGTCCACACCTAGCCTGTTGAGGTAAGTTCTAGTTACATCGCAGATTTAAATAAGAGAGAGTAAAATGGAAAAACACCAGAATAAACCAAGGAGAATCATTTGGTGTTTTCTAACTGGGAGAGCCAGAGACCGTATGGCAAACACACATACACAAATACACACGACTGAAAAATCTGACCCATGAGACTATGCAAAGGTTATGACACCTGACTAAGCCCAAATAAAGTTATCTGCAGGAAATGTTTGCAACTCACATGACAAATGATGAATTTCCTTATTTGTAAGGAGTGCGTGCCAATCACCAGGAAAGGTTAGCAGCTGGAACCTCCTGGAAATGAAATGGGAATGGCTGAGGGACAATGGGTTAACTGTCTCAATGTCACTCCTACTATGGGAAATGCAAATTAAACCGCAATGAGACATCAGCACCTACCACACTGGCAGACATCAAAGCATTTGCAAATCTGGTGTGGGCCAGGGTGTGGGGAAAGAACACCCCGTGCATGTTTAGTGGAACTGCAGACTGCCAAAGCAGCCATGTAAAGCAAGGTGGTACCACCCATCAAAATGTTAGACACCCATGTCCTTTGATCCAGCAATTCTGCTCCTGGGAATAGATTCTATTTGTCTGACATAAGATGTGTCCAAATGTCTTCATGGTAACATTGTGCAAGCAAAACTGTGCAAGGAATATTTATCAATAGAGAACTGTTTAGTTTATATGTTAATACGAAGTTATCTTAGTTGTTGCAACAACTCCATATGTACTAATATATGATGGTTCTATGATACATCTCAGAGGGAAAAGTAAGATAGAAGAACTAGAGAAGAACAGTATATGCGTGCACATACCCAGATTGCCCCTGGGGGAAAAAATAAACCCCACCCCCACCACCAAAGCCTAATAATCATAAATAAAGCCTAAGGAAAGGACCCGGGTGACTAGAGAAGGGAGAAGGAGGGCTTTGTTCTTTTACTGAGTACTCTTTTCGTGTCTCTTAAATTTTGTAGTACCAGCATTACCTGTAAAATACCAATAAGTTTCTTTAAACACATTCCACTGCCACCTGTCTATGACCATTGAATGGTGAATGATTTTTGCAGACAGATTCCAAAGGTCTGGAGGCTGGAATAGATATTCATTTAGTCTAGCCTCAACTTGATTGCCTGATCCCCCATAAGTATCTCTGAAAAATGTGGTTCACAGCCATGGCAGCACTGTGTGTGCATTAGAAATGCAGAGTAATCTCTGGGATTGAGGCCAACCTGGTCTACAGAGTTCCAGAATAGCCGGGATGCACAGAGAAACCCTGACTGAAGAGAGAGAGAAAGAGAGAGAGAGAGAGAGAGAGAGAGAGGAAGGAAGGATGGATGGATGGATGGATGAAAGGAAGGAAGGAAGGATGAAAGGAAAGAAGGAAGGAAGAAAGAAAGGATGAAAGGAAGGAAGGAGAGAGAGGGGGAGGGATGGAAAAAAGAAAGGGAGGGAGGGAGGAAAGAAGGAAGGGAGGAAGGGAAGGAAGGGGAGGAAAGGAAGAAGGGAGGGAGAGAAAAGGAAGGAGGGAGGGAGGGAGGGAGGGAGGGAGGAAAGAGAAAGGAAAGAAGAAAGAAAGAAAGAAAGAAAGAAAGAAAGAAAGAAAGAAAGAAAGAAAGGAAAGAAGGAGAGAAAGAGAAAGAAAGAAAGAAAGAAAGAAGGGAGGGAGGGAGGGAGGGAGGGAGGAAGGAAAGAGAGAGAGAGAGAACTGCAGAGTCTTAGGGCCTCATTGCTGATCCTCTGAATCAAGGAACTGCAGTCACTGAACCCCAAGATTAACATTCAGGCTACAGAAGGTCTTCTCTAAGCTGCTTCTGGGTGGTCACCCTTCGTTCTCTTCATGAGAAGCCACAGAGGAGACACCACTTCCTCCTGGATTCATCATCCCACCTTTAATAATTAGCCTACACTAAGCACCCGGAACATTCCAGAAGGTCACAAACGTAGTTAATCTTCATTAATCCCTCTGAGGCACAGAGCTTCCTGAGCTGAGGTACAGCAATGTGAGCAGTGATCTTAGGTGGAACCCTTAAATTATAAAACATATTTTTACAGAGTGCGACTAGTATTCTTTTCAAATATTTTCAATGCTTTCAATTATTCATGGAGAATTCACATTCTGGTGCTGATGCATTGTTCTGGACCTTTTTCGTCATTGATAATCATCAAGCCTCACTCTTTGGCCTTTCAAAGTTTGGGATCTCTTGTTGAATTGGTTATTACAATGCATCAAAGTTCTCCTTCTGTAGCTTCTACTAGCTGGTTATAATATTACTTGTTGAGTGACATACAGAAAAGAACTAAGACTTAAAATTTGGTCAATGAGATGTTGAGACTTTCTCCACTGGTAAGGAAGTGGGAGGGGCTGGTGAAGAAATAAGTGGGACGGTCAGGAGGGAGTGATAGCCAACTCCAAGTCAAAGTCATGTTTATTTTACAGCAAGTAGCCTTCTAAATTTGCAGAGGGAAAAGTTATAAATGGTACTGTGTAACTGACTCACCCCCTAGAGAAAGGCACACAAGCAAACACTGGCAAGAAATAGAAGCATGATAAAAACTTGTCTTCATGTGTACATGATCTTAGAGAGATAAGACCACTGCTGCATAGAGCTCCCAAACCCCACCCATGAGTGCTGTGCTGTGTGCCTGGAGTGGACCAAGCTGCTACGGGAGGCTGAGGTAGAACAACTGCTTCTGCTCAGGAGTTTCCAGCCTGGGACATGAAGAAAGTTAAAAAGAAAAGAGAGAGGGGAGAAGGGAGGTAAGGCAGGAAGGAGGGATTGGGGAAGGGGAGACATGTAGCCATGATAATCATGCGCTGTAATATACATAAATCTCTTCAAATAATAGTCCCAACCCTCAAAAAGAACATTTAAACAATGGCTAATTACAGAGCTAGGACTGTGGGTCACAAGAATAGCCAGGGGGTGGTTTTACTTCACATGTTTCTGTGGCCTGTGACTTTTTCCCATGAGTAAATTATAGCTATGTGCATATGCAGGCTCAGTTGTTCATAGGGAAAAACTGAAATGTAAGAATAAAAAGAATACACACATCATGACTCTCAATGGCTATACAAGGTGGAGGCTAATTTTTGATCTGTTTGTTTTCATTTGGTCATATTCTTCATATTCTTTCTATAGCATATATATTATATTTAATCATTTCAAAAGTAATGGAGGATATGAAGAAAATATGTTATGGTCCATTTTAAAGAAAGACTATAAGTACTGGCATTTAAGATACACTTATAAATGTATTTAAAATGTCCTGGAGGAATATAAATAATGAAACTATGGGTTTAATTGGCCATTCTTATTTTTCTTCTTCACACTTTCTTGTTTATCATTATTTTCTCTATTTTCACTGATTAACAGTCACATAAAAATGCTTTCAAATAAATAAAAACAAAGAAAAGAGCCACCTCTGTAATGGAAGTAGAGTAGAGAGAGCAAAGGAAAGATGAAGGGATGTGAGCACACTTAACAAAAACAAGTACTGGCGCCTCATGGGATGCAGGTGATGCTGGTAACAGAAGTAGGAGGTGACAAGACTGAGTCCTGGAGCCTCATTGGGTGCAGGTGATGTTAGTGTCATAAGAGGGAGGTATAGAGGCTAAGCTCCCTTGACATGTGCTCTAAAAGCTAGAGATTCTTAAGTTTGAAGGAGACTGCACACTTAAGTCCTCTAGCTGGACTCAGATCTCCAAGAAGCCTCCTGCCCTCTAGCAATATGGAGGATCCAGCCTAAAATCTGGAGACAGGAAGTGAAAGTACACATCTGTATGCTGAGGCCAGCCTGTTGCCTGTGGTGGCCTAGTTTCCTGAACATACTTTCTAATCATTCAGTCATTTCACAAATTAGCACCTTGCTAGCACAAACAAGGTTTTCAGCATGCAAATGGTTCAGCTCTTTTCTTGTTCTCCCAAATTCTACATGCCCAGCCTTCCCTCTGTATGGCATGTCTATGCCTAGGACGTGGCATATGGTACGAATTTTCTTCAGTAAAGCCTTCTACAACCTACGACTTATTTGTATTCTACAGAGAGCCACAGCACCCCTGGGAAAGAAATCACATTTGCAACATCCTGGCTCTGGATCATCTAAAAGGACAGAGCCTTTCCCATGAGTTCCAGCTCAGTTGAGATTGGAGAGGAACACTCCCCTGCAGCCAATTGTACATGTTACTCACTGTCTGGCCAAGTGGGTGGCAGGGAGTCTGCCACCATGGTGTTCCCATGGTTTTGGTGTAGGAGAATATTCCAGTAAACTCATAAAGCAAAGCACTCCTTTAAGACATGAGGCAACTAATGTTAAGGGAATCTATTTGTGGGTGGGTATGATGTAGTTAAACTGCAGAATCCCTAAAGGGTACCAAGTAGGTAACTGCCATGCCTTGCCGCCCAGCAAGACTTTTTCAAGTGGGAGACAGGAAGCCACCATCAAGGTAAGAACCCTGAGTCAGGAAGGAAACACCCCATGAAGCACTCAAGTCTGGCAGTCCTTACACCCCAGCCAAGTCACAAGTGTTCATACTATCCCTCCACCCAGCAATTCAAGCAAACTGAAAAGGAAAACTGTGTACACAAGGATGGGTAAAGGGGCCGTGGCCCACCTTCTAGATAAGAGCACATATCAGTGTGTGTAATGGCAATTAGAAATTGTTCATAAGGACTCTCCATGCTTAGTATACACCTGAATCACCTGGAACGTGCCTAAGAATACAAGATAACTCAAATCTCAGACAGTCTCTGACACTGTGAGGGTTGACCTGGGCATTTGGTATTTTAAAACTATCCCTCAACTGATTCTTGCACACCACTGAGCTAGAGAAATAGATGTCTAATAAAGGATACCTACATCTATTGATGAGTCTTTGGGGAGGGGCTGAAACCTAAGTTTAGCCCTTCTCATTTATTCTCCACTCAGTTGTCAGGAAGATTTTCTGAAAATAGATCCCTCATCAACTCTCCCTACTGCCTATGATCACTGACAAGTTTTCAGGGCTTGAAGTTTCCAGTAACTGAGACACTTGTTACTCTAAACCTGATTTTTAGTCTTGTTTGGGACCAGCCTGACCTCTGAGGCTTCTCACGTTCCAGCTCCTCCCTTCCTTTCCCTGTTCTTGGTTTCTGCTCCCATAGGCCAGCCTATTTCCAAGGTGTTGTATTGTCATGCTTTCAGGTCTGGATTTCTTCTGACATTTTCCTACCCTCCCATACCAGATTGTTAAGGTTTTTCTAACCTGCTTGCCATCACTCCCTTAAAATGAACATCTCTCCTTTATGCCAAGTACAGAACGCTCTTTCCATAGACTGTTGCGATTTCCAGCATGCTGGCATTACTCTGAGCACCCATTGCTGCAATGATCTTCTATGTTCCCAATAAACAGAATTCCTTAAGGCTAATGTTCTTACCCATAAGAACCTGAAAGAGTATATTTCCTGAAGAAACCATAGTCAATCATAAGACCACGCTGTCCCAGTACAAGATTATAAGCAGAGATCAAAATAGGAAATGTTTCAACTGTTGAAAAGACATATGAGTCAAGCAAGCCTCCTATTAAATGAAACCCTCTTTTCTAAAAGAAAGAAAAAGTGTGTGAGAGAGGGGGGGAGGGGGAGAGGGAGAGAGAGATTTTCAACAATTTGGTAGACTATCCTCAAGTTTAAAATCTAGGAATAAAGCTCAAGGCTTAAGGCAACCCCAAAATAGTGATACAGAGACAAAGTTTGGAGCAGAAACTGAAGGAAAGGCCAGTGACTGGCCCACCTGGGGATCCATACAGTTACCAAACCCAGACATTATTGTTGATGCCAACAAGTGTTTGCTGGCAGGGGCCTGATATAGCTGTCTCCTGAGAGGCTATGCCAGTGCCTGACAAATACAGAGGTGGATGCTCACAGCCATTCATTGGACTGAGCACAGGGTCACCAATGGAGGAAATAGAAAAAGGACCCAAGGAGCTGAAGGGATTTGCAGCCCCATAGGAGGAACCAATCAGTACCCTCAGAGCTCCCAGGGACTAAACCATCAACCAAAGAGTACACATAGAGGGACCCATGGCTCCAGCTGCATATGTAGCAGAGGATGGCCTTGTCTGTCATCAATGGGAGGAGAGATCCTTGGTCCTGTGAAGGCTCAATGCCCCCGTGTAGGGGAATGCCAGGGCCAGGAAGCACGAGTGGGTGGGTTGGTGAGCATGGGAAGTGAGGATGGGATAGGGTTTTTTTCAGAAGGGAAACAAGGAAAGGAGATAACATTTGAAATGTAAATAAAGAAAATATTTAATAATAAAAAAGAAAGAAACATCTCCACGAAGTTTTTCTAGTCACCCAAGCTGGGAGCTATTCCTCTGTCCTCCAAAAGCAACCTGTAGGTATTTCAAAGTCTGTACTTAGCACAGAGTACTGCAGTAGTCTACTCCTAGCTCTCTCAATGACAGTTTCCTGAGAACACAGACAGCCTTGTGCATTTCTCTGGTTCACTAGGCACTTACACAGAGCCAAAGGTCAGGCCTTTGCCCACAGCCAAGAATGAATTCATAAAGCAGGTAATCATGGAATAAGATACTAGGCAGACCAGACATTGACCCCTTTTCCCTCTACAGGCGAAGAGTTTAATCAGTGACCTTTAGAAGACAGGGTAACAATTAATAGTGGTAATTGAGATAAGCTCTATTCACACTTATATATTGGGTGATTCATTACAAATACATGCTACATGGAGAGATTAAAGTGCTTGTTTTATCCTGGAATTCCAGTTTTCTTAAGAGCCTTCTGTTGTCCTAACAAAGTCACTCTATCCTCTAAATAGATGACCTTCCAAGGTACCATTGAGAAGGAGCCAGCTTTGAACATGTAAGATGACCTCATCATAGCAGTGGATTGGGCTACTTCTCAATAAGTATAAAGAGACTCTCCTACTCATCTTCCTGGTTCCATAAGACAGTAAAGATTCTATGGGTGGAAATACCTTGGACAAGGGCTTCCATTGGAGAGTGAATGCCTATAGGAGGTCTCTGGGTGATGACAGAAGCATTTTGTAGATGAGATTTTTAAAAGCTCTGCTGCAGTGGGCTCTCTTCTGCTTCCTGTAACAGTGGCCCATTCGTATTCTGGTTAGCTTGTTTATCTGTTTGTTTTTCTTCTCATCCTCTGTCAATTCACCCAGAGATGTCCTGGAATTGTGCAATTGGCAGATTGTAATACCCTGCACCCAGGGAGGGGCAGAGGAGAGAACCAAGTGAGTCACAGACCACAACAAAGCCCTTCCTGGCATGTGGGGCTCCCTTGGCAACCCCAGAGGGTGTAAAATTGACAGCAAGACAAGGATCATCTTTGTTTTCTGTCAACAAAATGCAATGGCCATTGCAGAGTCTTGGCAGCTTGACATGGAGAAGCCTCTGGCCATTAAAGGGGGAGCAGATTAACACATCAATGGAAAAGCCCATCCCTCACATGGCCAAATCCCACACAGGTGGGTCCACGTAAGTGTATTTTCTGATCCCACTGAACTAATCTCATGAACAGGTAAATAGAAGGGTGCTCCTTGAGTGACCATGGGACTATGATAGAGATACCAATACTGACCTACCTTTAAATAGGATGACTTAACACTGGATTCTATTAGCTTCCAGCTGGGTGACTTTAGGCAAGTCATGTGATGTCTAAGCATTGGTTCTGTGTGTCTATAAAATATTAGTGGTGCCTGCCCTGCCCAACCTGAATTTGTAAATATAAACCAAGACCATGGAAATAGAAATTGGTTACATGAACCAATTGGTTAAGTATAAATAGCAATGTTTTTCATCACTGTTACTTGTAGAATAATAGTATGTATCAAAGATCAAATTGCTGATCATATAGAAGCCAATTTGAATGCATTGGGTTCATAGACAAAATAAATTGTGAATTGATAAGCTTATGTTGACATTTCCTAATGCTTGTTGGTTGGCTATCTGTTCTATTAAAAAAATGAATCAAAGAAAACCATCATCTCCAGCCTTCTACAGAGAGGCTCCATCCTAGCCTACTTGCACAGACCATAATTAAGCCTTAAGTTCAAACTTCCTCTCAGTTGGTATTCTAGAGACAGCTATGACAGGATAAAGCCTATAATGGTCATTGGGAAAACAAACACAGTCAAGCCAGCTGTGTTTCCCACTCCTAGTGGAATGAGGCAATGAGACAAGGAAAGCATTCAGAACACTCAATATAACAGGTGCATGTGCATAAAAGATACGGAGAGGAACAAACGACAGGACCAGTCATTTCCTCTTGTGAAATCAAGGACGCTTCCGGGAGTAGGTGACTCTTAAACCAAGTCATAAAAGACAAGTTTCCATGTAGATGACAACCAGGAGAAATTCCCATGAGTGAAACTGCAAATGCCTGATATGGTCCTTATATTCAGGGAGCTCAGAACCAACCTGACCATGGGAGAAGTGAGGGATGGGGCACGACTGAGGAAAAACAGAGAGTAGATAGTAGATGCCAGTAGTGCTGGTGCTGAAGCCAGCCTGTGTCCTGTGGGCAGTGAGGACTCTGGGAGATGTTTTAAACTTCACTATGACATGATTAGGTTTTTTCTCTTGAGTTTGCTTAGATTGGGGACTTGGAAATACAAGGCTGAGAAGTCAGAGGAAATTGATTTTTCTAGACTTATTTTTTCCATCAGAATACTCTTTTAGGCCAAATCATGAGACCTCACATTATGAATCAGATAAAAAGCAGAGTTGTTTTGGTTGAAAAAGAGTCAGGGACCAGAAATAAGGCCTCAAATGCCTGAGGTCTTTTCAAAATTTCAGGGCCTTCAGGAAAATGGCATGTGCCACTATGCTTAAGGAAACAAAAGAAGAGCACAGGAGAAAGATGAAGATGAGCAAAACAAACAAAACCAAACCCACAGCTCACAGTGATGGATGGAGACAAGGAGAAGGAAGGAGTGTAGCACTACTACAGGGTCCAGCCAGGCTGGCTGATGGCTTGTGGGGGGCAAGCAACTGACAGAGCTCTAGGAGAATATGCTGGCTCCTTTGGCACTCTTGATGGAAGACAACTAGTAGGTGACTCATCTGCAGAGAAAATATGTGACCGTCAGGAACAGGTCTGAGAAAATCGATGCGATCCCTGTGGGATGAACTCTGGCAGGTAGAACCAGAACCCAAAAGGCTGTGAGGCCAACCAATGCCACCATGGCTGGCCGTGAAGTCTTCAGTTGAAACAGAGATGCATTTGCTTTGGTTCTTAGCAATTCAATTCTTCTCATATCTAGAGTTAAGGAAACATTACTCAATATCGCACTTGGCATATCCTTGAAAAAAGCTCAGAGTCCAGTGCTACAATCACCCAGCTAGGGATTGAGTAGCCCCTCCAAAATGCAGGTTAAACTATAATTACTATCATAACATGAGGCTATGCCACCATGAAGAAATCAATGCCTTTGTTGGGGGAGTGGGTTAACAAACCTCAAGAATGGTTTTGTTGCATGTACATTCCTCTCATTGCCATTCTCTAGTCCCATGTGCTCATGCACCCTTCCCCTGTGATGTTCTGAAGGAAGGACCTTGACAGCTATATACCCCGTGATATTGGGTGGCCTCCAGAGCTGTGAGCCAAATAAATAATCACTGTGCTGGCTCACTCAGCCTGTGATACTCTGAGAGCAGCAATAAATTCACTGACACAAACTCCAAGAAGGGAGTCCTGAGACTCTGAAGTCTCTGATATGTTACCTGGTTCCCATTACACTGTGTTACGTGGTCATTGTGTTCACTGTTAAGTAGTTTATCACAATGTTTCATGTGTCCAGCCTCAGGAATGACTCATCACAGACTCCTTCCCAGTGGTAAAGTGGTAGCTAAGCTGATGAAGGACTCCCAGCCTCAGAAGGCCATCCATGTTCAAAACATTTCTGTTGGAGCTGGAGAGATGGCTCAGCAGTGAAGAGCACTGATTGCTCTTCCAAAGGTCCTGAGTTCAAATCCTAGCAATCACATGGTGGCTCACAACCATCTGTGACGAGATCTGATGCCCTGTTAATCTCTCTGATGAGACTCCTAGAAAAGGTAAGATTGCTTACCTGGCTTGCATTTTCCCTATATCTCTACAAAGAGTGAAAGTGTCACCTCTTTGGTTAAGAGGACAACACTCCTCCCAAGTAGCCTTTGACTTAGCAGGGGATTAGATTGGATCAGGATTTGAAAAGCAGCAGAATCTAAGCTTTATCTTTCTGTAGTTTATTGCTGTCTCGTGTTTTGTTTTTGACACTTCTCAGTACCGCGAGTAATCAGTGTATTTTTATAAATAAATGAGGTAAGCACATATCTCTAAATCTGTAAGTACATGCATCTTTTCATCTAATGTATTATACTGTGTCATAATATTTCACATAATATATCACACCTGAATAAAACCATGTGTGCTCACATAATAAATCTTCCTTAGCAGAGACAGCTACCAGTTTCAGAGTTAAGAATTCTACAAGTGACATTTTTCCGTTTTGCTGGGACAACTACTTTTCTGTATATCACAAACAAAAGAGCACAGAATTATTTTAAATACAGAATCTCTAAACAGATATAGAAATTGATTGATAGAAATCAAAATCATCTTAAAATGCCATTTAGTTTACTATTTTCTGATATTAACAAAATGATTAAAAAAATTATAACATATCACAGTGTATTTAACATACGTGAGTTGTATCAGCAAAATTCACTATCAATATGTCTCTGTGAGAAATCATTTGTGAGAAACAACTTCACGGAAGAAGAGTTTATTTTATTTTGGCTCATGGTGTCAGAGACAACAGTCCATCAAGGTAGAAATGACACAGCAGCATGAGAGTGAACACATACTCTTCACTTCTCAGGAGGTCAGGAACCAAAGAGCAAGCAGCATGCAGGGCCAGGCTGTAACCCTCAAGGTCTGTCCCTAGTATCATATGTCCAGTAGTTATACTGCACACTCTAAAGATTCCACAGCCTCCCCAGCCGGAGTCCCAGATAGTGCTGAAACATATGCGCCCATGGGGGACATTTCAAATTCAAGCATAGGTCATGTGGATTTGTTTAACCCTAACCCCATACCCATCTATTAAGATGGCAGCACCTGCAATTCTATGCCTCTCTCCCAGAGGAAAAATTTGAGCCTCTGAGAAATAAATAGAACCCTAGGCTTCGGAATGAAGCCCTAGTGATCTTCTACCCTGTTGCACATTGGATTTTGGAAGGTTATTTCAGACATGCTGGTTTAAATAAATGAATAAATACCATTTTCTGACAATTCTATTTTCCCTTTTGAATATTAAGTGTAAGGTTACCTTCTTCTCAGCACCTCACGGGACCTTCTCCAAAATTGACCATATAATTGGTCACAAAACAGGCCTCAATAGATACAAAAATATTGAAATTGTCCCATGTATCCTATCAGACCACCATGGCCTAAGACTGATCTTCAATAACAACATAAATAATGGAAAGCCAACATTCACGTGGAAACTGAATAACACTCTTCTCAATGATACCTTGGTCAAGGAAGGAATAAAGAAAGAAATTAAAGACTTTTTAGAGTTTAATGAAAATGAAGCCACAACGTACCCAAACCTATGGGACACAATGAAAGCATTTCTAAGAGGGAAACTCATAGCTCTGAGTGCCTCCAAGAAGAAACGGGAGACAGCACATACTAGCAGCTTGACAACACATCTAAAAGCCCTAGAAAAAAAGGAAGCAAATTCACCCAAGAGGAGTAGACGGCAGGAAATAATCAAACTCAGGGGTGAAATCAACCAAGTGGAAACAAGAAGAACTATTCAAAGAATTAACCAAACGAGGAGTTGGCTCTTTGAGAAAATCAACAAGATAGATAAACCCTTAGCTAGACTCACTAAAGGGCACAGGGACAAAATCCTAATGAACAAAATCAGAAATGAAAAGGGAGACATAACAACAGATCCTGAAGAAATCCAAAACACCATCAGATCCTTCTACAAAAGGCTATACTCAACAAAACTGGAAAACCTGGACGAAATGGACAAATTTCTGGACAGATACCAGGTACCAAAGTTGAATCAGGATCAAGTTGACCATCTAAACAGTCCCATATCACCTAAAGAAATAGAAGCAGTTATTAATAGTCTCCCAACCAAAAAAAGCCCAGGACCAGATGGGTTTAGTGCAGAGTTCTATCAGACCTTCAAAGAAGATCTAATTCCAATTCTGCACAAACTATTTCACAAAATAGAAGTAGAAGGTACTCTACCCAACTCATTTTATGAAGCCACTATTACTCTGATACCTAAACCACAGAAAGATCCAACAAAGATAGAGAACTTCAGTTCCTTGCTATATACATAGCAAATCAGGAGTCTTAAGAAAGCATCTGCTACAGTGTTGGGCATATGATAGTTCTTCTGTATGTAAGTCTCCATTTCTTCACCCTCACATACCAAGAAAGTCTTTTCACTGGAGACGGCCACAAAGTGGTCATTCATCCCTCCTCTTGGCTGCTGGATTAAAGATATTTCCTGTCCTTTTGCTGAGCTATGTTGATGCCTTGTGATATTATCAATACTATCCTCACACTGCTTTAAAGCTCTGTGCTTCACAACCTCACAATTCAGGGAAAGGAAAAGAACATTAGCTTCATGGCTAACATATTTACTACACAATGGCCAAAAATAAATCTGCCGGGTTGGGGAAATGGCTCAACCAAGAAAGTGTTTATTTACCACACAATCTGAGGATCTCGGTTCAGATTTCCAACACTCGTGGGAAGAAATTGGCCGGTGCCAAGGGAGAAAAGAAACCAGTCCTAGCCAGCTGTGAAGCCTACAAGCCATGGAGACTAGCAGGGAAAGATGTCCCCAATCATGCAATAGTGGTACTTATATTTTGGGAGTAACCAGTAGCCATCGAATTAGACTTTAGACCTACTCAATAGAAGAGAATTCATGCCTGAAACTGTTACCTGTTGCTGGGGAGGTAATGGCCCCTAGAGAGAATCTACTGTTGCCATTTTCCTAAGCCTGTGTCATTTCTGTTATTCTAAATGCCCATCTCTATACCCACAGGTGTGTGTAGCTTTCACCATTCATCAAAGAAACTTCTTTGCATCACAAAGAGTCCATTACAGAAATATCCAACTGGTAAAAAACAGTGAACAGCTGACCTTGTGGTTCCCAGTCTTAACTGATACAGCATAGCCCTTACAGCAAACCTGTAACCTTACAGGCTTAGGGAACACTGAGGAAGAGCTGGCAGAGAAATTCTAAGAGACAGAGCATCAACATGTCTGCTGAACACCAGTGTTTCCTATTTATGACAGGAAAGCTGTACCTGTAAAATATCACATAGACTAGTCATGACACAGACATATCTTACTAAAATCAGTGGGCCACAAAAGAAGACATGGATGTGGGGAAGAGATTGTAGTGAGGAGGGGGACGAAGGGATAAGAAGGAAGAAAAAGGGGTGGAGGGCGAGAATGAACCACATATTATAAACATGTATGAAATTGTCAAACAACCAATCCAATCAATAAAAATTTTTTAAAAAATACAAGAGGACTAAGGAATATCCAAAATCAATCTGATCTCTACTCACATGTACCTATGTGCACATGTACACGTGAGTACAAACATGCAACACACGGAGAAGGAAAAGAAACCTATTCACAGAACTTGATAAGCCACCAAATAGCTTCTCTCTAAAATCCACAGGTCCTGGTCACTACCCAAAGCAGCAAGAAGAAGATCCAGCAAATCCCAAGCAAGGAAATGGCCTGTGGCTTACGCTCTAACACTTCCTACAGGTAAAAGGCATTGGTGTTAAAGAAATACAGAGTCATCCATTATGATCCCCACATACTATGCTAATTATCATACTAATACTGTTGTATAATAACAATATCATTATAATTACCTTATAGGCTTCAAAGTGTTTAGCCTCCATAAACTTACTTAATCCCCAATTTTCAAAACTGCATACCAGGACTCAGAACAGTCAATGTGCCAAAGACTAAGGAACTATAAACCTGTACAGCACCACAGAAGCCTCTCTCTATTCATACCCATCAGGGTTTCCCGATGCCTAGCTTTAATATAAGAAATACATTTTTGCTTCCACAACAGAAGTGTCAAGAGACAGTGTTACTCACGTAAGATTGCTGAATGGCCAAAGCATGACCAAGAATCAAGTGTTGCTGAACTCTTCTCTGCCTCCACCACAATTCTCAGTAGTAAAGTGAGTATAGTTTTGCTCCAGCATTTCTGAAAAAAAAAAAATTATGTGCCTAAAATGCATGCAGTTTAAAATCCAAGGAAATCAGGAGTCCTTGACAGAGAAGGCTCAGATAAAAGATGCTAGAGAGGTGAACCTGTGAATACCTTCTTCACCAACCTAAGCTTTTCCCAGTAGGGCATAATGGCAAAGATTTGAATTTAAAATGTACAACTCCTCTGTGTGTGTGTGTGTGTGTGTGTGTGTGTGTTATATATCACATGTATGGGGTGGACATACCTTGCCATTACACGCTTGGACAGATATCAGCATTGGCTGACTGTTCTATTGCTCTCCACCTTATTTTTGAAACAAGCTATTTCACTGAACATAGAGATCACTATATGAGTTAGACTAGCTAGCCTGACAGCCCCAACAGTGCTTCTGTCTCTATTCCTATCCAGTGGCCACCCCTATAAGTGCTGGGGTTACAGGCACAGACAGCCACACCTGAGTTTTACATAAGCACTGGGCATCTGAAGTTGGGTCTTAATATAATTTTAAAAGAAAAATTAAGGAATGGTATGTAGAGATGTTCTGACATATTTTTGGGAAGGTACTGGACAATCTACATAAATGTGGGGATTTTCCTCCAAGGAGGTGTGATAAGCTGAACAGGTTAAAGGTACTTAAAAGATTTGTTTCCTAAAGCACTGAGTTATCCTGAGTCCCTGAAGGGAAGAGAAAGGAGACATGTGCCAGCATTAAAATCCATGCAACAATTGCACAAGAGCCAAGGCTTTCTCCTGATCCTTGTGTACAGCCAGACCTGGGTCGTGGTAGTAGTAATTTGGCCACAGACCACACTGCTAATGCACTGTTACCTAGTACAAGGATGAAATGTCTATGCTCATTTCACAAGACACCCTGTGGAATAGGAATAGATTGCCACCCCAATTTCACATCTAAGGAACTCTGGGTGAGGGAAATCAGATGATTTACTCAGGCTCACTCAAGATAGCAATTTAGAGCTAGTTCGGAGTCTGAGTTCTTAAATTGTGGTTTAGTGGGGAGATGGGGAATGTCTGTTTTCCCTTCTGTCTGGCTGTCTCGGACACTTGTATTATACAGACAGGTTCTCAAGATCAAGAACTTTCTTTGTCACAATGCACCTCTTCCAGGAAACCCAAAGAGCCCATAGAGTTGATCTTCAGAAACCTCTACCATTCTGATTTTCTTCTCAAGCAAGAGAGGACAAGGATCCCAAAACCTGTCTTCACATCCTGCCTCTGCTAGTTACTGCTGTAATGGCCTTCAATGATCCAATGTACCCTATGATTCCTGCCTTCATTATCTGTAAAACATCAATACAGTTTGCTGCCAGGATCATCTCAGTGTAAATAAGGCTGTGGTGGTTTAGTGTGAAATGTGGCCCCATCCCAGGACTTGGTCCCCAGTTGACCAGGCTGTTTAGTGGAACCTTCAGGAGGTGTAGTTTTATAGAGGAAGCACATCACTGACTGAGGTTAGCCTTGAGTTTAGAGCCTCATAGTAATTTCAGTTCCACTTCTAATTCAGTCTCTCAGCTTTGTGCCTGTCTTTGTCAGTGCTCTATTGCTCTAAAGAGACACCACAACCACAACAACCCTTACAAAGGAAGTGTTTAATGGGTGCTGGCTTACAGTTTCAGAGGTTTGAGACATTGCCATCATGGCGGGAAAGAATGTCAGCACACAGGTAAATACCGGTACTGGAGAAGTAGCTGAGAGGTCTAGATCTGGAACCGAAATCAGTAGAAAGAGAGAGAGAGACACTGGGCAGAGCTTGAGTTTTTGAAAACCTTGAAGCCCACCTCTAGTGACAAGGCCACACTTCTTTTTTTTTTTTTTTTTTGATGATTTTTTTTTTATTTCCTCAGTTTCTGTTGTTGTGTCCCCTTTTTCTTTTTTTTTTTTTTTCATTTTTTATTAGGTATTTAGCTCATTTACATTTCCAATGCTATACAAAAAGTCCCCCATATCCACCCACCCCAACTCCCCTGCCCACCCACTCCCCCTTTTTGGCCCTGGTGTTCCCCTGTACTGGGGCATATAAAGTTTGCAAGTCCAATGGGCCTCTCTTTCCAGTGATGGCCGACTAGGCCATCTTTTGATATATATGCAGCTAGAGTCAAGAGCTCCGGGGTACTGGTTAGTTCATAATGTTGTTCCACCTATAGGGTTGCAGATCCCTTTAGCTCCTTGGCTACTTTCTCTAGCTCCTCCATTGGGAGCCCTGTGATCCATCCATTAGCTGACTGTGAGCATCCACTTCTGTGTTTGCTAGGCTCCGGCATAGTCTCAAAAGAGACAGCTACATCTGGGTCCTTTCGATAAAATCTTGCTAGTGTATGCAATGGTGTCAGCGTTTGGATGCTGATTATGGGGTGGATCCCTGGATATGGCAGTCTCTACATGGTCCATCCTTTCATCTCAGCTCCAAACTTTGTCTCTGTAACTCCTTCCATGGGTGTTTTGTTCCCAAATCTAAGGAGGGGCATAGTGCCCACACTTCAGTCTTCATTCTTCTTGAGTTTCATGTGTTTAGCAAATTATATCTTATATCTTGGGTATCCTAGGTTTGGGGCTAATATCCACTTATCAGTGAGTACATATTGTGTGAGTTTCTTTGTGAATGTGTTACCTCACTCAGGATGATGCCCTCCAGGTCCATCCATTTGGCTAGGAATTTCATAAATTCATTCTTTTTAATAGCTGAGTAGTACTCCATTGTGTAGATGTACCACATTTTCTGTATCCATTCCTCTGTTGAGGGGCATCTGGGTTCTTTCCAGCTTCTGGCTATTATAAATAAGGCTGCTATGAACATAGTGGAGCATGTGTCCTTCTTACCAGTTGGGGCATCTTCTGGATATATGCCCAGGAGAGGTATTGCTGGATCCTCCGGTAGTACTATGTCCAATTTTCTGAGGAACCGCCAGACTGATTTCCAGAGTGGTTGTACAAGCCTGCACTCCCACCAACAATGGAGGAGTGTTCCTCTTTCTCCACATCCACGCCAGCATCTGCTGTCACCTGAATTTTTGATCTTAGCCATTCTGACTGGTGTGAGGTGGAATCTCAGGGTTGTTTTGATTTGCATTTCCCTGATGATTAAGGATGTTGAACATTTTTTCAGGTGCTTCTCTGCCATTCGGTATTCCTCAGGTGAGAATTCTTTGTTCAGTTCTGAGCCCCATTTTTTAATGGGGTTATTTGATTTTCTGAAGTCCACCTTCTTGAGTTCTTTATATATGTTGGATATTAGTCCCCTATCTGATTTAGGATAGGTAAAGATCCTTTCCCAATCTGTTGGTGGTCTTTTTGTCTTATTGACGGTGTCTTTTGCCTTGCAGAAACTTTGGAGTTTCATTAGGTCCCATTTGTCAATTCTCGATCTTACAGCACAAGCCATTGCTGTTCTGTTCAGGAATTTTTCCCCTGTGCCCATATCTTCAAGGCTTTTCCCCACTTTCTCCTCTATAAGTTTCAGTGTCTCTGGTTTTATGTGAAGTTCCTTGATCCACTTAGATTTGACCTTAGTACAAGGAGATAAGTATGGATCGATTCGCATTCTTCTACATGATAACAACCAGTTGTGCCAGCACCAATTGTTGAAAATGCTGTCTTTCTTCCACTGGATGGTTTTAGCTCCCTTGTCGAAGATCAAGTGACCAGAGAACTTCAGACCAATTTCTCTTATGAATATCGATGCAAAAATCCTCAATAAAATTCTCGCTAACCGAATCCAAGAACACATTAAAGCAATCATCCATCCTGACCAAGTAGGTTTTATTCCAGGGATGCAGGGATGGTTTAATATACGAAAATCCATCAATGTAATCCATTATATAAACAAACTCAAAGACAAAAACCACATGATCATCTCGTTAGATGCAGAAAAAGCATTTGACAAGATCCAACACCCATTCATGATAAAAGTTTTGGAAAGATCAGGAATTCAAGGCCCATACCTAAACATGATAAAAGCAATCTACAGCAAACCAGTAGCCAACATCAAAGTAAATGGAGAGAAGCTGGAAGCAATCCCACTAAAATCAGGGACTAGACAAGGCTACCCACTTTCTCCCTACCTTTTCAACATAGTACTTGAAGTATTAGCCAGAGCAATTCGACAACAAAAGGAGATCAAGGGGATACAAATTGGAAAAGAGGAAGTCAAAATATCACTTTTTGCAGATGATATGATAGTATATATAAGTGACCCTAAAAATTCTACCAGAGAACTCCTAAACCTGATAAACAGCTTCGGTGAAGTAGCTGGATATAAAATAAACTCAAACAAGTCAATGGCCTTTCTCTATACAAAGAATAAACAGGCTGAGAAAGAAATTAGGGAAACAACACCCTTCTCAATAGTCACAAATAATATAAAATATCTTGGCGTGACTCTAACTAAGGAAGTGAAAGATCTGTATGATAAAAACTTCAAATCTCTGAAGAAAGAAATTAAGGAAGATCTCAGAAGATGGAAAGATCTCCCATGCTCATGGATTGGCAGGATCAACATTGTAAAAATGGCTATCTTGCCAAAAGCAATCTACAGATTCAATGCAATCCCCATCAAAATTCCAACTCAATTCTTCAACGAATTGGAAGGAGCAATTTGCAAATTTGTCTGGAATAACAAAAAACCTAGGATAGCAAAAAGTCTTCTCAAGGATAAAAGAACTTCTGGCGGAATCACCATGTCAGACCTAAAGCTTTACTACAGAGCAATTGTGATAAAAACTGCATGGTACTGGTATAAAGGCCACACTTCTTAATCCTTTCAAATAGTGCCACCCCCTGGTGACTAAGCATCCAGATCTATGAGCCTATAGGGACATTCCCAGTTAAACCACCATACTTTCCCAACCTCTTGCTACCACGACTCCACACACTGGCTATTGCCTTTCCTTCCTTTCTGATTTTAAGGTTTCTGTTTCTTTTTAATTTGTTTGGAGATGTCTAATTATAGGTGTCTGTGAACATACAGACAGGATCTTCTTTCCTAGTGTGGAATGCCTTCTCAGAACTCTATGAGACCCTCAACACTAACTAGGACAATTTTGCTTCAAATCTTCAAATTTTTCACTCACTTTTTGTTTTGTTTTGTTTTGTTTTGTTTTGTTTTTACCAAAATCTTGAGAGTATTTATAGCTATGCCTGGGACGGTGGAAAGAGAAATACAAATCTATTTTTACCGAATACTTGGTCTTGCTTTGAAAACCATCCTCAAATGCCCCATTGTGAAAATGTGGTATAACTCTTTGAAGGAGACACTATAGGGTAAGAGACCAGGCCAGTGGCCATCTGAGACTTTACTGAGTTGGCCTGAATCTGTAAACTAATTAGGAAGCCCTAGTTTCCAGAGCAAGGAGCTAAGATAAAGAGCTAGGTAGGGAAAAGCCACTGGAAAATGTGCATCGTTTGGAAATCATGCTATTCATGAACCTCAATCTCTCTCTCTCTCTCTCTCTCTCTCTCTCTCTCTCTCTCTCTCTCTCTCTCTCTCTCTCTGCCAAGTTTTGGAGAGTAAAAGAAATTACTTTGTTTTGCTGTGTTTCTCTTGAGCTACAATGTAGGAAGAGATTGGTCAATGAGTTAGACCTACAAGCATCAGTGGCTAGGAAAAGCCATGGAAACTGGTACAATGGACATCACAGTCCCAGCAGAGAGAAGCTGGATGAATGTTGTTGCTCTTACATTCAAGTCCACAGTCCACTTAGTAGCACCTTCCTCAATGCAAGGAGAATAGCAAATAAGAAAGGACTAACCAGAATGACACCATACAGAATCCAGGTGACATCATGAAAAGCCTCATGAGTGGGAGATGAGGAGTCACATAGAGACATCTGGCTTGGGAATTCACACATTCATGCTCTGAGTACTAAGTGAATGGAGGGATAAAGTCAGGCCTTGTGATCCATAGATGACAATGAACTGTATCTCTACCAGACACACTGCCACATGCAGCTCTTTGGGCTTCTTTTCTTGATACCACAGCATCAGAGAGAGCTTCCCCTGTGAATCCATTTATCACTAAGAATTTGCAAGGTTTTCTTTTCCTGCTAAGCATTCATTACCACCTCATCTTTGAGACTTGTGTGTTACCTACATCCTATCAGCAAAATAAAAATGTGGTTAAAGAAAACAGTGATATGGCCAACATTTCTTCGCAGCTTTCTGTACTGCCTGGAACAGTGTCTCATGTGTCAGATTCAATACACAGTTTAGTGAATGACTGAGGTCTACCACCTCCTGCAGTACACTAGTGTGGGGAAGAATCCCCAAAAGGAATAGAAGGTAGGCATAGGGGAAGGAAAAACGAAGACAAGATCACTCAAGAGAAGGCTATTTCTTCTGTGAAGATGCTGTTGTCTGGGGTCTTTACTATTCGGCCTCTATAAATGTATACCTCAGTTGATCTAAGATGAAATGCCATTTTGTAAAAAATGTGAGCTACCTTGCAACCCTATAGGTGGAACAACATTATGAACTAACCAGTACCCCGGAGCTCTTGACTCTAGCTGCATATGTATCAAAAGATGGCCTAGTCGGCCATCACTGGAAAGAGAGGCCCATTGGACATGCAAACTTTATATGCCCCAGTACAGGGGAATGCCAGGGCCAAAAAGGGGGAGTGGGTGGGTAGGGTAGTGTGGGGGAGGGTATGGGGGGCTTTTGGGATAGCATTGGAAATGTAAATGAGGAAAATACCTAATTTTGAAAAATGTGAGCTACCATCTGCACAGAACCAGTCACATTCAAATGCATGTTTATCACATCTTCATAGAGATAAATATGGACTGTTAGCATAGAGGGTTATAGGAAATCAAGAAAAGTAAAGAAGTTAGGAAAGTAGATTATTTAGCTGCAAATTTCCCTAAAAATGTGTTTTACTTATGAAGTTGCTTCAGTCATTACTACAATTCATCTTATCCTTTGGTTATGTAAGTCCTTATATAACAAAGAATAAAAAGGTGAAACTACATCGAACCTGTGAAACAGAAGGCAGCAATTTAAAAGAACAGACAGGCATTGAGAAAACATTGAGATTCTGTCTCAAATGTCCCTGCTCCAATGACTGCTAGAGTCATCTGGATAAATATTGGCTCTTTAGATGGACCATTTTCCACAAGAAACTATGTTAAGAGTATCTTTGACTTAATAAAACGAGACACAGATTTTGCCATTGAGATGACAGGATTCACTGCTGTAATCATATCTCCCATAAATAGATATGGCAACAGTGGGGCATGAGACATGCACATAGGGTCATGGTTTAGCATTAGAAAAGACCATAACAAGATGGAGAGCCTTTGCTGTAAATAACACCTCCATTCACACCTTCCAACCAGTACCAGGCTGTACCAGTGTGACTGCCAAATGGAGTGGCTTCCTGGGCACTCTTTGTTCTCTGAGGTCTGGAATATTTATGGAGAACAAGCTGGTCACAGCCCCAGAAGGAAGAGGAACTATCTCTAAAGAGCACAGCACACTGAGTACTATATACTACCATGTGAATAATTTGAAGGATCGCTATGTGACACAGCCAGTCATCAGAGGTTATTGTGACAGAGCTGCCATGCTGTGTAAAACGGCATCAAGAGAAGGCTGCACACCCCTTGGATCTGGCTATAGGTCAGCCCTTACCAACATGGTGTGCATTGGGCTAAGTATGTTGCTGTGCGGGTCGATATAAAAATGATCTTCAGATATAGGCTTCTTGAGATACATTTGGTTTGTTATTTTTGCTGATTATTATATAGGTAAAGGCCTCTTCATAGGCTTGGATTTGTCTTCCCAAAACAATGCTTTCATTTCGATTTAGATTCCCAGTCTGGTGCAGGCTCTTTCCAGGCTGACAAGTGTCAGTGCAACAATATAAGCATCATCTGGGTGATTACTAGAAACTCAGACTCATCGGTCATACACTCCTCAGGAGTCAGAACCCTACTTTACTAGATCCATGGTGACGGATATGCATACTGTGATTTCCAGTTCAGAAGACACTGGCTTACAAGTGACAAAACACCATTGTCCAATTATGACGTTTTATGCAATAGAAGATATATTTTTTGAAACAATTACCTAACAAAATGTTCTTCAGTCTTCATTTGACACGACCCTATATTCACTAATAATTGTGTATGTGTGTACATGGATGCACATAGGCATGGAGGCCAGAAGTCAACCATGGATGTTCTTCTTAGGAATCTCTCTCTCTCTCTCTCTCTCTCTCTCTCTCTCTCTCTCTCTCTCTCTCTCTCTCTCCCTCCCTCCCTCCCTCCCTCCTCCCCTCCCTCCTTCCCTCCCTCTCCCCGGAACTTGCTGAGTAGGCTACACTGACTAGCTAGAGATCCCCAGAGATCTGCCTATCTCTGCCTCCTCAGCACTGAAATTAAAAGCATGCACCACCATACCCAGCCTTTTATTTACTTATTTTTTGTAACATGTTTGGTGACTCAAACTTAGGTTGTCATGATTACAAGGCAAGCATTTAACCAAAAAGGCTATCTCCCCTGTTCATTAAGTCATTAACACAGGCAATCATCAGTATTGGTTAATGTAAGTGTACATTAACAATATGGCTGTCTCCATTCTATGCCAGACAGCCGATAATGGACCTATAATGATCTGTGTCCTGGAGAAGAAAATACAAATGAGTTGTCTGTTTCTACATTAGTAGGTAGGAAAAAGACCTTGAAATACCATTGTGAAAGAGTTGCAGTGCCGCAGCTGGGTTCATATTACAAGAGAGCTACAAGGATTGATTAGCAATGCCTGCTCAAAGTTACGGAAAGGGGCCCATGGTAGGAGTGGCCCATATGTGTGCAACTGTAGGTCCTTCTGCACAGTGAGAAAATCATACTGAAGAATTCTCCACTTCTCAAAGACAAAGTTCTGCAATGAACCACACTCCGTGGACTACAGTTCAAAACTACTCATCTCTGACAAAGTTTATTTCCGTGGGGTTGTTCCCCTTATGAGATTTCTCTCACAAAAGAAGAGAATCTTATGTCTTTAAGTCCCCCACCCCCACCCCCTGCTGTATGGGTAAGTAGAAGAAATCTCCCAGCTATTAAGGTTTCAGAAAAAGCCAAGTTTACACCAAAATGTTATGGTCCTGTGTTCACATACTTTAAAGAAGACCATGTTGGCCTCCCCCATCCCGTATTACCATGAGCTCAGTGAGGATAGATCAGCAGTAGGTGCTCTGTGCCCTTTAAATGGATGGTAACGATGCAGGCCAAAGGAGATGCTAAGCAGATGATTTCATTTCACTGCGCATCGATGAGTACTTAATTGACAACAGAGAAGGCAGATCTAGCAACCATAAAAAAAAGGAGAGAAACGTTAAGCTTTCCTTACTTCAAATGCTTTAGGGATACTTGTTGCCTAAAAGCCACATCTGAGTAAGGGATAAGAGGTCCTTTGGTCCACAGCATGACATTAGCTTCTCCACACTTACAGGTGAGAAAACTGCACTCAGTGAATTAAAAACTCCTGGCTCTGATTTCCCACAGATGACAAAGCTGATTGGACTTGCTACAGCAGAGGTCAACTGACTATCTTTTAAAGGTCCAAATAGGAAATATTTTAGGTCTTAGGAGCCATGCGGTCTCTGTCACAGCTATTTGACTCTGCCATTGTAACACAAAAACAGGCATCAACAGTATATAAACAAAGAGATGCGCCTCTGTACTGATAATTTTTTATTTACAGAAACAAGTGAACTTTGTCCTCGGGCCATGGCATGTTGACTCTTTGCTAAGCTCCATTTATTGTAGATCAGTTATGTTCTATAACTGTGGGTGGAAGTGTTAGGCAAATCCTCTAAGCCCCTCTTAAGTCTTATGGCTTTCATGTATTAAACACCTACTAAATGCACTGTAGTAGTACTTGTGACTCTACAGCTGAAAGATCTATTCCAATCTGGATGTGTAGACCAATGGGTTTCAACCTTCCTAATGCCGTAACCCTTTAATACAGCTCTTCATGTTGTGGCTACCCCAAACCATAAAATTATTTTTTGTTACTACTTCATAACTTCAGTTTTGCTACTTTATTATGAATCATAATATCTATGTTTTCTAGTGGTCTTAGGTGACCCCTTGAAAGGGTCATTCAATGCCCCCTCAAGAGAGGTTGTAACCACTGGTGTAGAAGGTGAGTAGTGGGCAGAAACAGAAGGATACTGTGACCTAATCTCTCTCTGTTGCTCAGCTCCAGTTACTATTTCATCAATGCCACCAGCAACACATGGATTTAACTCCACTGGTCCATTCATTTCTCTGCTGACTCCTGTACTAGACTGTAAGAGCCAAACAAAACAATGGCAACACCTTGCTCCATCAGACAAGATGCTATGGAAAGATGGTGAGACACCTGATCCATCAAGACCCGGAAGGTAAAGGTTGTATACTGCATGGCTACTGAAGATGGAGCCTCATCTCTGGAAGAGTGGCAGGCGCCGCCACTGAGCTTTCGTAGTCACCTAGTCATCTGCAGGAGCAGATGGTGCCCATTGACTTAGGAATCCTTAGCAAATTAGCAGACTTGCATTGCAGCGCTTGACTGTTCCGGCAGGGGACCTTCACTAAGGGAAGAATGTCACCCCATCTGCTCTGCAGGCAGAATTCAAGCTCTGCTTGTTGATGCAAAGAGAAACACTGCAACCCTCAACCACTCCACAGCCTGTCAATATTAAAATGACTCAGGGATGTGTTGTACAGAGCTAAGGGAAAGGAACACCCACCATGCTAGCTAGACACATGGGTTTTTATTCCCAGGAGGACCCGTCAGAAGAGCCCACAGACCTCATTCACTAGCTTACTCATTCACTTTGTAGAAGATATTGATAAATGAGAAGAGAGTGGATTCAGGGGAGCCAGTGCTGAGATATGAGGCTGCTAGTTAGCCTATGCATCTTGCCCACAATACCCAGCAATCATTTTGCAAAAGGAACAGAGAGATTAGCAAATGCCTTGCTGGTTAAAAAAAAAAAAAGTACCATCTCTAGTGGAGATTTGGGGAAGGTATTTGGGCTATCCTACAAACTCCTGATTGCATAGTACACCCTGAGCCAGGACAGAGTGGTCGTCTTGGACTAGCAAGTGACTCTCCCATCACCCTGCATAGAAAGAAGAAGCCTCTTTGCTAACACACATTTGCACACAATGAAGACATGCAGAAGCAGGACGCGTTCATTACAGTATCACTTCTGCGTTCTGACTTCTTCTCTCAATGAATATTTTACCACAAAGTGAAATCCTTGCCTTAGTTTTTGGTTTTTTGTTGTTGTTGTTGTTGTTGTTGTCATTGTAGTTGTTGTTTTTATATAGTCAATATGACATACAATTACAAAAATTACAGGGTTTGTGTAATGGCCATATGACTTGAGTTCTAGTCCTGGCCATCTCACTTCAATATTTTGGGCTTGAGCCCCCTCTATAACCTCTCATCACTCAGCTTCCTCACAAAGGAGATCAGGAGAGCAATAGCTTTTCAAAGGCTTGTGAAGGACAACACAGGATCTGCAATATTACATAACAGAATGTATCTACTGAGCCTGTTGTTACCATATCTGTAGCCCTGATCTCATCTACTACCTCATCCTAAGCAAAGGATCCCGCCAACTCTTAGGTGAGAGCTATTGCTTCCTTTTCACAAAATCACATAGCTAATAAGTCCAAGCAAAATTGTGTTTAATCTCAGGCTGGAGTCCAAGCTGTTAGTGCCATACTTACAGAGCCGAAGCTATGTACGCTGTGTCTCTCTGCATGCTCAAATCAATATCTGGTATATAGTAGATTCCCAAAAATAATTACTATTGGTTTTTATTACCACTGTGGATATTAAATCTATTATCTTCCTCTTTATTACCAACAACAATAACATCATCAATTGTCATCATCATCATTGTTGTCATCATGACGTCATGTTTAGACTCAGGTTCTTAGGGATCTAGGGTACTATTTTGCTTTCTTCTTCAACCCTATTTTATTAATATCAAAAAATTCCTAAGTTTTGCGAATGACAAGGCTGAAGCTAGTAGTCCTGTATCCACCTGCCCAGTTAGAAAAACAGAAAAAAATCCTCACCACTAACTATAAATAGAGGAGAAGAGAGGGGAAAGAAATAATTCTTGCAATAGCATGTTAGAGTGTGCTCCTACTAGCTCCACATAGCTGACTGTCTGCATCTCTCTCCAACTCTGTTTTCAACAACTGTATATAATTCCATTTCCAGGGTAATCAATCCCTTCTTCTGGCCTCTGTGAACACCAGGCATGAATATACACACGTGCAGACAAACACTCATGCACATAAAATAAAAACCAAATATCATTACATGAATAGCTAAAAATAATCACAGCAGGAATGCTTCCACTGCAAGAATCAGCAGACATTACAAATCAAAGCTCTATCCCCCACAGAAATGGTAGTTAAACATTTACCTCTTGAATACTAGGTTGAAATCAGACAGACAACCAGAGTCTGAATCCACATGCAAGTTACTTGAGTTTCTAGGCTTCATTTTCCCTCATGCCTATGACAGAGATAATTAATCTGTAGTTGGTTGTTGCATAAATTAGTATTTTAGGTGAAATTATGATGCTTATTGGGTACTAAAATGGATTCTTTTAATATCATTTAGTGGTGGTAGAGGCTGAAACCAAGGTCTTGTGCATGCTAAGCAAGCACCCTAAGTGTAAACTACTCGTTAGCCTCATTCTTATTATATATTTGCACTGTATTAATAAAAACAGATGGTGGAGATGTTGTTGGAGGTAAGAGTATGATAAGGTGTAACAGCCTATCGGAAACTGTCATATCTCTGGCTTTAAGTGTCTGAAGTCAAGCGCTTCCTCCTCTCAGGTTGAACCATGAATTTCCATCTGGAGTCATTCTCACACTACAAGCCCCTGCCTGCACCATTCAGTCAGGGTCAGGGAGAACTTTACCTAATTAACAGTGATCAAATCAAAGCCAATACTGATTCAGTTACCTTCCCCCCTCCCCCTTCCCTTGGCATGATTAATTCCCATAAGCATTCAAGGTTGGACCTGTTCTTGATAAGAAACCAGAATGCATTGCAAGTCACTAATCTCTCAAGCTAGAAAACCATTCTTGGTACCTCTTAGACACTCTGCAGATGGGGAGCTTGAGTAGTCAAGTGGCCTGTCTTGTATAAAAAGATGACTCTATACCGTGAACTTTTTTTTAATGTTTTTTCGAGACAGGATTTCTCTGTATAGCTCTGGCTGTCCTGGAACTCACTTTGTAGACCAGGCTGGCCTTGAACTCAGAAATCCGCCTGCCTCTGCCTCCCGAGTGCTAGGATTAAAGGCTTGCGCCACCACGCCCGACCCATGAACTTTTTTGTAATTTCTGAGAAGTGGATGGTAGAAAGCAGAAAGCCAGAAACTTAATGAGCCCTTCCATTCTGTCACCAAGTATCTCCCCTCCCATTGCCATCACCAGATTCAGTGTGCTGAGTTGTATACTAAAGAAATGTAATTACATAGCGTACACAAACAAGGCCCTGGATTTGGCCTGCAGCATGACAACAAAGGAGACATTAAACAATTTAGTAACATCATGTATTGTCTATACTGCACTTTTATTATGTTCATTATTTATAGATATATGATGACCAAGTCTTGAATATAGGACTATAGAAATGGAAACACAACAACATTTAGAATTACTACTTACTCATTATTAAGACATCAGAGCTCTATACTCTGTTTACCTCTCAGTGAGAAATAGCATGGCGATTACGACCAAATTGGGAGCCCTGACATGGTCTGTACTAAAAACATCTTCTCATAAGTTGAGTGTTTCTTCTTAGTTAACAAGGTTTCCTGGATTCTTTTGCCCAAAACTCCTTCTGCGATGCATGTCCAGAAATCTCAGAGAACATGCAGCAGAAAGACCATTTACTAGAAGATGTTCTGGTCCATGCTTTCAAGTTTCGAGAAAGACAGCACCATCTCTTATCCATGGCTCATTGGTGTCACTCTGGGCCAATAGTGACCATTCCGTGACTACTCAGCCCAGAGTGACACCAATGAGCCACTTAGGAGAAAATCTGAAGCAGTAATAAAAAGTAAGGAAGCAGACTGTAGGAACTCAAAAAGGGAAGAAAACAGTGAGACACTAGCTAAATGTCTGTGTGAGGAAGGCAGGAGCACATTCATTAAGTGGCTGGAGGGGTGTGTGGATGCATGACAAAGAAGCAGTAGATAAAGAAGCAAACATGTAAAAGAACCAAGAACTGAAAAGAATAGGGCAAGAATGCCCTATGCATCAATGACAAGATAGCATAGAGTTAGTCTGCAATTGACATGATTCAAGTAGCAATGGCTCCCTTCTGGCAAGTGACACCATGCTGCGTGGTCACTCGTGTGGAAGGTATAAAAATGTGTCTTTTTCCACCATTCCATCTTCAGAAGAGGTATTGGGAAGCTTGAATTTTCCCTGGTTAACATTAATTGTCAATTTGATGTGCAGCCTCCAGTCACCTGAGAGGGGTGTCTCAGCCGAGGAATTGCCTAGATCAGGCTGCTCTGTGGACATGTCTGTGAAGGGCTGTCTTGGTTACTAATTATGTAGGAGAGCCCAGCAGAGTATGTGGCATCAATTCTTGGGAAGATGGTCCTGATAAGAAAGCTAGTTAATCAAGCCAGAATATGAGCCAGCAAGCAGTCCCTCAAGAGTTCCTGCCCTAGTTTCCCTTAACAGACTGTGACCCAGAAGTAGAAGCCAGATTAATAAAGTCTTTGTGCTCAAATTACTTTTGGCCATGGTGTTTTATCATAATTGCAGGAAGTAACTAATACAGACTTTATGCTGAGGACAGTGGCGAGACAATGAGGAATGCAAGCAAGACAATGCGGCTGTATTTATACTTGGGAACTATACTTTGTGAGAGGGGAGGTTGGTGGGATCCCCTTGTGTGACTTCTCTCATGGAGTTGTTCGTAGACAACTCCATTAGCTTCTATCTCCCTATTTTCCCATTAAAAGATATTAGGAGACCTTTTTAAGAAATGGTAACAATATAAGAATTCTTTTAGCATTATGAAGTTTATTTTTGTTTCTCCTTTAGAATCAAGGTGAAATATCTCAAAGTCATCAATTTAGTAACAAAGATGGGATTTAATTTTATTATTATTATTTTTGTTGTTGTTGTTGTTCTTGTTGTTGT
Source organism: Mus musculus (assembly GCF_000001635.26). NCBI lineage: Eukaryota > Metazoa > Chordata > Mammalia > Rodentia > Muridae > Mus > Mus musculus. The sequence goes on from NC_000070.6 coordinate 56,529,223, forward strand.
TGCTTTCTGCGATTTGTATGGAGCCAGGCAAGCAGGCAGGCAGGCAGGCTGCCAGGAAAAGAGAATGGGATGCAGGTGCTATGGCACGTTTAGAGGTCAGAGAATCACTTCCAGAAGTCAATTCTCCCCTCCCACCATAGGTTCTATGGATTCAGCAGGTTGTTGGGACTGCTCAGGAATCACTTGTGCCCAGTGAGCCATCTCATCAGCCCAAAGACAAGGCTTAAGCCCCCGTCTCCTAACCATAAACTTGGGGTTCAGCTGCATGAATCAACCTGCTCAGTTGATAGTAATACATAATGTCTGATACCATGACTTCAAAGGAAAGCCATTGATGCCATCAGGTGTCACTTTACCACAGGGACACAAAAGCTGTCATCCTGACCCAGTTTACTAATTCAATATAGTTGGGAATTTTAGGCCTTGACTAATCTTCTGTCTTGGTGGTTTGTATTAACTATTGTCTCTTTAAGGCACTAAAGCAAAAGAAATGAACATGAACTAGACTTAGGACTGTAGTCAACAGCAGAGAAAGTAAGAGGGCGCCCTTCTGTGCTTTCCTAAGTAACTAGAAAATGGGAAGTAGAAAAGGAATGAACTGTGGTAACCAGAATCTAGATCACAACTCCATTTCTGTCCCTAAAGGAAATTCCCATCAAATGGTCCTCAGTTTTCCCATACTCAAAATTCAATTTCCCCACATGCAAAATGAATCATCATCAACCTCATGAAAACTCCAAGAAATCAAATATATAAAATGTGGTATGGGTAAAAGGTCATATCACTCCTCATGCCACCTCATCCCTGTCTCCTTCCTTTGTGGCCAGTCTCCCTAACTCAATTGACAATTAACTGGAAATTATTCGAACCCTTGGTTGATGAAACCCACACTTTTATAGCCAGTAAAAGCCTGAGAGCCCAAGCAGAGCATCCCTCAACTGACACAGCGCACAACAGGCCAGAAGTTTGTGTTCGTACAGTTGGTGGAGTTCTCATAGTTTCAGCCTTGAGTCAGAGGTGAATGCTGGGGACTGAGGCCTACCTCACCTGAGAGCTTGGCATGCTTTCTACTCATGGTTGGAAGCAAGAAGTACAGAAATGCACAAAATGGGAAAATAATGAAAAACAAAACTCCAGCAAATCTGTTTCTTCAGCCATTTTTTCACTTCTCTTAGTGGAATCAAAGCATACACATCTGTTTATCTGTTTGACTTTAAGTCAGAGCTGGGAATCTGGCTTGACCTCTGTAGGGTCAAGACCTTTGTTTGCTTGTTGGTCAGTTCGTATGCTCTGTTATGAGTACCAGCTCAGCTGTGTGAGACAGGCAGCCAACCAAATTCACATGGCAACGAACATTAAAAGCCTGCATCTTCTGTCAAGAGAAAAATTACAGTCAAGCCCCTGGCTCTTTATCAGATCAGGTAAAACCTCTCCCAACACACTCTCAGCTCCCTACCCTGTGGGAGATCACATGTTCTCTTCAATAAAATCAAAGGCACAACAGTGATGTCTCTGAGAAAACTCAGCACACACAAGAGTTCTAGCCTGTGTGTCTAGACAGCAAACTGAGCTGGCTTGCTCAGGAGGAGACGTTAGCAACCATATGAATTGGTTCGGGAGGTGACTTGTAATGGTCCTGCATCTACTACTCCATATATTGTATACATCTCTCCTACTAGGGCCCCATCAAACTGTCTCTGAAAATAAAGGCCCCTGGAGTCAGATGGGTTCATGGGATCCTCACAAGTCCAGTGTTCTAACTGGATGATATAAGGTGTCCACTGTGCTGACAAACCTGCCAGCATACAAAGCCCATCACAGAGTAAAGATCATGAGAGACAATGGAGTAGTCACGAAGTAATAGTGTACCTGCTCAATACGAGGAACTAGAAAGAACAAGAGGCATAATGGTGGAGCCAATGACAGCAGTGCCCCTTTGGAAGGTTTCACTCACTCTAATCATGTGCTCTGTTTTCTTTTTGTCTTGATGCTTGTGTGTGTGTATATGGATGTGTATATACATATGTGTGCAAGTACTCATGCAAATGTGTGCATGTGTGTATGGAGGACAGAAACTCTTTAAGAATACCAGCCACCTCCTTTAAGACAGGGTCTCTCATTGGCCTGGAACTCACCAATTAATCTAGACCAGTTTGTCAGAGAGCCCAAGGGATGTGTCTGTCTCTGTTGGCCTGCCCCTGGGATTGCTCACACACACTACCAAGCCACATGCCCAGGTTTTTACATTGGCTCTGTTCATTCACCTCAGAACGTCTTGTTTGAAAGGTCAGCACTTTACTTGAGACTGAACCATCCCAAGGATCATTTTCTATTCTTCATAGACTGGAAATCAGAATGACTGAACAAGGACTATATTTTTCCTAAGTCGAAAGCAGAGTTAAAATCCTACATTTTGAAAATTCTAACGTTTAAAGAAAAATATTAGAAACCCCACAAAGAGGGAAGGTGGAGCATCTGTGGAATAAATCAGCTCAGCACTGGGCATGCCGGAGTGATAAGTGCTAACACTAAGCAAAGAGCAACCTTCAAATCCCCATTCCACAGCTCATGGCTGTGAGAACAGCAAGTGCACAGGCTCCGCACACAGCTGAGGGGAGAAGAAGCCTGCTCACCCTTGGATGTGGTAATAATGACGATATATGAGTGATGGAGTGATGGCATCCACTGGGTCTTAAAACGACATTTGATGGACTTTGTATATAATTAGTGATGTCTGTGGAAAGCTGCAGGATGCTTTATTCTAAAAGAAGATACAATTCAGGCATGGAAGATGGTGCCTCTAATCCCTGCACTGGGGAGGCTCAAGCAGGAGAAGAACAAGTTTGAAGAAAGCTGGGGCTATATAATGGGACTTTGTTTAAATAAATCATACATGTATGCATACACACACACAGGATATGGTTGTCAAAAATGTAATTAAACCTGAGTCCCCTTATCCCTAAACAGGACATGGCAACATTTTCCATCCCATAAAGATAGAGTTTTTCAATTTAATCCAAATTTAGGAAGTAGCTACTTGAAATACAGAGAGAGACTAGTAGATTTCGTGTACAAATGCCATGGCACCTTTGGTAGGGGAAGGAAGGGGATGGTGATGAGAACAGAAATTGATTCTAAATTAAGAGAGTCCCTAATTAAAGTTATATCATTAAGCACCTGATCTCTTTCTTTGCAGGACCACAAAATATTCCTGTGTGAGAATTTCTCACCAGCCCATCAGGCACCTTTAGAGGTAGGAAAACAGAAAAGGGTGTTATTCTTCTTTGTATGTAAGGTGAGCCTGGTCCAGCTACAAATTGAGATGGACTTTGACCCTTCACCCAACTTCTCCAGCTAGTTCCAATCTGAACATTGTGGTGAAAATATGACCTTAAGTGACCCCCACCAGCCTCTGAGGTCACTAAACTAGCTCTATGGCATCTCTGGAAATGCAGAGTTGCACCAAAAGCCCATTGACTGGTGCCAGCTGCACACTGAGCCCAGAGCTGGCCTCCAGGACAGCAAGGTGTATAGACTTTGATGATCTGCCCACGAACTCTATGGAAGTCAGAAAGATAACCAAGGAAAATTCCATGAGGAATGTTCCAGAACTGATTCCACCTGGGCAGTTTGGAAATCATGTAACAGAAAAGGTTCTCTTTTGAGAGTTCACCAAATAAGGAAATGGATAAGGGAAAGCCGGGTCACAGGAACGTCATAAGCAAAGTAGGGCCAAGGAGTATAGGAAGCTATTCAGTGTCATGCTCAGAAACATAAGTGGTCTGGAGGCAGGAATTGTGAAAGGTGATGCTCGGGAAATGAGCAGGAGCCAAGTCATGAAGGGATGCTCTGTGTGCCAAAGGAAGAGGTCTGGCCTCTGTCCAGCAGCTACGGACCAGCCACCGAGAGCTTTGAAATTCCGAAGTGACGTGGTCAGACTCACCCTCCGATCATTCCCTCTAGGGCACTAAGAAGCAGATGGTCTGAGCAGAGAGCGAAGGCTGGGAGGTGAATTGTAAAGAGTTTTATTGCTATTTTTATGTACAGCCTCTGTTCTAAAAGAAACAATAGAGGGTTAAGTCATGGGGCCCCATAATGGGGCATGTGGGCCAAGGTGCAGGCTGTCTGGCACTGGATACATGGACACATGTTGGTGAGTCGGGTCACGGTGATGAGTAAGAGGCAACTAAGAGAAGGAAGACACAACAAAAACCCCAGGATTGTATGACCCTGGGCAGCTCAGTGACCCTCACACAGCCACAGAGTCCTCACGCATGTGGTGGCAGTCACCTGGCCAGCGTGCTTGTGAGTCAGAGGCACACAAAGTCCCTGGCAGAACGTGAGACCTAGAGCAGGTCCTCCATAGGGGTAGCCACCACCATAGAAGTGGAAACGCTTCCTTCTGCCAAGAATGCTCTCAGCACTCAGAAAGGATCCATTCACGGAGACAGAGGCTTCCTGCACTGAGTAACCAAAGCAAACAAGAGCAATAGGGACGGAGCCTGAGTTACTACCTACAGGGGAGGTTCAGGTGTCCCTCTGATGGAAAGCAAAACCCAGCTCAAGTCAAACAAGCCTGTACACACCGATCAGAGCTATGTGTTCTCAGCAGCCCTGGGCACAGTCCCACAGAACCTGGTTTGACAAGCTGCACTGGCCTGATGCCCAGGTCCAGATCAAACCTAGGAGGCCTGAAGCTGCTTTGATAATCAATCTCTCTCTCTCTCTATATATATATATATATATATATATATATATATATATATACACACACACACACACACACACACGCACGCACGCACGCACGCACGCACGCACACACCTGTTTATCTCCTCTCTCACTCAGAGGGTCAATCATTGCTAAGTAGTACCCATGTCCCTGTGGCTCTAAGCTCTGAGTGCAGATTCCCGAATTGGAGCAACTAGCTCACCAGTCAGAAACAAGCCTGGCTCCTCAGTTAGCACTCTCAGAGGTAGAGTTACTCACACTCACGGGTCAGACAAGGATGAAGAAACCCACCCTAAAGCACTTGCATGGAAAGCAAAGAGCCCATGGATGAAGACATTGCTTCACCCAAGCTAGCTACTCTCCCTCATCCATCTCCTGACTCACATCCTCCCCACTGCAAACACTCCAGAAATACCCTCAGCCCCTAAGAGATACTGTCTCCTTCTGATAACATTGTATATTTCTCAGTGGACCCCACAGCCACGGCTGTTTCTCAACTGTGACTCACCTTTGAGCTCTGAAAAGACTTCATGTCTTCCTCATGAGGCTGAGATGTGGGTCCCTAAAAGTCACTAGTGACCTTTGCAAATGCAGAAAAATTCTCATCCACCCTCAGGATTATCCAACTCTAGTCTCCTCCGCACCTAGGAAGCTGCCTTTTCTCCTAGCTCCCCATGCTACAACGTATACCTCTTCTTCTGTCCACCTCTGGGTGTAAGCTTTCTGGAACTTTCTTCCTAGAGCCTCTTCTCTTTCCATAATCCTCTTCCTGAGAAATGCCACAGATAACCCCTTAATCCAGTAGTTCTTCAACCTTCCTAATGCTGTGACCCTTTAATACAGTTCCTCATGTTGTGGTGACCCATCCATAAAATTACCATATTGCAACTTCACAACTGTAATTCTGCTGCTGTTATGAACATTAATGTAAATATCTGATATGTGACCCCCTGTGGGGGTTGTGACCACAGGATGAAAACCACAGTCTTAACCCCTTAAGATTCTAGTTTTCTTACTTTGTCCAGGTCTGTGTTGATGTCTGTGGCCTGTGTTGCCACTGAATGAGAGGCCGATGTCTGTGGTTTATGATGCAGCTGGAAGCCATGCCAATGTCCGTGACCCCAGCTGCAATGGAGGGCTTGATCCAGGTCCATAGCCGCACTGCATGTTCTGTTTGTGGTCTGTTCTGATGCCAGAAACCATGTAGAAGCCCATGATCCCTGCTCCCATAGTCCATCAAAGGTAAATGCTCTTCTTAAGTGGAAAATCTTCTTCAGAGCGGTTATGTAAAGCGCACCCAAGCCTGCTGAAATGTACAGGAGAGGCACCCACGACCTTAATTCCCCATTCTTTTTTTTTTTTTTTTGAGACAGTGTTTCCCTGGCTGTCCTGGAACTCACTTTGTAGACCAGGCTGGCCTCGAACTCAGAAATCTGCCTGTCTCTGCCTCCCTAGTGTTGGGATTAAAGGCATGCGCCACCATGCCCGGCTCTGTTCAACTATTCCTGCTTGTTTCTCTGCATCAAACAAGAAGTCTTCTTGCTATAGGGGACATGTCACAAAGATACTCCATCAATATTTTTATACCAGTTGACCTTGTTATTATCTGATATCCAGTCAGAAAAATAAATCAGCCTGTTTAATACAGAAGTTATTTAATATAAACAGTTGATTCCCGAGGTAACAGTGGCACTGGAGTCCTTCAGCAGATGGTAGCAAGAAGACACGGAGCTAATGACACTTCTCAGCAGGGAGGAAAGAGGAGAAGCAAGGCTGGGTCACCATGGGGCAGCTAGAAGCCTAGCAGTGATTGGTTTATCATAGAGTTTAAGATTCAGGGCTGCCCAGCCTCATAGTTTCCTTCTCAGATCCTGTTGTTAATTGTATGTTTATCACCTTATCTTTTTTCTCATGTTAAACCAAGCTCTGAAAAAATATGAGCTTCAGGCCTCACATAATCCGGACCTACCAAGAAATGTGAAAGAAATATGTCACCATCAGGAATCTTGTCCAAGGCCAGAAGTGAGGAGAGATGCCCTGGCTTTTCCTTTCTGTCCGCCGTCTAGTTTCCTCCTGGTATATCCCTAACCTAAAGCTAAACAGAAGCCAGCTGGTGAGAGAAGCTGACTGCTATGATTTCCATGTAAGATGTCCCCCACAGGCTCATGTGTTCAAATACTTGGTCCCCAGCTGGTGGCACTGTTTGGAGAGTCAGTGAAACCTTTAGGGAGCGAGACCTCACGGGAAGAAATAGGCTACGAGGTAAAAGCGTTCAGTGGTTACAATTTCCACCTACTTCCACTTAAGCCCTTTCTCTGCTTTCTGAGATGTGAAGATGTAACACACTATATTGCAAGCTCTCCTTGTCATCTCTGGCAGAGCCCAGATGCTAACTCTTATCCCCCATGGAGAGCATATACTAACACCTTAAGACCCCCTCAAGTTCCCATAGCAGGTTCTCTGAATACACAGAGAAGATATCCCTACAAGATCAATCTTGCTGTGACATGGAGAAGAGCAAGGAAGGGCCAGAAGCAAACACAAAAGCAAAAGAAAAGCCAAGGGCTGTCACTTCAACCTTATTGGGCCTCCTCTAGACGCAGTGTGAAGTCTGAGGACAAGGGCACAGAGTTATAGGAGCAGGCAGCCAGACAATCTCCACCTACCAAGGTGCTGCAGAGAACAGCATTTCCTCATTGATGTGCAGCATCCATGACACAGATACATACATGTGTGAACACTGACTATTCCAAAGCTCACCATTGTCCCAAAGGCAGTCAGACATTGGGAGGACAAGGGCAATAAAATTACAAAATCTTGAAGCATAAGCCTGAAAGCCAATACAGCAATTAATAAAAATCTAGTAAGAACTAAAGATTTAACTAAAATTTTAAATGCAATGATAATAAATAAACATGATATTCCTATGGCATGAAGTGGCATGAATGTGTTAATCCATTCAATTGCTACAGCACATAATTATTAAATATTTATTCCCTGACAGCTACTTCTAAACTATGTTAACACACTGAAATAGTGCATAGCCTCTGCACACTTGAGGAATGGAAGGTAATGAATTTACAGTTACACACTAGATCATTCTAGAATAAAGAAAGAACTACAAACCATGCTTTGCAGCATAGTCAGGCACTTTCGTGGAGATTTGAAGGTTTGACAGCATCCCACTTTGGATCAAGGGCTGGTCTCCACCATAAACACAGACCTGGCAGGAAGGCCTCCATGGCTGTTTTCTGGTTGGGATATAGTCTCTCTGATTCAGTTTTTTCATGCACCTCACTGACCATTGCCTCTATGAATCTCTGAGAGTTTTAGGCTCCACTCCAACAAATTGGTACATAATGTTTACACATACTGTTAGGAGCTCTAGAGAGGTAGTCATATCCACTCAAATTCAGTGAGCAGAGGGTGCAAGGTCTGGCCAGAGAGGCTGCCCCTGCCCAGCCCAGACTGTGGATCCTCAGCTCAGAAAATAGCTTAGCTTCCAAAGGAAAGATGCCTCAAGTTCTGCATTCTGCTTTTCCATAGTACAAAATGAGTATGTGCGTATGCATCTTGGTTGTGGGGGAACTGGATGTCACACACTGAGGTGAGTGATCAGAGCACAGGGATTCTGGGCCTTGTTTTTGCCACTTGGAAGGAGAATTATCATCACTAGAGGGATGTTTGCATGTGTTAAACAGCATGCTGTTCTACCCACCAGACAAGCTAGAGACCACTGGAAGACTTCTGTGATCAGTAACCTTGAGAGGAGCACAGGATGTCCTCAGGTTAGTTGGAATTGTCATTGTCCCCTAAGGATGAAGAATCTACAGCTATGGCAACTCATAAGGCCAACTGTGGTCCTTAAATGATGATTATAAATAAATAAATAGGGGCTAGAGATGGCTCAGCAGTTAAGAGCATGCGCTGCTCTTCTAGAAGGCCCAAATTTAGCTCTCAGGAGTTACAGAGACAAAGTTTGGAGCTGAGACAAAAGGATGGACCATCTAGAAACTGCCATATCCGGGGATCCATCCCATAGTCAGCTTCCAAACGCTGACACCATTGCATACACTAGCAAGATTTTGCTGAAAGGACCCTGATATAGCTGTCTCTTGTGAGACTATGCCGGGGCCTAGCAAACACAGAAGTGGATGCTCACAGTCAGCTATTGGATGGATCACAGGGCCCCCAATGGAGGAGCTAGAGAAAGTACCCAAGGAGCTAAAGGGGTCTGCAACACTATAGGTGGAACAACAATATGAACTAACCAGTACCCCCCAGAGCTCTTGTCTCTAGCTGCATATGTAGCAGAAGATGGCCTAGTCGGCCATCACTGGAAAGAGAGGCCCATTAGACACACAAACTTTATATGCCCCAATACAGGGGAACGCCAGGGCAGCATCTAACCACCAGCATTAGGGAATCTGATGCTCCCTTCTGACCTTAGCAGGCAACTTCCCTCACATAGACACACTCCCCAACACATACACAGACACACACGTACACATACAACTTCCTCACATGGACACACTCCCCAACACATACACAGACACACACGTACACATAGATTACAACTATAAATATAAATAATTCTAAATACAAATAAGTAATAGACAGGAGATTAGATAGATAGATAGATAGATAGATAGATAGATAGATAGATAGATAGATAGATGATAGATAGATGATAGATAGATAGATAGATAGATAGATAGATAGATAGATAGATAGATAGATGATATCATGATCCTTTTATTAAGGTGGCCTTTTGTCATTACTTCCCTTTCAACCACTCCTATGTTCTCAGAATCTACCATCAGACAGGCATGGTACTTCCCACACAGCAAACATTATAGTGAACTAAACAAGAAGGCATCATCACAGAGGTTTGAAAGCTGCTAAGAATCACATCGCCAGTCATTGATAAAGCTGGAATTAGAACCTCATTCACTAACACTTACAGCCACGGCTCTTGTCCTGTCCTTGTCTGGCTCAGTTACAAACTTTGAGGTTATTCAAGACAGGAAAAAGTGGCTTCTATTACATGTTTAAAACTCTGGGGAAGTTTTTTTTGTTTTTTGTTTTGTTTTTTGTTTTTTTTTTTAATTCCAGTGAAAAACTGCCTGGAAGTGGAAATCTGACAACACAGCTCTGGCTGAATGTGTTTTTCAAAATATGCCAACCTATTTGGAGCAGTATTTGGCTACCATCCTCAAACTTCTAGAGCCTTCCATGATACAGGCAGCTACATGCAGGCTTGAGGGTAAGGCAGAAACCCAAGAATTCTCCTTGGAGGGCTCTGCTCCCTGTGAGTGACTGGCTCAGAGCTGGAAAACATCATTAGCCTCGTTATCGAATCGACCCAAGGGCCTCCTCATTTTGCCCACACTACTCCAGGGGAAGTCTAGGACAGGCTAGAGAGAACAGATCGATGGGGCCGGTCCAAAACACAAACAGCGCATTTCCTCCCCAATATGAAAACAACGCTTGGAGCCAGGGTGTAATAACAGGTTCTACTGCCGCGGCTGCTTTCATAGAGAGCTCCAACTGTCCCCTGATTGCGCTTCTAAGAATACCAAGTCTGGTTTCCTTCCTCCCTTGCCTTCTTCTCCTGTCATGCTTCACTTCCTTCCTTCTTTCCTCCTCCAACAATCACATCCAGCCTCCTCCTCTGCACCAGACCCTGTGTCGGAATCTGAGGAACAGAGATGAGTGGGACTGGGACCTGCCCTGTCTTTAATCCGGTGGGGAGCACTGTCAAATATAAATCATCCCAAGGGGGTAGGACAAGCACTGAAATAGAATTGTTATATGTAGTTCTCCAAAAACTAGCACAGAGTCTGGGAAGATCAGTAAAGAGCTGCAGGCGTGAGGATCTGAGTTCGAATTCCCAACATCCAGACATCCACACAGCCACGCAGCCTTGTATCCATGTACCTACACAAACACGGACATACGTCTGCAATGCCAGGACTGGAGAGGCGGGGCTAAGTGGATACACAGACCTCACTGGGCGTCCAGCATAATTAACCCAGTGAGCTCCAAGTCAGTGAGAGACTCTTTTCAAAATGTAAGGTGGGGAGCCGGTCAGTGGCAACACTCAGTTTTAATCCCAGCTCTTGGGAGGCAGAGGCAGGTGAATTTCTGAGTTCGAGGCCAGCCTGGTCTACAGAGTGAGTTCCAGAACAGCCAGGGCTATACAGAGAAACCCTGTCTTAAAACAAACAAACAAACAAAAAATGTAAGGTGGCAAGTGATGGAGAAGACCTCCTGGCTGCACACACACACACACACTTACATATATACAACTGCACACATTCATACATAGACACACATCCCTGTAATACATGCACACATATACACACACACACCTGCCTACATATACACATACCTGCATACACATGCACTTGCATACAAACATGCATTAGTGTACACACACACTTATAAACACATGCCTGCACATACATGTATTCCAGCCTATACACACACACACACAAACACACATACAGTGGAAACATTCAAAGTACTGTGGAGAAGCCATTCATTCATAATTAGTAAATGTTGCTTTTCTTTTTAATTATTACTTTACTTTTAAATTTTTATATATTTTAATAATATTATTTTGTCTCCCTCAACTCCTCCCAGATATTCTCCTCCTTCCTACCCATGCACCTTCACATTATTGCTCTCTCTCAAAAAGAAACAAGAAAAAATGTAAAAAACAAACTAAAAAAAATAACAAAACAAAGAGTGTACAATAATACCAAAAACTGTTGTCCAACTGCCCTTGAGCATTTGGGATGTGGCTGATATACCCAGTGACATTCCATTGTAGAAAGTGAATTTTCTTTTTTTTTCCCCAGAAGGAAACAATTGAGAACAGCTTCTTGATTAGGGGCAGAAGCTGGTGTCCCCATACTCTTCTCTCTGTTGGGATTTTGTCTGGTTGGAACTGTGCTGCCAACAGTCTCTGTGAGCTCAGATGTGCATCAGTCCTGTTGTGTCTGGATCATGCTGTTTACTTCGAGTCACCAACCACCTCCGGCTCTTAACATCTTTCTGCCTCCTCTTCAGTGTAGGCCCCTGAGCCTGGATGAAAGAGGTATGATATAGACATCCCATTTAAGACTAAGTGATCAGCTGCTTCTCCCATTCTGTACACTGTCCAGGTGTGGGTCTTTGTTAATTCTCATCTACTGCAAGAAGCAGCATCTCTGAACAATGATGCTCTGATCTTCTATAAGTGTTGCCTTTCTTATTCACCTATGAATAAACACAGGCACGACTGTTTTATCTTTTTCCAATATTTTTGTGTGCATTGGCTGATATTACTTTCCAGCCATCCTCAGAGGTAGTCACTCCATGTCTCTCGTGAGAAAATGGAAGCTCAGAGATGCACAAGGTTCTCTCATGAGCTCAGAGCAGAAAGTACAGTTCTCTCAGGCTCTTCTCTGTCTACCTGCAGATATGTGTCCTTCCATCTAGAAGCCACTGCCTCCGGGCGTGCCACAAGTCCTGGGAAATAAGTAACAATATCCAACTGCAGTCTCCCAGGCTACAGATAGAAAGGAGAAGGTGTGTTCAGGAGTCTTTAGGGTGTTGGGCAGAAAGCAAAATGAGTTTTAATGGAAAAGATTGTTCTACTTATAGCAGCTACAAAAAAAGTGATTCACTCTTCAGGCCTGACATGTTTTAAGAGACAGACATGCCTATAAATTTGGCCAGACTCATGGGTGCCAGAGGATAATTGACAAAGACCCTAGGGCTTGGTGATCAAGCCAGGACTTCCTCATATTCCTCTCTGGGCTCTCCAGGGGCCAAGAGCAGTGCATAATTAAATCAGATGGCTAAAGAGGGGAAGAGATGGGTCATTTTCCCTATAGAGAGGTTTTCTTCTTGGCAAGAAGCAAAATGACACACTTCAGGCAGCAAGAAGATCATTTCCATAAAAGTCGGCAGGGAGGGAGAGAAAATGTGAAGTTACTGAAAGACAAACAAAGCCCCAATATCATAAACAGAGTATGGAGTTCCCAACCAGAGGCACAATTATCTCTTACCTCAAACTTGGACAGGACTCAAGTGAGCATTATAAGAGATTTTCTCATGCACATGAGTAATTGCCCCACTCATTAAAATGTTATAGTTGATCCTCACTTGGAAAGCAGAAATGTGTAGATCCCAATACAAGACCCTGAGGGGGCTTTAGGGGCCCCCAGAAGTCCCAGTGGAGAGCTACAAGAAAGCACAACGGTCTTATGGCAGGTAAATAACAGCCATTGTGGGAAGAATGACACAAAGAAAGGAATACAACACCCAATATTCACAGAACCATCATGAATGCCCTAGATGCTTAGAGTTACTTACAGAATGGGGAGAATCCATTTCTTAACCTTATTATGTGGAATTTTTTCTGCTCGGATGAAAATCAGTACCTGTTGAAAAGAAAGAATCATGGGATTGATGCTAACAACTTAATAAAGATGTGATTTGTGTAAGATTTAATGATGTGACAGGAGCCATACCAACATCCTTGCCCCATAGCTCTGGGGCACCCAGAAGAGCACAGGTATGAATTAGAAGACTTAAAGGAACTAGTCAGTTGATTGTGTGAGCGCTGATCTTGAGATGTAGCACCACTAGGTCGGTGTTTGAACTCTCTGTAGGATTTGGAGAGTGTTCTGGTTTGGTTGCTAGTAGTAACATGCATCAAGATGGGGATTCGGGAGGAAAAGGAGCATAAAGAGAAAGAAAAATAATGATTCTTACAGAAAACATCCTGAACTTGTGGCCTCTGTGGAGTGTTTTCAAGTACAGAATATCCAGCCTTTCAAAGAATGGGAGTAAAGAAAGAGCTGCTCAAAAATTAGACATATTTGCTGCTTTATTGGCTTTCGTTTGTGTGAAAAAAATCTTACCTGGCTCTTGCCTCCCTGTCACTATTAATGCTATTTGTCACCAGATGTAATAAGCACACCCCTCTGTGATCGAACTCACAGTTTGTGGGGAGTAGGGGTGGGCAAGCATTCTCTCTGCAAGAGTTTAGGCATGTGACATGTCCTGAATAAGCTTTGTCCCCAGTTCATCCTCAAGGGGCTGAAAAATACGCACCTCCATGTCCCTATGGGATGGGAAGTGATGGGAGAATGGATATCCACATAATCTCTTTCAGTATAGGAGTGGTGACCCTGATCAACTGTAGTACCCTCCATACTGAGTACACCATAAAAATCCTTAAAATGGTAGTGTCACCTCAGTGACACGTGTTCTTCCGATCACAGGTAGCTCACCTGACTGCCGTTTATACTGCTTATGTGTCTTTTATTATAATAAACTTGGAGAATACAAATAGAGTTAATAAAAAACAAAATTACATTTAAAAAATACCAGAGATAAACATGTACCTCACATTGAATTTGTCTTGTCATCTTTGTCATGTATCAGGTGACTATAAATGCAAGGGCTTGTATCTGAAAAGAAACGAGCACTTTTAATAATTGCCTCTGTTTTTTTTTTTTTTTCTACTCAGATAGACAGGTAGAAGGATGCATGTATGGGTGGTTAGAGAGACACCTGGTTACATATTTTAGGTTCTTTGTCGCCATTGTGTGTTGTATACATACCGTTTTATACTATCTCTCCCTTCACACTGCATACTGAACATTATGCCCTGGTGTTAAATATTTTAATAATGTCATTTTTATTGGCTAATCATGACTCACCATATGCATAAGTCATAAGTTCACCAGTAGTCATCAGTGGACACTTGTTTGGTTTGCCTCCAGTTTTATTTCAGTATAAATAACATTTATTTATTTAAATCTGATTGTCTGTCCATGCTGGTCAGATCTAGGCAGGATGGTTCAGCTAGAAGAAGTTACAAGGAAAAAGGCTCTAAGGGAAATCAATAAGAATCATAAGACAGAAGAGGGCGGGACTAGAAAGAGAAAGGAATCAATCATGCCACCAATACTCGGGCATGAACGAGGTGGCAGCTACCACAAACCATAAACACTGGTGCAGAAGAGGTCGCTTACAAACATGTGCTCTTCTGTGAGGAAAGCAGCTGCTCCAAGACTATGGCCTATCAAAGGAAGATCTCCAGAAGAAATTCACTAAGCTCTCTTTCCACTGCTTTCTAAGCATCATAGCTTCCCATGAGCAGGACTCTGCCAGCAGAAAAGGGTCAAAATGGCCAGGGTGATGTAGTCCATTGAATTCATACTGGTGAGAGTCTCTGGCATATCAAGAGATGACTAGAGAATATCTAGCTTGGTGTCTTTGTTTCTCCCTGTGTCTTACTCAGGGTTTCTATTCCTGCACAAACATCATGACCAAGAAACAAGTTTGGGAGAAAAGGGTTTATTCAACTTACATTTCCACATTGCTATTCATCACTGAAGGAATCAGGACTGGAACTCAAGCAGGGCAGGAAGCAGGAGCTGATGCAGAGGCCATAGAGGGATGTTCTTTACTGGCTTGCTTCCCCTGGCTTGCTCAGCCTGCTCTCTTATAGAACCCAAGACTACCAGCCCAGAGATGGCACCACCCACAAGGGGCCTTTCCCCTTGATCACTAATTGAGAAAATGCCTTACAGTTGGATCTCATGGAGGCATTTCCCCAACTGAAGCTCCTTCCTCTGTGATAACTCCGGGCTGTGTCAAGTTGACACAAAACTAGCTAGTACACCCTAAGTTAGACATATGAACACTTCGCCATTTCATAATCTGAGTTCCAGATGTGTATGGAATAGTCTAAGTGTCTAAACCTATGCCAGGTCTAGGTCTCTTCACAGCCTTCTGCTGCTGCAGCCTCTGAAGAGTTCCCTGTGCTTGACCACTGGGCCAATGCCAACCAGGGCAGTCAGTCTATGAGCACACTCACGGGGGTTCTAGAGTTTGGGTTGCTGTCTAGAAAAGTTAAGCAATATATCTCCATGATGATCCCTGTCACACTGTTACATATCCATTAAGCCTGGGTGAGTTAGCTTCTTTTCTAGTTCCCCATTTTGACTTTATTTCCTTCATGGGTAGTCTGTTGTGTAGCAGTCTCCTCCAAGAATAAAACCTTCCATATTGGAGGGAAGCTCCTTAAGGTACAGGATCTTTCCAAGGAGGTGAAACAACATGTTGTCAGGGGAGGTGAAACATTTTACCCTGCCCGGGTGCTGGTTAAGAGAGCATATAATCAGGTTGGAGAGATGGCTCAGCAGTTAAGAGCACTAGCTGCTCTTCCAGAGGTCCTGAGTTCAATTCCCAGCAACCACATGAAAGCTCACAATCATCTGTAGTGAGATCTGATGCCCTCTTCCGGTGTGTCTGAAGACAGCTTCAGTGTACTTACATATAACAATAAATAAATCTTTTAAAAATGATGGCATGTAATCACTCAAAATATTTTCAGGAAGTTCTTGAAAATGACTAAATTCACTAGACCCTTCCCTGAGAGTATATAAGCAGTAAAGGCTATGGAAACCACTCTCAGTCAATCTGAAGAGTCTCAGATCAAGCAGCCTGGAAGAATCAGAGACCAGCCAAACTGCCTGGAAGGGACTCAGGCCCCCTGAAACACACAGAGAGAACACTCTCCAATCTGTTGACCCACCTACAGTGTGTGTCCAGGTTTCCATCTTTGGCAAATTGTTACCCATGCTGGAGTGGTATTTGATCATTTCTACTCCTATTCATTGTTTCCTGCAAGAACTCTGATAAAACTGTTCCATAAAGTTGGACTTTGGTGTTATCCATACTTTGGTGTGTTGTTGGCTCCCCATCTGGTATGAGTAGACATTTGTTCATGTTCCCTAAGGAATGGTGTCACACAACAGAGCCCTCCAGTCAATATTAGCTAGTGATCTGAAGCATAGAGATTGCCTCATTTGAACCAACATTAACTTTTCAGTCCCTTCTTCTTTCAACATCCTGTCTTCAAGTCAACGGATCACCTGTGACTATAGCTGTGCTAAGCAATGAGGTCAAATGTTCTTGGCTGTCAAGTCTAGCCAGCTGTGAGCTGAAAACATTTTAGGTACTCATGTTTGGACCAGAGCTACGTACAGTCTGGTGCTTCCAACCAGGGATCAACTTAGCCTTGATCTTCCTCCCGCTGAGATTCCATTATGTCTTATAACCAATTGTGCAATAAATGGTTAAGCCCCGAGATTTACTAGCTATGAGAAAAGACAATAAAAATTCAGGCAATGTAGACAATGCCTTTCACTAATGACATCATCTTTAATCTGTGACCTCTGACCCAGGTCCAGCACACCAGTGTAAATATTCTGCTTGATTAAGCCAGGACCCTAGCAAAAGTGGAAAATAGTCTTCTCTAACGTAGAGAACTCTCTCAATGTTTTCATAGAGTCTATGGCATGAACTCTTTTGCTGGGTCCTTGGCCATGAAATGTGCCTTCTGTTGCACTGTGGGAAGACTTTTCTTATTGAGGGTCTATATCCTGAGTGTCTTTGAAGTCAGCAACATCAAATGTTAATTCCAAGCAGGTCCCCTAGGTCTCTTGCATTCTTTGCTGCTTTATAAATTGCATTCAAGGTTAATTTAAGCTCTTGCAGCCCAATAGACATTGTCCCATGTGCCTCTGTTTCTTTGTCTCTTTATTTCCAACAGTACAATTTCAAGTCCTGCCTTTGTTTTGTCAGGTGGGTCCCATTAAAATCTTGTATTAAATTTTGCCTCTTTTGAAGTACCAGACTTCATCCATCTGTTTTGTTTTTTTAATGACCTTATTTAGAATTTTTTTTCAAAGTTAATGGAAATGTTTGAGGGACAGAAACTCTGGTTAACTGAGGGTCACTGTCAACCAATAGTTTTAGATTTTTATATTTCATCTCATTTCAAATGCCTTCCATTTGTTTCATCCATTCATTCTCCATTTTTCCAATTTTCTTCTTGCGGAAGGGAAACATTAAATCTCTTCTGTGCCTACACCTGGCGTTGGATATCCAGATATGAGACTTCAGAGAGCTAGCAGAGGAAGACACCCTGTGCAAGAGGGGTAAAGACTGCCAAAGAGAGCGATCTACCCAAGTCATAAAGAAAATCTGATAACCATAGACTGTTTCTAAGAAGTAAATCTGAACACACAGAGACGTGTAAAAAGCTCTAGAATTTAAGGTAAAAAACAGAGTCATAGAACAGGCTGGAAATGAGCAAAGATGATTCCAGAATACTGTTCCTAACACCAATATGTATTAACCCTACGTATTTGGAGACTTCTTAGAACTTGTAAGAAACAAAAATCACTGGGTTTTGTGAAATCATGGTTTTATAGGATGTGCAGAGAAATACCTCTTTCCCCTCAAAATTTATATAATGCTATCAATCCCATGGGTGTTTTTAATTCCAAAAAAAGCAATATCACCACTACTGTTTAAAACAGAAATGCTAAACTATCCATAAAAGCAGCATCTCTGGTTTGTGTGTCATCTGCAAGTATTTATGACCATATGGCAATTGAAGACCTCAGTCCTTTGATTTCTCGGATTTTCCTAAGTAAATCCACTATTTGGGATTGTCAAGTCTCACGTATTTAAAGAAGTGATGGTTACTGATAAGATAGTAACCCCTTGGCTTCTTTCTCACATTTCAATATCACCTGCCACTGACCAGGATGAAGACCTTGGCTTGAAAAGGAAAATCTTGATATGACGATACTCATTTCAAATCACAGGGATGGGAAGGCAGAGGCAGGTGGATCCTTGGTACTCACTGGGCAGCCAGCCCAGCATACTGACAAGTTCTCCGTAAGAGATTCCTGGCTCAAACAAAGAAGTAAGTAGAAGCTGAGTAATGAAAAGAGAGGTTGCCCTCCGGCCTTGACATCCATATGCACCCATGTATATAATGGGTATTATAATATATATAATACTCACATACAAATGAGCATGCACACACTCATACATACATACATGGACATACACAAAAAATAAAAAAGGAGAAGAAAGTTCAGGAGAGCTCACCAGAAAATTGCTTGCTGGCCACTATGGAGCTTCTGGACCTGAGATAAATGTGACTAAAAGTGCATTCCAGCTTATATCCAGGATGAAGTAATTTTTAAAATATGAACCTAAAATTATAGTATCTAGGATAGGCCTTAAATATGATGAGAGAGTCTCAAAAATGTAGCACAAATGTAGGAATCCAGGCTGAGTTCAAATTTGAAAGAGGGAACAACTTCATGGTGAAAGAATTTTAAGTCCTTAGTTTGATTAGAACAAAGAAGGATCCAAAGGAAGAAATCCCTGAGCGCCCGAGGGAGTGAGAGAGGAGAGAGCATTTTACATAAATGGTCCAGAACAAAGCAGTTGTTAAACTGACCAGCTCAAGACATACAGAGGGGAATCAAATAACACCGACGGACTTCTCAGGCAGCTTGGGAGCTAGAAAGTCTCATTTATGTTGGAACCTGAGTTCTCCGAGATCGGGGGGGGCTTCTAAACTGCCCTCACTTTAGAATGGAGTCTGCCAGTCATCCTCACATGGCACGGCCCCGCACTCTCATGTGTGGACTTGAACGGGCCTTACAATTCCAGGAACCAGAAAAGAATAAAAGTCAGTAAAGAACACTCTACGCTTCCCCCTTTTTAATTTAGCCAAATAGATTGCATTTCAAGCGGGAAATCAAGTGGAGCTAAACAGCCCATCTTTCCCACGCTACAAACCACTCGAAGATCGTTTTCTCGACTCTGTTCTTTCTCCTCTCTGGGCAATGCACTTCAGTAACCTCGGTTTGGCCCATTACTTGCGACCTGGGCACAAGTGTAACCACATTTCCATACTTTCTGTGGGCTGTTTGAGCTCCATACACTCAGCAGAGTCCCAGCATCCAGCAACATTCCCACTTTACCCCTGAGCTCAACTCTAAGGGATTGGGCAACCTTGCATTGTAACATCCAAGCTACCTTCTTCAGTGGGCCTTGTGAGAACTGCTCCCGAGCCTAAAAGGCCCTTCCCTACTCCTGCCATCTCTTCGAGTCTTCATCTTTCCAGCTACCTCAGGGGTCATTGCTTTAGCTGTGCCTTCTCCAAGCCCCAATTTGATAAGCCTCTGTCATAGTCATTCATTCCCGGCTCTCCTTTTACTCCATAGCACTCATCGTATGTGTGGCCACTTTAAATCAGTATCCATCTTCTTAGCGGGTTATAATCTCCATGACAGCAAAGACTGGCTTCACTTTGTTCCTTCTCTGTCCCCAGCGCAAAGCATGGGGCTAGCTAGGTAAGGAGCAAGTCTCACAACAAGTGCTTGTTAAGTGAATGATAAAACAAAGGCATGGTATTATCTTTATCTGAGCAGTGAAGAGCTCCAGGTTGTGACATCTACCTCCTTAGAACACTAAGCCCCATTTGGCTTGTCTATAGGAGGAACGACCCAGACCAATAATAGGAGGGTTGATTTTCCTTTCAAAGAAGGAAGTGACTTCTAATAGAAGGGATAGTCCAGACATAGGATCAGTTTTCCTGCAGATCTATACAACTAATCAAGAGATAGTAACTGGAGCCTTTGCATGCATTTCTCAAGGTGTCAGAATATTGAGCAAAACGAGAGAGAGAGAGGAACAGGGAACTGCCAAAGCCCAGAGTAGAGATTACGGTGATGGTCAACCTTAGCATACCACCAAACATAGGGTTAAAAGTCCTGTGCCCTGGAGACTGGGACTGGTTGGTCTACCACTTGAGATGAGCTATGTGACCTGTCTAAAGGTCCTATGTCTCGTGAGATCAAATGGGGAGTCTTGTTCTTGAACGACCTAGTGTGGGATACCTGAACACTGATGCTCAGAGGGAATGCAGACTATAGCCTCTCCAGTCTCAGACCTGCACAAAGGGTTTCAAAGGTACTGCTTCCGAAGTTCACAATGAACACATTGAATGTTTGCCTCCTTCGGGGACTAGACGCATATTTGCCTTCCCTCAAAAATGAGGAGAATTTTGGCAAAGAGAGACAGAGCCACCTCAGTGGCCAACTGTCAAAACAACTCTTCATGATTTCAAAAGTGTCTCCCCACAGCTGAACTAAGGGTCTACCTACATTTCCCCACGTACATTCCCCTGCAGTCACTCAGATTCTTCTCACTATTCCACTACTACTGGAAAGTACATGTCTTAAAGTATTTGGTTTTTTATTTTATGTGTATTATTGTTTTACCTGCATGCAAAGATGTACATTGTATGCGTACTTGGTGCTGGCATAAGCCAGAAATCTGGATCCCTGGGACCAGAGCTATAGATATCTGTAAGTGGCCATGTGGGCACTGGGATCCATACCTGCTTCCTCTGCAAGAACAGCAAGTACTCCTAACCACTAAGCCATCTCTCCTGCTCCAGAAAATGCATCTTGAAAACAGTGCCAAAGTTAAAAAAAAAATCCAACCAAATCAATTTTTCGTGCTTTTATCATGAAAACTTGTAGACTTGACACATTTGGGAGTACTGAAAGAGAATTAGAAGTTGATTGGGTTTGTTTTGGTTTGTTTTGTTTTGTGGAAGGTCTAAACACTGAATATTTAAGCTTACTAACCAGAGTGTACATTCTCAGAGTGTATTGTTCTCTCAAGACTTCATTCACCTCCAGACATTGACTAACTTCTGCAGGGAGACAAGGAAATTTGACATGGCCCCTGCCTGCAGGGACTTGTATCCTGGCATAGCTTCATTCACTAAGACTTGTGTGAGAAAGAGTATGTCTTCTCTCTACTCTGTCTAATACGATGGCTACCAGTCCAATGTGGTGACTGAACACTTAAAGTATATCTGGGTTTGGAGGTTTTAATTTTAACAAGTTTTAAAATTTAAAGTAAAATTACCAGGATGGCAGAGGAGGGGATGAGGAGGGAGGGAAAGGAAAAGGAGGAGGGGAGAAAATGCAAAGGGAGTTGGGGAGAAGAGGGGAGGAGAGAAACATATAGTGAGTGTGGCTATGGGTAGGTACGAAATGAGCCACCAATTGTCAGTATGGATAACTATTTCAATGTCTGAGGGTCTAGTAAAGCTGTCAGCTTTAGGGTGAAGACTGGAAAATGAGGGATGCTCAGGACTTGGAAAGTTGGGAGAGCTTGGTAGATAGGAACTATAGATTTAAGAATGTAGGTTACCATAATCAGCCACCAAACGCAGACACTATTGCATACATCAGCAAGATTATGCTGAGAGGACCCTGATATAGCTGTCTCTTGTGAGGCTATGCCAGTGCCTGGCAAATACACAGTCATCTATAGGATGAAACACAGGGCCCCCAATGGAGGAGCTAGAGAAAGTACCCAAGGAGCAGAAGGGGTCTGCAACCCTATAGGTAGAACAACAATATGAACTAACCAGTACCTCCAGAGCTCATGTCTCTAGCTGCATATATAGCAGAAGATGGCCAAGTAGGCCATCATTGGGAAGAGAGGCCCCTTGGTCTTGCTAACTTTATATGTCCCAGTACAGGGGAACGCCAGGACCAAGAAGTGGGATGGGAGTGGGTGAGTAGGGGAGCAGGGCAGGGGGAGGTTATAGGGGATTTTCAGGATAGCATTTGAGATGTAAATGAAGAAAATATCTAATAAAAATTTAAAAATAAAAAAAAATAAAAATGAGCCGGGCGTGGTGGCGCACGCCTTTAATCCCAGCACTCGGGAGGCAGAGGCAGGCGGATTTCTGAGTTTGAGGCCAGCCTGGTCTACAAAGTGAGTTCCAGGACAGCCAGGGCTACACAGAGAAATCCTGTCTCAAAAAGCCAAAAAATAAAAATAAAAATGAATGTTAGATATATTAAGAAGAAGAAGAAGAATGTAGGTTAAATTATAAAAGAGACAATCCATGTCAAACCCACCAGATAGAACAGTTGCTGCTGGCATGGAGCGTGGTCCTGCGTCCAGTCTGGCTTTAGGTCCCTGCGCTCAGAAGTAGTTTTTGTCGTATGTGTTTACTGTTCAGAAATACATTGGACTTTCAGTATGGTGCCTTGTTCAGTTAAAGCAGAGGACACTTGGAAGTCAGCAATGGCTGAAACCATAAGGGACTGATGCCTAGTTTGAGGTCTTGTCCCCAAGCAAAACATTTCTCCTGGGGACACTAAGGCTTTGAAGTGGTGGCTGGCATGCTTGCCCTTGTTTGCCTTCCTAGGGCTGGGAAGGAAAGCTGGTATTGCCATTGTTAACAAACTTCCAGGTTCAAGATTATATTGCTCTTTGAGCAAAGTTCTTGGTTTCTGTTTCCACACTGCCCCAGAGAACCCAGGTAGCAAAGTTAAGTCTGATCCAGTTGAAGTTTCTCTTAACTCAACCCAAATGACAATCTTAACTCACTCTCTGCACATCAGAAGCAAGCCTCATTTTTCTGGAAGCCTCTATCAGGCTTGGCAGGCACAGCAGGCATGCTGCCACCACAGAAAAGACTCCACCTGCTCAAGAATACAAAAGGATGCCATCTCTTCTGGCAGAACTGAGAGTCAAAAACAACACTGTTCAGGAATGCCCTGCAAAAGTCAAGCAGAAGGAATAGTGGTGTTCTGGAAACCAATGAGGCACTGCTGTATCCCAGAGGCACCCCAGAGTAAATGTTCATGTAAAACCCTTACCTTTAAAACCACAACTGGAACATCATGATAATTATAATGAGCACCACCTGTCTCATGTAGTGTCTGACCCACTCGATATATATATCAATTCCATTTAGTCCTAGGAACTTTCTGCAAGATAGAGATGTTTAAGTCCGGTTCACACAGAGATAAAGTGAAATTCAGAGGCACTGTGTGTGGTGCTTCTGACAGTCTTCACACTAAGTCACTGGCAGCGCCAAATTCAAAACCAAACTGACATATGCAAGACATGGCTCAGTCAAGACCCTGGTGTAAGAGTTAAAGCAGAAGGCATCCCACCTCTCATTACCATGCATGAGTGCCACAACACTCTGGTCTCTGGAACCTCACTTATAACCTAGGGAGAATTATATCCACACTCCAGTCTCTGAAAGGAACACAACAGGCTTTTTCTTGTGTGATTTGGATGTTCATGTGAATGCAAACACATGTATATGTGCAGGTACATCATACATGCAGTTTCACATGGCACGTACAAATGAAGGCTGTCCTTTTCTGTGACACAGGGTCTCTTGCCATTGAAGGAAAACAAATAGGATAGGCTGGGCAGCAAGCCCCAGTAAGCTATGCAAGCACCACCACACTTGGATTTTTTTTTTAATGTGGAATCCAGTGATCAAATACAAGTCCTTAAACTTGCAATGCCAGCACTTTAGCAACTGATCCACATCCACAGTCCCATAATAGTCAGCTTTTTAAAAAAGGATTTACTTTTATTTGTGTGTGTGTGTGTGTGTGTGTGTGTGTGTGTGTGTGTGTGTGTGTGTATCCGTGTACACATACACATGATACATGAGTCCAGGTACCTGAGAAGGCCAGAAGGGTATTGGATCCCCTGGAGTTAGTTACAGGCAGCTGTGAACTGCCCAATATGGTTACTGGGAACTGATCTAGGTCCTCTGCAGCATTCACAAGAACTCTTAAATACTGGGCCATCTCTCTAGACCCTGAAAAATCATCTTTTAAAAGTGAATATAAGTGTCTCCCTTCAGCAAGAGTCTGTGCTGCCAGGGCAGTATGCTGAGCACTTGGCTGCATTACTCTTCATTCATCTAATCCTTGCAACTTCCTGGAAGTAGAGGCCATACCATCATCAAACTAGAACACACTGAGCATCCACGATGTTTTAGTGCCCCCCTGCTAGACACTGGGGATATGGAAGGAGTTAGGGGAGATTTTAAGAAATAGTCTTAGTAGCAAAAAAAAAAAAAAATATCAAAGCATTTGTAGAACGCCACTCACTCAGGCACAAATGGCCATCATCCACAAAGAACTCTGTTAGTTGGAGGAAAAAGCTAAACTGAGTCACATACTCCAAGCACAAGACTCTCAAAAGAGTTAATCAGGACAGCAAAGCAAGAACATCTGGGCTCAGAACAATCCATTAACCTTCCTGCTGAGTCAACTATTCTCCATCCCCTCTAAAGCTCACATAGACCAACACCCAAAACATGGCTGTTCAAAGCAAAGAGAATTAGCATTTAGCAGGACAATATGTCTATATCAACAGCCATTAAAATTTATTTTTTTCCATTTTTTATTAGGTATTTAGCTCATTTACATTTTCAATGCTATACCAAGAGTCCCCCATACCCACCCACCCCCACTCCCCTACCCACCCGCTCCCCCTTTTTGGCCCTGGCATTCCCCTGTACTGGGGCATATAAAGTTTGCATGTCCAATGGGCCTCTCTTTCCAGTGATGGCCGACTAGGCCATCTTTTGATACATATGCAGCTAGAGTCAAGAGCTCCGGGGTACTGGTTAGTTCATAATGTTGTTCCACCTATAGGGTTGCAGATCCCTTTAGCTCCTTGGGTTCTTTCTCTAGCTCCTCCATTGGGAGCCCTGTGATCCATCCATTAGCTGACTGTGAGCATCCACTTCTGTGTTTGCTAGGCGCCGGCATAGTCTCACAAGAGACAGCTACATCTGGGTCCTTTCGATAAAATCTTGCTAGTATATGCAATGGTGTCAGTGTTTGGATGCTGATTATGGGGTGGATCCCTGGATATGGCAGTCTCTACATGGTCCATCCTTTCATCTCAGCTCCAAACTTTGTCTCTGTAACTCCTTCCATGGGTGTTTTGTTCCCAATTCTAAGGAGGGGCATAGTGTCCACACTTCAGTCTTCATTCTTCTTGAGTTTCATGTGTTTAGCAAATTGTATCTTATATCTTGGGAATCCTAGGTTTGGGGCTAATATCCACTTATCAGTGAGTACATATTGTGTGAGTTCCTTTGTGAATATGTTACCTCACTCAGGATGATGCCCCCCAGGTACATTCATTTGGCTAGGAATTTCATAAATTCATTCTTTTTAATAGCTGAGTAGTACTCCATTGTGTAGATGTACCACATTTTCTGTATCCATTCCTCTGTTGAGGGGCATCTGGGTTCTTTCCAGCTTCTGGCTATTATAAATAAGGCTGCTATGAACATAGTGGAGCATGTGTCCTTCTTACCAGTTGGGGCATCTTCTGGATATATGCCCAGGAGAGGTATTGCTGGATCCTCCGGTAGTACTATGTCCAATTTTCTGAGGAACCGCCAGACTGATTTCCAGAGTGGTTGTACAAGCCTGCAATCCCACCAACAATGGAGGAGTGTTCCTCTTTCTCCACATCCACGCCAGCATCTGCTGTCACCTGAATTTTTGATCTTAGCCATTCTGACTGGTGTGAGGTGGAATCTCAGGGTTGTTTTGATTTGCATTTCCCTGATGATTAAGGATGTTGAAATTTTTTCAGGTGCTTCTCTGCCATTCGGTATTCCTCAGGTGAGAATTCTTTGTTCAGTTCTGAGCCCCATTTTTTAATGGGGTTATTTGATTTTCTGAAGTCCACCTTCTTGAGTTCTTTATATATGTTGGATATTAGTCCCCTATCTGATTTAGGATAGGTAAAGATCCTTTCCCAATCTGTTGGTGGTCTTTTTGTCTTATTGACGGTGTCTTTTGCCTTGCAGAAAACTTTGGAGTTTCATTAGGTCCCATTTGTCAATTCTCGATCTTACAGCACAAGCCATTGCTGTTCTGTTCAGGAATTTTTCCCCTGTGCCCATATCTTCAAGGCTTTCCCCAATTTCTCCTCTATAAGTTTCAGTGTCTCTGGTTTTATGTGAAGTTCCTTGATCCACTTAGATTTGACCTTAGTACAAGGAGATAAGTATGGATCGATTTGCATTCTTCTACATGATAACAACCAGTTGTGCCAGCACCAATTGTTGAAAATGCTGTCTTTCTTCCACTGGATGGTTTTAGCTCCCTTGTCGAAGATCAAGTGACCATAGGTGTGTGGGTTCATTTCTGGATCTTCAATTCTATTCCATTGGTCTACTTGTCTGTCTCTATACCAGTACCATGCAGTTTTTATCACAATTGCTCTGTAGTAAAGCTTTAGGTCTGGCATGGTGATTCCACCAGAGGTTCTTTTATCCTTGAGAAGACTTTTTGCTATCCTAGGTTTTTTGTTATTCCAGATGAATTTGCAAATTGCTCCTTCTAATTCGTTGAAGAATTGAGTTGGAATTTTGATGGGGATTGCATTGAATCTGTAGATTGCTTTTGGCAAGATAGCCATTTTTACAATGTTGATCCTGCCAATCCATGAGCATGGGAGATCTTTCCATCTTCTGAGATCTTCTTTAATTTCTTTCTTCAGAGACTTGAAGTTTTTATCATACAGATCTTTCACTTCCTTAGTTAGAGTCACGCCAAGATATTTTATATTATTTGTGACTATTGAGAAGGGTGTTGTTTCCCTAATTTCTTTCTCAGCCTGTTTATTCTTTGTATAGAGAAAGGCCATTGACTTGTTTGAGTTTATTTTATATCCAGCTACTTCACCGAAGCTGTTTATCAGGTTTAGGAGTTCTCTGGTAGAATTTTTAGGGTCACTTATATATACTATCATATCATCTGCAAAAAGTGATATTTTGACTTCCTCTTTTCCAATTTGTATCCCCTTGATCTCCTTTTGTTGTCGAATTGCTCTGCCTAATACTTCAAGTACTATGTTGAAAAGGTAGGGAGAAAGTGGGCAGCCTTGTCTAGTCCCTGATTTTAGTGGGATTGCTTCCAGCTTCTCTCCATTTACTTTGATCTTGGCTACTGGTTTGCTGTAGATTGCTTTTATCATGTTTAGGTATGGGCCTTGAATTCCTGATCTTTCCAAAACTTTTATCATGAATGGGTGTTGAATCTTGTCAAATGCTTTTTCTGCATCTAACGAGATGATCATGTGGTTTTTGTCTTTGAGTTTGTTTATATAATGGATTACATTGATGGATTTTCGTATATTAAACGATCCCTGCATCCCTGGAATAAAACCTACTTGGTCAGGATGGATGATTGCTTTAATGTGTTCTTGGATTCAGTTAGCGAGAATTTTATTGAGGATTTTTGCATCGATATTCATAAGAGAAATTGGTCTGAAGTTCTCTATCTTTTTTGGGTCTTTCTGTGGTTTAGGTATCAGAGTAATAGTGGCTTCATAAAATGAGTTGGATAGAGTACCTTCTACTTCTATTTTGTGAAATAGTTTGTGCAGAACTGGAATTATCTTCTTTGAAGGTCTGATAGAACTCTGCACTAAACCCATCTGGTCCTGGGCTTTTTTTGGCTGGGAGACTATTAATAACTGCTTCTATTTCTTTAGGTGATATGGGACTGTTTAGATGGTCAACTTGATCCTGATTCAACTTTGGTACCTGGTATCTGTCCAGAAATTTGTCCATTTCGTCCAGGTTTTCCAGTTTTGTTGAGTATAGCCTTTTGTAGAAGGATCTGATGGTGTTTTGGATTTCTTCAGGATCTGTTGTTATGTCTCCCTTTTCATTTCTGATTTTGTTAATTAGGATTTTGTCCGTGTGCCCTTTAGTGAGTCTAGCTAAGGGTTTATCTATCTTGTTGATTTTCTCAAAGAACCAACTCCTCGTTTGGTTAATTCTTTGAATAGTTCTTCTTGTTTCCACTTGGTTGATTTCACCTCTGAGTTTGATTATTTCCTGCTGTCTACTCCTCTTGGGTGAATTTGCTTCCTTTTTTTCTAGAGCTTTTAGATGTGTTGTCAAGCTGCTAGTATGTGCTCTCTCCCGTTTCTTCTTGGAGGCACTCAGAGCTATGAGTTTCCCTCTTAGAAATGCTTTCATTTTGTCCCATAGGTTTGGGTACGTTGTGGCTTCATTTCCATTAAACTCTAAAAAGTCTTTAATTTCTTTCTTTATTCCTTCCTTGACCAAGGTATCATTGAGAAGAGTGTTGTTCAGTTTCCACGTGAATGTTGGCTTTCCATTATTTATGTTGTTATTGAAGATCAGTCTTAGGCCGTGGAAGTCTGATAGGATACATGGGACAATTTCAATATTTTTGTATCTGTTGAGGCCTGTTTTGTGACCAATTATATGGTCAATTTTGGAGAAGGTCCCGTGAGGTGCTGAGAAGAAGGTATATCCTTTTGTTTTAGGATAAAATGTTCTGTAGATGTCTGTCAGGTCCATTTGTTTCATAACTTCCATTAGTTTCACTGTGTCCCTGTTTAGTTTCTGTTTCCACAATCTGTCCATTGATGAAAGTGGTGTGTTGAAGTCTCCCACTATTATTGTGTGAGGTGCAATGTGTGCTTTGAGCTTTACTAAAGTGTTTTAATGAATGTGGCTGCCCTCTGGTCCTGTTTGTGTAGCCAGTCTGTTAGTCTATGTCTTTTTATTGGGGAATTGAGTCCATTGATATTAAGAGATATTAAGGAAAAGTAATTGTTGCTTCCTTTTATTTTTGTTGTTAGAGTTGGCATTCTGTTCTTGTGGCTGTCTTCTTTTTGGTTTGTTGAGGGATTACTTTCTTGCTTGTTCTAGGGCGTGATTTCTGTCCTTGTATTGCTTCTTTTCTGTTATTATCCTTTGAAGGGCTGGATTTGTGGAAAGATATTGTGTGAATTTGGTTTTGTCGTGGAATACTTTGGTTTCTCCATCTATGGTAATTGAGAGTTTGGCCGTGTATAGTAGCCTGGGCTGGCATTTGTGTTCTCTTAGTGTCTGTATAACATCTGTCCAGGCTCTTCTGGCTTTCATAGTCTCTGGTGAAAAGTCTGGTGTAATTCTGATAGGCCTTCCTTTATATGTTACTTGACCTTTCTCCCTTACTGCTTTTAATATTCTATCTTTATTTAGTGCATTTGTTGTTCTGATTATTATGTGTCGGGAGGAATTTCTTTTCTGGTCCAGTCTATTTGGAGTTCTGTAGGCTCCTTGTATGATCATGGGCATCTCTTTCTTTATGTTTGGGAAGTTTTCTTCTATTATTTTGTTGAAGATATTAGCTGGCCCTTTAAGTTGAAAATCTTCATTCTCATCAATTCCTATTATCCGTAGGTTTGGTCTTCTCATTGTGTCCTGGATTACCTGGATGTTTTGAGTTAGGATCCTTTTGCATTTTGTATTTTCTTTGACTGTTGTGTCGATGTTCTCTATGGAATCTTCTGCACCTGAGATTCTCTCTTCCATTTCTTGTATTCTGTTGCTGATGCTCGCATCTATGGTTCCAGATCTCTTTCCTAGGGTTTCTATCTCCAGCGTTGCCTCGCTTTGGGTTTTCTTTATTATGTCTACTTCCCTTTTTAGTTCTAGTATGGTTTTGTTCACTTCCATTACCTGTTTGGCTGTGTTTTCCTGTTTTTCTTTAATGACTTCTACCTGTTTGGCTGTGTTTTCCTGCTTTTCTTTAAGGGCCTGTAACTCTTTAGCAGTGCTCTCCTGTAATTCTTTAAGTGACTTATGAAAGTCCTTCTTGATGTCCTCTATCATCATCATGAGAAATGTTTTTAAATCTGTGTCTAGATTTTCGGTTGTGTTGGGGTGCCCAGGACTAGGTGGGGTGGGAGTGCTGCGTTCTGATGATGGTGAGTGGTCTTGATTTCTGTTAGTAGGATTCTTACGTTTGCCTTTCGCCATCTGGTAATCTCTGAAGCTAGCTGTTTTAGTTGTCACTGTTAAGAGCTTGTTCTTCAGGTGACTCTGTTAGCCTCTATAAGCAGACCTGGATGGTAGCACTCTCCTTAGTTTCAGTGGGCAGAGTATTCTCTGCAGGCAAGCTCTCTTCTTGCAGGGAAGGTACCCAGATATCTGGTGTTCGAACCAGACTCCTGGCAGAAGTTGTGTTCCACTCACTAGAGGTCTTAGGATCCCGTGGGGAGTCCTGTGTGGGCCCTTGCGGGTGTTGGGCAAGACTCTGCTGGCAAGGTAGCCCGGGGCTCGAGTGGAGCGGAAGGGACTTGTGCCCCAGATCAGGCCTGGGTAGCCTGCTTCCCTATGTACCGCAGTCTCAGGTTCTGCGCGATTGGATTGGGGCAGGCGCTGTTCCACTCACCAGGGGTCTTAGGATCCCATGGGGAATCCTGTGTGGGCCCTTGTGGGTGTTGGGCAAGACTCTGCTGGCAAGGTAGCCCGGGGCTCGAGTGGAGCAGAAGGGGCTTGTGCCCCAGATAAGGCCCGGGTAGCCTGCTTCCCTATGTACCGCAGTCTCAGGTTCCGCACGATTGGATTGGGGCAGGCGCTGTGTTCCACTCACCAGAGGCCTTAGGATCCTGTGGGGAATCCTGTGTGGGCCCTTGCAGGTGTTGGGCGAGACTCTGCTGGCAAGGTAGCCCGGGGCTCGAGTGGAGCGGAAGGGGCTTGTGCCCCAGATCGCCATTAAAATTTATATGTATACATACCAATCTATGCCACAATGGAATAAATAAAAATACTATCAGATGTAATGAGACATAATTGTGATGAAAACTGCTTCTACAAAAAGAAAACACAAAAGCTAAAATGGATAGCTTGAAAAGACTCAGTAAAAATGAATTTTTAAGTAACCACTCTAGAAATAGAAGAGGTGAGAATCCTGTGAGTAACTTCAGCAGGGGTCATCAAGGTCTAGAGGAATTATAGCCCAAGTCACCTCATGAATATTCTCAAATGTTCTTACATGTTAAAGAAATCAGAACTGCAAATTGAGACAGTTGATAATGGCCACAATTCCTGAATGAATGACTCCACACAGTGAACTGTACCTAAAGCCATGCTGTACATCTGAATGGGATGTTTGTGGCATGTGTGTGTCATTTCATTCCACTTTAACCCACTTTGGAAATATCAAAGTTACTATGTGTCCCAACCACACATCCTAAGAAGATGCTGTACTCACTACAATGTATAAGCCAGGTTATTTTCCTTTTCTATTTTATTTTTCTTTTACTTGTGTGTGTGTCAGTGTGAAGATGTAAGCACATGAGTGCAGGTGATCTTCAGAACCCAGAGTCATAAGATCACCTGGAGATCAACATGGGTTCTGGGAAGTCAGCTTGGGTCCTCTGCAAGAGCAGTACATACTCTTCACTGCTGAGCCATTCCTCTAGCCCCTAATTTTACTTTTGTTTCCTGTTTTCATTATATGATAAAAATCAAGATACTTGTGAACATATTTATACCTGTGCTCTGAAATGTGCATCATTTTAACATACACTCTGGGCTGGACAAGTCAGACCATCATAGACTCAGCAACCTAGAACCAGCTTGGATGCAGGAACAGATGCATCCAAGTGTTCGCTGGTGTGTTTGACACTGATTGTCTCTCACATGATTTGACCTACATTACAATGTGTGCTTTCTATCATTATAAACTTTAATTCGAGCCTCAGAGGTGAGTGGTGTGATGAACATTGCCCTTAACTCCATTGTCTAGCCCTGGGCTTGCTCTTTGGTCCAAAGGGATTTTGCAGTACCCCAAGAGCATCCTGTCTCCCATGAAAACCTTCAGGGGCCCCAAAACTAACTTGGAATCCTGTCTAACCAATCTTATCCTAATCTGATCTGCCCACCATCCCAGTTGGTCTGCCTGAGACACAGTCTGCAGAGGTGAGTTGTTCAAGGTCCCCTGAGCCCCATTGTCTAGCTCTGGGCTACATCTTGGGACCAGAAGACCTTGAGAGTGTCCTACTTCCCCATGGAAACTGTCAGGGGCCCCAAGACTAACCAGCTTAGAATTCTGCTCCATCAATGCCATTGGATCCGACTCGGACACAGCCTGCAGAGTGGTGTCTGCCTGAGGCACAGCCAGCAGAGTCAGATACCCTGACCTCCATTGTCTATCCCAGGGCTGCCCACATCTTTCTGAGAAGTACTGCTGCCATCAGGACCACCCAGCCAACACCATGGAAAACCAGATGCCTAGAGAAGAGAGTAAAGCATAATCAACAAGACCCAGAGCAACATGGCACCACAAGAGCCCAACTGTCCTGCCACAACACACCCTATGAAACCAAAAGCACACTCAAAAAAAAAATCTTAAATTCAATTTTATAAGGATGATAAAAGCATTTAAATGGGTCCTTAAGGAAATACAGGAAAATACATTCAAACAGATAGAGGCATTAAAAGAGGAAGCAAATGAATATAAAGAAATACAGGAAAATACAATCAAACATGTCATATTTGATATGAATAAAATAGTCCAAGACCTAAGAAAGAAAATGGAAGCAATAAAGTAAGCACAAGCTGAGGCAATCTTAGAGATGGGAAACCTAGGAAAGAGAACAGGAACTACAGATGCAAGCATCACTAACAGAATATCAGAGATGGAAGAGAGAATCTCAGGTGTAGCATATATGATAGAAATAGTCAATGTATCAAAAAAAATGCAAAATCTAAAAAGTTTATGACAAAAAAAAATCCAGGAAATTTGGGACACTGTGAAAATGCCAAACCTAAGAATAACAGGAATAGAAGAAGGAGAAGATTCCCAGCTCAAAAGCCCAGAAAACATCTTTAACAAAATCATAGAACAAATTTTCTAACCCCCAAAAAAAGAGATGTCTATAAAGGAACTAGAAGCTTACAGAACAGCAAACAGGTTGAACCAGAAGAGAAAATCCTCCTGTCACATATTAATCAAAACACTAAATATACAGAACAAAGAAAGAATTTTAGAAGCAAGGGAAGAAGGCCAAGTAACATAAAGATAGAACTATCAGAATTATACCTGATTTCTCATCTAAGACTCTAAAGCTAGAAAGACCTGGGTAGAGGTCTTACAGGCCCTAAAAGACCACAGATGTCAGCCCAGACTACTATATCAGCAAAACTTCCAATCACCATAGATGGAGAAACTAAGATATTCTATGATAAAACCAAATTTAAACAATACATTTCCACTAATTCAGCCCTACAGAGGATACTGAAAAGAAAACTCCAACCCAATGAGGCTAACTATATTAAAAATAATTAATTAATTAATTAAAAAATTTTAAAAAACAAGAGATAAATCATTTCACACCATTAAAACACACACACTACCAACACCAATATCAAAATGACAGGAACTAACAATCATTGGTCAATAATATCTCTCAACATCAATGGACTCAATTCCCCAGTAAATAAAACACAGGTTAACAGAGTGGATATGTAAGCAGAATCCATCATTCTGCTGTATAAAGAAAACACATCTTAGCAACAAAGATAATCATTATCTCAGTATAAAGGGCTAGATAAATGTTTTTCAATCAAACAGATCCAAGAAACAAGCTAGAGTACCCATTTAATATCTAATAAAATAGACTTTCAACCAAGAGAAAGAGAAGGACACTTTATACTCAGCAAAGGAAAAAAATCACCAAAAGGACTTCTCAATTCTGAACATCTATGCCTCAAATGCTAGGTTACCTACATTCAAAAAAGAAATATTGCTATGGTTTTAATCATACATCAAACAGAACAGTGGGAGAACTCCACACCCCACTTTTACCAGCGGACAGGTAACCAAAACAGAAACTAAACAGATGAATAAAGAACTAACAGAGGTTATGATTCAATTAGTTCTAACAGATATATATAGAACATTTCACCCAAACTCAAAAGAATATACCTTCTTCTCAGCACCTCATGGAACCTTCTCCAAAATCAGTCACAAAGCAAGCCTCAACAGATACAAGAAAATTTAAATGACCCCATGTATCTTATCAAATCACCGTGGATTAAGGCAGGACTTCAACAACAACAGAAACAACAGAAAGCCTACATACTCATGAAAACTAAACAACTCTCTACTCAATGATCGCTAGATCAGGGAAGAAATAAAGAAATTAAAGACTTTCCAAAATAAAATGAAAATGAAGGCACAACATACCCAAACTTATGGAAAACTATAAAAGTAGTGCTAAGAGGAAAGTTCATAGCACTAAGTGTCCTCAGAAGCAAATTGGAGAGTTCTCACACTAATGAATTAAAGTACATCTGAAGGCTCTAGGAAAAAGAAGAATCAAACACACCTAAGATGACAGGAAAAAATCAAACCCAGGGATGAAATCAATCCATTAGAAACAAAGAAAATACTATAAAGAATCATTGAAAACAAAAGCTTCTTCTTTGAGAAAATCAACAAAATAGACAAACCCTTAGCCAAAGTAACTAAAAGCCAGAGAGAGAGTAACCAAATTAACAAAGCAGAAATGAAAAAGGAGACATAACAACAGACACTGAGGAAATTCAAAGAATCATTAAGTCTTTCTTCCAAAGCCTGTACCCCACAAAAATAGAAAATCTAAATGAAATGTATGATTTTCCATATATCAATTACCAAAGCTAAATCAAGATCAGGTAAACTATCTGAACAATCATATAAACCCTAAGGAAATAGAAACAGGTAATAAAAATCTCCCAACCAGAAAGAAAGAAAGAAAGAAAGAAAGAAAGAAAGAAAGAAAGAAAGAAAGGAAGGAAGGAAGGAAGGAAGGAAGGAAGGAAGGAAGGAAGGAAGGAAAGAAGGAAGGAAGGAAGAAGAAAAAAGCCCTGGGCCAGATGGTTTTAGTACAGAATTCTACCAGACTTTCAAAGAAGAGCTAATGCCAATACTCTTCAAACCATTCCACAAAATAAAAATAGAAGGAGCATTGCTAGACTCACTCTATGAGGCCACAGTCACCCTGATACCTAAACCACAGAAAGACTCAACAAAGAAAGGGAACTTTAGACTAATTTCTCTTATGAACGTTGATGCTAAAATACTCAATAAAATACTCACAAACAGAATCCAAGAACACATCAAAGACATTATTCAACATGATCAGGTAGGCTTCATCCCAAGGATGAGGGAGTGGTTCAATATATGAAAATCCATCAATGTAATCCATCATATAAACAAATTGGAAAAAAGCACATGATCATCTTATTAGATACCAAAAAACATTTGACAAAACCCAACCAACACCCTTCATGTTAAAAGTCTTGGAGAGAGCAGGGATACAGGCACAATAAAGGCAATATGCAGTAAAACAATGGCCAACTTCAAAGTAAATTGAGGAAAACTTAAAGCATTTCCACTAAAATTGGAGACAAGACAAGGCTGTCTACTCTCCCCATATCTCTTCAATATAGTACTTGAAGTTCTAGCTAGAGAAAAAAGACAACTAAAGGATATCAAGGGGATACAAATTGGAAAAGAATAAATCAAAGTATTGCTATTTGCAGATGACATGATAGTATACATAAGTGACCCCAAAAAATCTACTAGGAACTCCTACAGCTGATAATCACCTTTAGCAAAATGGCTGGGTACAAAATTAACTCAAAGAAATCAGTAGCCCTCTTCTCCAAAAGCAATAAATAGACTAAGAAAGAAGTTATGGAAACAATGCCCTTTACAATAGCCAGAAATAACATAAAATACTTGGTATAACTCTAACCAAGCAAGTGAAAGACCTTTATGACAAGAACTTCAAGTCTTTGAAGAAAGACTTCAACTTACTTTGAAGTTGGCCACTGTTTTACTGCATATTGAGAAAGTTATAAGAAGATGGAAAGACCCCCTTGCTCATTGATCAGTAGAATTAGCATTTTAAAAATGAATCTTACCAAAAGCAATATACAGATTTAATGTAATCCCCCTTTAAATGGCATCACTATTCGTCGTGGATCTTGAAAGAACAATTCTCAACTCCATATAGAAAAACAAAAATTCTAGATAGCTAAAATGATCCTGAACAACTAAAGAACTTCAGGAGGTATCACTATCCCTACATCAAACTGTACTACAGAGCAATAAAAAAAAAAAAAAAAAACTGCATGGTGTTGCTATAGAAACAGACAGGCTGATCAATGGAATCTAATTGAAGACCCAGAAATAAACTCACACACCTACATGCACTTGACTTTTGACAAAGAAGCCAAGACCATACAATGAATAAAGGAAAGCATCTTCAATAAATAGAACTGGTTTAACATGATGCCTGCACTTAGAAGAATGCAAATAGATCCATATTTATCACCCTACACAAAACTCAAGTCTAGATAAATCAAAGACCTCAATGTTAAACCAGATACACTAAATCTAATAGAACAGAAAGTGGGGGATAGACTTGAACTTTGTCTTGAGACAACTTCCTGAGCAAAACACCAATGACTCAGGCACCAAGGTCAAGAATATAATAAAGAGGACCTTATTGAAAAGCTTCTGTAAGTCAAAGGATACTGTCAATAGGACAAAACAACAACCTACAGATTGGGAAAAGCTCTTCATAACCCTACATCTGTCAGAGGAATAATACCCAAAATATATAAAGAACTAAAAAAATCAGACACCAACAATACAAATAACCCAATTTAAAAATGGGGTACAGAGATAAGCAGAGAATTCTCAACAGAGGAATCTCAAATGGCCAAGAAGCACCTAAAGAAATGTTCAATGTCTTTTCAATGTCCTTTGTCATCAAAGAAATGCAAATCAAAATGACTCTGAGATTCCACCTTACACTGATCAGGATGGCTAAGATCAAAAACTGAAAAGACAGCATATGCTGGCGAGGCTGTGGAGCAAGGAGAACATACCTCCACTGCTGGTAGGAGTGCTAACTTGTACAACCACTCTGAAGATTAATTCAGCAGTTTCTCAGAAGATTGGGAATAGTTCTACCTCAACACCCAGCTATAACACTCCTGGGCATATACCCAAAAGATGCTCCACCACCCCACAAGGACACTTGCTCAACTATGTTCATACTAACTTTATTCATCGTAACCAGAAACTGGAACAACCCAGATGTCCTTCAACCAAACAATGGATAGAGAAAATGTGTTATGTCTACACATTGGAATACTACTCAGGCATTAAAACAAGGGCATTATGGACTTCAAAGGCAAATGGATGGAACTAGAAAATGTCATCCTGAGTGAGGTAACTCAGACCCAAAAAAGTCATGCATACATAGTGTGTATTCACTTAAAATTGGATATTAGCCATAAAGTACAGAGTAAACATGCTATAATCAACAGACACAAAGAAGCCAAATAACAAGGAGGGCCCAAGGGAGGATGATTGAATATTTCTCAGAAGGGAAAACAAAATAGATATTAGAGGTCAATGGAATGAGGGAACTGTGTAGAAGAGGGGATAGGGACAGGATGGGGGAGAGATCATAAGTTGACTTTTTGATTCTTGATAAATCAAATGTATGTATCAAGTTATTGTGATGAAATTTTTGAAACTTTTAAGAGCTATTCTGCTTATTAATCAGAATTGCTGTTTGGAACCATAGGCCTCTGTTTCACTAGCCTGAGAAGTCTGTGTTGTCCATGCTCCATTAGCAGCTGCCTGTGCTATGGATAACTGGTATGTGGGATAAATGCTAACTCCCTTGGGCTCAAAAAGTCACTTCCCACTCAAGCCTAAATTGAAAAAGATCCTCATTTACAGAACCATGACATTTCCTGGGTCACTAAACCATGCCCAGCTTGACACATCCCATGTGTATATAAACACTGTTCTGTCCTGCAAAATGTTAGACCTGGGATTCATTTTGCTATTTTTTGTCTGAAGACAGACTTTTTTATGTAGACAACACAAACACACACAGCTTCTGCCTTACTCATCCCACACTATCTCTCCTCAGTGATCAGATTTTATTTTACCTGTTTGCTACAAATTAAAGACAGATAAATGATAGATAGATAGATTAGATAGATAGATAGATAGATAGATAGATAGATAGATAGATAGATGAGATATATACATCATAGATAGATAGATAGATAGATAGATAGATAGATAGATAGATAGATAGATAGATAGATAGATAGGAGAGATACATATATATATATATATCATAGATGGAAGAAAGAAAGAAAGAAAGAAAGAAAGAAAGAGAGAGAGAGAGAGAGAGAGAGAGAGAGGAAGGAAGGAAGGAAGGAAGGAAGGAAGGAAGGAAGGAAGGAAGGGAGGGAGGGAGAGAAAGAGAGAGAGAGGAAGAAAGAAAGAAAGAAAGAAAGAAAGAAAGAAAGAAAGAAAGAAAGAAAGAAAGATAGATAGATAGATAGATAGATAGATAGATAGATAGATAGATAGATAGATAGATAGATAGATAGATGATAAAGTGACCTGTCTTAAATGTCTAGTCAAGGTTTGGAATGATTTTAGTTCATACTATAAACCAAGTTAAATGTTCTCACTTTATGAGATCACACACACATACACGCATGCACACATACATACACACACACACACACACACACACACACACACACACACACACACAATCCCTGATCTTGAGCTATCCTTTCTCTTTTAAGGTCACACATCAGCCTGACAACTTCCCTTCCTTTGGGTGGGTTTGCATCTTACCAGATTTTCAAAGGTAACTCTGAGCTACCGCCTGAGAGAAACTTTGTCAAGTTAACCTCATCAGGAAGTAGCCTCTTCTTCCAGGAATCCAGATGGACAGTTGGTTCTCTGACTTTCAGCTTTGCATTGTGGTCCCTGTATCTGCCCTTAAGACTGCAAGAGTGCTGATGGCCAATCCTGCATGATTTGCTTCTTCTGGCCTCTCTGCCCCTCAGTGGGCCTTATAAGGGCTGGTGAATAGACTGCAAATGGCTAAATGAATGG
Organism: Mus musculus; assembly: GCF_000001635.26. Taxonomy (NCBI): domain Eukaryota; kingdom Metazoa; phylum Chordata; class Mammalia; order Rodentia; family Muridae; genus Mus; species Mus musculus. Next base: position 56,568,463 of record NC_000070.6, read on the forward strand.
ATAAATGGAGGTTATGGATGGAGCTGGCAGTCTATGTCATAACTGATGGTTGTCTCCTGAAGCTTTATCTCTGAGCCTTTATTATCAGGTGACCTTATAGAACCCACATTCAGCGAGAAGACAGGGCATCAAATGAGGGAGAGGTGGGCCATCCCACAGTCACAACTGTGACCCATAATTGTTCCTGTCGTGAAGAATTACAGGGATGGAAATGGAGAGGAGCCTGAGGAAAAGAAGGTCCAGCGACAGGCCCAAAGCGGGATCCAGCTCAAGGGGAGGTCCCAAGGCCTGACACTATTACTGAGGCTATGAAGCACTCCCCAAAAGGGACCTAGCATGACAACACTCCAGAAGACCCAACAAGCATCTGAAAGAGTCAGATGCAGATATTTGCACCCAACCAATGGACAGAAGCAGCTGACCCCTGCTGTTGAATTAGGGAAGGCTGAAAGGAGCTAAGGAGAAGGGCAATCCTGTAGGAGGACCAGCAGTCTCAATTAATCTGGACCCCTGAGATCTCTCAAACACTGGACCACCAGACAAGCAGCATTCACCAGCTGATATGAGGCCCCCAACTCACATAAAGCAGAGGACTGTGTTCATTCAGAGATGACGTCATCTAACCCTCAGAGACTGGAGGCCCCAGGGTGTTCAGAGGTCAGGTGGGATGGGGAAGAGGTATGGGGTGTGAAACAGTCGGAGGGTGGATTGGGGGGATAAAATATGGAGTATAAATAAATAAATAAATAAATGGAAGCCAAAAAAAAGGATCTCTGGGAAGAACTAAGAAAATTACTTAGGAATCTTTCACTTGATTCTGAGGCATAAAAGTGCAGTGTTATTGTTAAGAGACTGCATATATACACACATATATATACACACATATATACACACACATATATACACACACAGAGAGAAGCACACACTGAGAAGTCTTCTCTCCCCCACAACTACAGAGGAAGGCAAAACAAGGTCTGACTTGACAGAGAAAGAAAAACAGCCTCAAGTCATCATCCTTGCAGAATGTGACCACACATCGGTTTCCAATCTTTTGAAACAGAGCATTGAGCTTATTAATGATTACTCTAAGATGATCAGTATGGCCTAGGATTGGCCCAAGAAAAGAGGAGCAAGGATGTCGGTACCCTTCATCATCTGTAGCCCTTGAATAAGAGTGCCGGCCTCGGTGGTTTACTGTAAAGAGGAACTGTAACTCTGAGAGCAAAGCAAATGGTACAATTCCTGGCATCAGTTAGAGGAGAGGTGATGGTGGTACCTTCATTAATAAAAGCAAGCACCTTGATAATACATCACTTGTTATATAAATATTAATGGTCTTGGGTAATCGTTCCAGTAAAGCTTTGTAACTAAAGAAGAAGTTTCTATCTCCCTTTCAGATACAACATGAGGGACCATCTGAAACCCAAGAAATCCATACTTCTACTGGGCTTAAGCCAAGGCACTGGATTTCTAAATAGAAACTTTATTTTAAAGATTTATTTGTTTGTTTGTTTGTTTGTTTGTTTAATGTATATGAATACACTGTAGCTGTACAGATGGTTGTGAGTCTTCATGTGGTTGTTGGGAATTGAATTTTTAGGACCTCTGCTCGTTCTGGTCCACCCTGCTCGTTCTGGTCGACCCTGCTCACTCAGGCCCAAAGACTTATTTATCATACAGAAGTACACTGTAGAGACTACCCGGGCCTGACCTGGGGCACAAGCCCCTTCCACTCCACTCAAGCCCCGGGCTACATTGCCAGGGGAATCACCTGACACCCCCAAGGGCCCACACAGGATTCCCCACGGGATCCTAAGACCTCTGATGAGTGGAACACAGCGCTGGCCCCAATCCAATCACGCGGAACCTGAGACTGAGGTACATAGGGAAGCAGACTACCCGGGCCAAACCTGGGGCACAAGCCCCTTCCGTTCCACTCGAGCCCCGGGCTACCTTGCCAGCGGAGTCACCTGACACCCGCAAGGGCCCACACAGGATTCCACAAGGGATCCTAAGACCTCTAGTGAGTGGAACAAAACTTCTGCCAGGAGTCCGGTTCGAACACCAGATATCTGGGTACCTTTCCTGCAAGAAGAGAGCTTTCCTGCAGAGAATACTCTGCCCACTGAAATTAAGGAGAGTGCTACCCTCCCAGGTCTGTTTATGGAGGCTAACAGAGTCACCTGAAGAACAAGCTCTTGCCAGAGACAACTATAACAGCTAGCTTCAGAGATTACCAGATGGCGAAAGGCAAACGTAAGAATCCTACTAACAGAAATCAAGACCACTCACCATCATCAGAACGCAGCACTCCCACCCCACCTAGTCCTGGGCACCCCAACACAACCGAAAATCTAGACACAGATTTAAAAACATTTCTCATGATGATGATAGAGGACATCAAGAAGGACTTTCATAAGTCACTTAAAGAATTACAGGAGAGCACTGCTAAAGAGTTACAGGCCCTTAAAGAAAAGCAGGAAAACACAGCCAAACAGGTAGAAGTCATTAAAGAAAAACAGGAAAACACAGCCAAACAGGTAATGGAAATGAACAAAACCATACTAGAACTAAAAAGGGAAGTAGACACAGTAAAGAAAACCCAAAGCGAGGCAACGCTGGAGATAGAAACCCTAGGAAAGAGATCTGGAACCATAGATGCGAGCATCAGCAACAGAATACAAGAAATGGAAGAGAGAATCTCAGGTGCAGAAGATTCCATAGAGAACATCGACACAACAGTCAAAGAAAATACAAAATGCAAAAGGATCCTAACTCAAAACATCCAGGTAATCCAGGACACAATGAGAAGACCAAACCTACGGATAATAGGAATTGATGAGAATGAAGATTTTCAACTTAAAGGGCCAGCTAATATCTTCAACAAAATAATAGAAGAAAACTTCCCAAACATAAAGAAAGAGATGCCCATGATCATACAAGGAGCCTACAGAACTCCAAATAGACTGGACCAGAAAAGAAATTCCTCCCGACACATAATAATCAGAACAACAAATGCACTAAATAAAGATAGAATATTAAAAGCAGTAAGGGAGAAAGGTCAAGTAACATATAAAGGAAGGCCTATCAAATTACACCAGACTTTTCACCAGAGACTATGAAAGCCAGAAGAGCCTGGACAGATGTTATACAGACACTAAGAGAACACAAATGCCAGCCCAGGCTACTATACACGGCCAAACTCTCAATTACCATAGATGGAGAAACCAAAGTATTCCACGACAAAACCAAATTCACACAATATCTTTCCACAAATCCAGCCCTTCAAAGGATAATAACAGAAAAGAAGCAATACAAGGACAGAAATCACGCCCTAGAACAAGCAAGAAAGTAATCCCTCAACAAACCAAAAAGAAGACAGCCACAAGAACAGAATGCCAACTCTAACAACAAAAATAAAAGGAAGCAACAATTACTTTTCCTTAATATCTCTTAATATCAATGGACTCATTCCCCAATAAAAAGACATAGACTAACAGACTGGCTACACAAACAGGACCCAACCTTCTGCTGCTTACAGGAAACCCATCTCAGGGAAAAAGACAGACACTACCTCAGAGTGAAAGGCTGGAAAACAATTCTCCAAGCAAATGGTCTGAAGAAACAAGCTGGAGTAGCCATTCTAATATCGGATAAAATCGACTTCCAACCCAAAGTTATCAAAAAAGACAAGGAGGGACACTTCATACTCATCAAAGGTAAAATCCTCCAAGAGGAACTCTCAATTCTGAATATCTACGCTCCAAATGCAAGGGCAGCCACATTCATTAAAGACACTTTAGTAAAGCTCAAAGCACACATTGCACCTCACACAATAATAGTGGGAGACTTCAACACTCCACTTTCATCAATGGACAGATCGTGGAAACAGAAACTAAACAGGGACACAGTGAAACTAACAGAAGTTATGAAACAAATGGACCTGACAGATATCTACAGAACATTTTATCCTAAAACAAAAAGATATACCTTCTTCTCAGCACCTCACGGGACCTTCTCCAAAATTGACCATATAATTGGTCACAAAACAGGCCTCAACAGATACAAAAATATTGAAATTGTCCCATGTATCCTATCAGACCACCACGGCCTAAGACTGATCTTCAATAACAACATAAATAATGGAAAGCCAACATTCACGTGGAAACTGAACAACACTCTTCTCAATGATACCTTGGTCAAGGAAGGAATAAAGAAAGAAATTAAAGACTTTTTAGAGTTTAATGGAAATGAAGCCACAACGTACCCAAACCTATGGGACAAAATGAAAGCATTTCTAAGAGGGAAACTCATAGCTCTGAGTGCCTCCAAGAAGAAACGGGAGAGAGCACATACTAGCAGCTTGACAACACATCTAAAAGCTCTAGAAAAAAAGGAAGCAAATTCACCCAAGAGGAGTAGACAGCAGGAAATAATCAAACTCAGAGGTGAAATCAACCAAGTGGAAACAAGAAGAACTATTCAAAGAATTAACCAAACGAGGAGTTGGTTCTTTGAGAAAATCAACAAGATAGATAAACCCTTAGCTAGACTCACTAAAGGGCACACGGACAAAATCCTAATTAACAAAATCAGAAATGAAAAGGGAGACATAACAACAGATCCTGAAGAAATCCAAAACACCATCAGATCCTTCTACAAAAGGTTATACTCAACAAAACTGGAAAACCTGGACGAAATGGACAAATTTCTGGACAGATACCAGGTACCAAAGTTGAATCAGGATCAAGTTGACCATCTAAACAGTCCCATATCACCTAAAGAAATAGAAGCAGTTATTAATAGTCTCCCAGCCAAAAAAAGCCCAGGACCAGATGGGTTTAGTGCAGAGTTCTATCAGACCTTCAAAGAAGATAATTCCAGTTCTGCACAAACTATTTCACAAAATAGAAGTAGAAGGTACTCTATCCAACTCATTTTATGAAGCCACTATTACTCTGATACCTAAACCACAGAAAGACCCAAAAAAGATAGAGAACTTCAGACCAATTTCTCTTATGAATATCGATGCAAAAATCCTCAATAAAATTCTCGCTAACCGAATCCAAGAACACATTAAAGCAATCATCCATCCTGACCAAGGAGGTTTTATTCCAGGAATGCAGGGATGGTTTAATATACGAAAATCCATCAATGTAATCCATTATATAAACAAACTCAAAGACAAAAACCACATGATCATCTCGTTAGATGCAGAAAAAGCATTTGACAAGATTCAACACCCATTCATGATAAAAGTTTTGGAAAGATCAGGAATTCAAGGCCCATACCTAAACATGATAAAAGCAATCTACAGCAAACCAGTAGCCAACATCAAAGTAAATGGAGAGAAGCTGGAAGCAATCCCACTAAAATCAGGGACTAGACAAGGCTGCCCACTTTCTCCCTACCTTTTCAACATAGTACTTGAAGTATTAGGCAGAGCAATTCAACAACAAAAGGAGATCAAGGGGATACAAATTGGAAAAGAGGAAGTCAAAATATCACTTTTTGCAGATGATATGATAGTATATATAAGTGACCCTAAAAATTCTACCAGAGAACTCCTAAACCTGATAAACAGCTTCGGTGAAGTAGCTGGATATAAAATAAACTCAAACAAGTCAATGGCCTTTCTCTATACAAAGAATAAACAGGCTGAGAAAGAAATTAGGGAAACAACACCCTTCTCAATAGTCACAAATAATATAAAATATCTTGGCGTGACTCTAACTAAGGAAGTGAAAGATCTGTATGATAAAAACTTCAAGTCTCTGAAGAAAGAAATTAAAGAAGATCTCAGAAGATGGAAAGATCTCCCATGCTCATGGATTGGCAGGATCAACATTGTAAAAATGGCTATCTTGCCAAAAGCAATCTACAGATTCAATGCAATCCCCATCAAAATTCCAACTCAATTCTTCAACGAATTGGAAGGAGCAATTTGCAAATTCATCTGGAATAACAAAAAACCTAGGATAGCAAAAAGTCTTCTCAAGGATAAAAGAACCTCTGGTGGAATCACCATGCCTGACCTAAAGCTTTACTACAGAGCAATTGTGATAAAAACTGCATGGTACTGGTATAGAGACAGACAAGTAGACCAATGGAATAGAATTGAAGACCCAGAAATGAACCCACACACCTATGGTAACTTGATCTTCGACAAGGGAGCTAAAATCATCCAGTGGAAGAAAGACAGCATTTTCAACAATTGGTGCTGGCACAACTGGTTGTTATCATGTAGAAGAATGCAAATCGATCCATACTTATCTCCTTGTACTAAGGTCAAATCTAAGTGGATCAAGGAACTTCACATAAAACCAGAGACACTGAAACTTATAGAGGAGAAAGTGGGGGAAAGCCTTGAAGATATGGGCACAGGGGAAAAATTCCTGAACAGAACAGCAATGGCTTGTGCTGTAAGATCGAGAACTGACAAATGGGACCTAATGAAACTCCAAAGTTTCTGCAAGGCAAAAGACACCGTCAATAAGACAAAAAGACCACCAACAGATTGGGAAAGGATCTTTACCTATCCTAAATCATATAGGGGACTAATATCCAACATATATAAAGAACTCAAGAAGGTGGACTTCAGAAAATCAAATAACCCCATTAAAAAATGGGGCTCAGAACTGAACAAAGAATTCTCACCTGAGGAATACCGAATGGCAGAGAAGCACCTGAAAAAATGTTCAACATCCTTAATCATCAGGGAAATGCAAATCAAAACAACCCTGAGATTCCACCTCACACCAGTCAGAATGGCTAAGATCAAAAATTCAGGTGACAGCAGATGGTGGCGTGGATGTGGAGAGAGAGGAACACTCCTCCATTGTTGGTGGGATTGCAGGCTTGTACAACCACTCTGGAAATCAGTCTGGCGGTTCCTCAGAAAACTGGATATAGTACTACCGGAGGATCCAGCAATACCTCTCCTGGGCATATATCCAGAAGATGCCCCAACTGGTAAGAAGGACACATGCTCCACTATGTTCATAGCAGCCTTATTTATAATAGCCAGAAGCTGGAAAGAACCCAGATGCCCCTCAACAGAGGAATGGATACAGAAAATGTGGTACATCTACACAATGGAGTACTACTCAGCTATTAAAAAGAATGAATTTATGAAATTCCTAGCCAAATGGATGGACCTGGAGGGCATCATCCTGAGTGAGGTAACACATTCACAAAGGAACTCACACAATATGTACTCACTGATAAGTGGATATTAGCCCCAAACCTAGGATACCCAAGATATAAGATACAATTTGCTAAACACATGAAACTCAAGAAGAATGAAGACTGAAGTGTGGACACTATGCCCCTCCTTAGATTTGGGAACAAAACACCCATGGAAGGAGTTACAGAGACAAAGTTTGGAGCTGAGATGAAAGGTGGACCATGTAGAGACTGCCATATCCAGGGATCCACCCCATAATCAGCATCCAAACGCTGACACCATTGCATATACTAGCAAGATTTTATCGAAAGGACCCAGATGTAGCTGTCTCTTGTGAGACTATGCCGGGGCCTAGCAAACACAGAAGTGGATGCTCACAGTCAGCTAATGGATGGATCACAGGGCTCCCAATGGAGGAGCTAGAGAAAGAACCCAAGGAGCTAAAGGGATCTGCAACCCTATAGGTGGAACAACATTATGAACTAACCAGTACCCCGGAGCTCTTGACTCTAGCTGCATATGTATCAAAAGATGGCCTAGTCGGCCATCACTGGAAAGAGAGGCCCATTGGACACGCAAACTTTATATGCCCCAGTACAGGGGAACGCCAGGGCCAAAAAGGGGGAGTGAGTGGGTAGGGGAGCGGGGGTGGGTGGGTATGGGGGACTTTTGGTATAGCATTGGAAATGTAAATGAGCTAAATACCTAATAAAAAATGGAAAAAAAAAAGGAAAAAAAAAAGTACACTGTAGCTGTCTTCGGATGCACCAGAAGAGGACGTCAGATCTCATTACAGGTGGTTGTGAGCCACCATGTGGTTGCTGGGATTTGAACTCAGGACCTTTGGAAGAGCAGTCAGTGCTCTTACCTGCTGAGCCATCTCGCCAGCCCCCAAATGGAAACATTTTTAATACAAATACCCAGGTTTATAAGCTTCCACAAAGTGCACTTTAAATTGGACTGGGCATCTTGTGATATGTGACCAAACTCATGGGACAGCAGAGTAGTAAGGTCCAATACAGGACAGGAGGCCGAAGGGTGTACTTTCTGAGTCAGGCAAGATGGAGATTACAGTGTGGACTCCGCAGCTTCATCGGCCTCATCCTTTCCAAGAAGACTCTGTTTCCTGACTCTGTCACAATCATTTTCATGCTCCATCTCCAAAGCTGCTGCTCTTCAGCAGAGGGTGGGAGGAGAGCTGGAATTCACCACAGTGATCTACAGCAGTGGGAAGCCCAAGATGGATGGAGGAATGGAAATGATCTGGCAGGAGGCAGTTTTCTGGTAGGTTTAGCGAGCATGCACGAACATCGATTATGTGTACACATCTATCAGCGTCCTGGCTGAAGATCAGCCACCAGCTTCTGCTCCCAGATGAGGCGAAACAATTAGCACAGCAAGGCACTGCCCCTTATGTGCACGCTCCAATTCCAAAAGACAGGGGTAATTTGTCTAACCCATACACCATTCCCTCGCTTTCGTGTTCTTACGTGGCAGCATTGCCTGATCTCTGCTCCCCTATGAGCCGTGCAAAGCTTGTTAAAGTCCAACCCAATTTATCACTGAGTGTTTCCTATTTCGCAGAGAATATGATGAGAATCTTTCAACATGGGCTCCACCCCTATAAATTTATATACATCAGTGCTCACATCTTAATTCCCTCCTCACGCTGAATGTCCGTTCACAGCACTAAGCTAGCTTGCCTTCCTATGAACATATTCCAGCCGCCCCCGCCCCACCCTCCCCTACCCTGCCCTTCTCATTCTGTTACTGTATGAGCCATGCTCTTTTACACTTTCTAGCAGTTAATTCCACACCAGGCTTCCTCTCCCTGGCCTGCAAGCAAGCTCAAGTCATGGAGCTCTTGTGTATGTGTGTGTGTGTGTGTGTGTGTGTGTGTGTGTGTGTGTGTGTGTGTGTGTGTAATGCATGTGTACATATATACAAGTGAACATCAGTGGTTGCAGTCAGTGTTTTCTTCAACTGTTCTACATGTATTTTTGAAACATGGTCTCTCACTAAACTGAGAGCTTACCAATTCAGCTAACCTGACTGGCCAGCACTCCCCAGGAGTCCTCCTTCTTTGTCTACCCGCCCCCCCCACTATCATGCCCAGCTTTTCATTCGAACATGGGTGCCACAATCCAGCTCCTATCTGCATGCTTGCACAACAAGTGCTCTACCCACTAAGCTACTTCTCTCGCCCCTCAAAATAACTTGTCCTTTTCCCTTTCAGTTCCCACTTTACATCTTGACCAAACCATGCAGGAGCTGTCACCTGCACAGCTGCTCTCGGTCACCTTAATCCTCCTTTCCCTTAGCCCATTACAATCCGCATTAGCGTTGGGGCCAGAAATGGTTGACAAGAGAAGCCAGTGTCTCACTAGTGGCCATAAATAAGCACACTGAACAGCACCTGGCTTTCCTCTCTTGTCTTCCCAGAATCAGAGCCAGGAGCATAGAGGTCATTCACCCTTGGGACTTTCTCCTTCCACCTGTCTCTGTCACCGGTAACTAAATCATGTACAAGAGAGACCTGGCTGAGGAGCCTGGGTCCCTGGTTTTGTCTTGATACCAACTGGCTTCATGATTTGGATTGGCCTGTTCTGACTAAAGCCCAGTATCCTTGCCTACATATCTCAGAACCAACTTAAGCCATTGAGTCTGGCCCTCCCCTTGGATACCGCCTACCTAAGTCACTTGCCTTCCATGCTCTGTTTGTCTAACAAGTGTCTAAAGGTTTAGTTTGAAATTTAGAGTATCATTCTCCTCCAAATATGGCCCATGCCATCTTGCCTCCCAGCTTGTCTCCATCATAGAAGACAGAGCTAAATCCTCCCGGCCTATTCCTACAGGCCCACTTCTGAGTGGTCCCAATTGGCAGAGAACTGAGGTTTCCGCATCATCAGAGACTGTTTTCATTAACAATTTAGTTTTTGCATTCTTGAGCCCTTGTTCTGCTAAGGATGAGTGAAATCACAACAAGACCAGTTTCCTAGACAGGAGCCAAAGAAATGCAAAGGAAATGCTCTCCACTGATGTCCAGGAAGAAAAGAAACTAAACAGTGTTCAATTCAGCCTTCAGTGGAGGACAGACACCACTCTGCGGCTGGCCCAGGCCTGAGGCTAGACACCCATTTCCCTGCCTCACTGGACGGAGAAACAAAGGCCACATATATCACTCTAAGCATGAGACTTGGTGCTGGCTTCTGGGATCCAGAGACCATAAAGATGAGAAGAAGCACCCTTTGCTGCCAGAGGCTTCCCAGCCAATGAGCCGACGCCCCATCTTTTCTTCTAGGCAGTCATAGGAATTACTGTGTTGCTGTCTAGCAACCTAGTCTTGAGTTCTGGTAACTTCATTCACTAGTTATGGGACTTCGTGTCCTTTGAGGTTCACCTTGCCACCTGTTGAACTTGGGTGCTACCCCCACAGCACGGTTAGAAGGTATAGATTTAACACTTGAAAAATTAGCGCACTGCTCAGCTCCCAACAAATGCTATAAAATGAAAATGGTCAGCAGCATTCAAGTAGAAGCATATCTTCCCCCTGCAGGCAGTGTGCTATTAAACAGACCACTTGCCCTTCTCACCTTCAAAACCTTTATCTTAAGCAAAAGCTAGTAGTCCCTATGTTCACAGGGTGCTGTCTAGGAAAAATAGATACATAACATACGTAAACGTACCTAATAAACTATAAAATACTCAGGTTCTGCCAACTTCTTGAAGTGACAAAATGTAGCAGTGTAAGGTAATTCTAGTCTCCTGGAGCCATGAGTCATCTTTGTTCCTAATGAAAATTTGTCCTCATTAACTGCTATTTCCTATGTAACAAACTTTACCGTCTGAAGTCCTCTGTAACAAATAACCCCTTCCTCCATCTTTATGACAACCCTGTAAGGGTAAATACTCGTTAATTTTCTTACATGTGTTTACCTGATTAATTAATTAGTGTGTGGACTGGAGCACGTGTCGCCACGTGCCAGTGGAGACCAGAGGACTGTTTGCCTGAGTTGGTTCTCTCCTTCCACCATGTGGTGTCTGGAATTTGGAGACAAACACTTTCACTTATTCATTACTCAGCAAATTATCTCTGAAATCTGAATTGTGCTACTGTGATGTCTGTAAATTGGGCTCTTGTGCCACCTTCTCTGAAAGGACCAGGTAACTATTTGGCCCTACTGTATGTTTCAAGGTTTTTTGCATAATATATATATATATACACATACACATACATACACACCATATATATGTGTGTGTGTATGTATATACATATATGTGTGTGTATGTATGTGTATATATATGTATATATGTGTGTATATGTGTGTGTATATATATATATATATATATATATAGAGAGAGAGAGAGAGAGAGAGAGAGAGAGAGAGAGAGAGGAGAGAAATGTTGGATAACCCTGCCTCTGTGTACTGTACTCTCCCTGAAGACAGAGTCATATAACCCAATAACATTTGTCACCACAGCTTCATGCTTCTAATAAGACCCTTCTCTGTGCATGACTTTGCTATGGCTGTTAATTCTCACACACTGGTGGGCATCTAGAACACCTTGGAAAGGAAAATAACAACCAAGAGAAAGGAGCCACAGTCCCTAGCAGGTGCACAAACCCCTTTAATGGATAAAGTGCACAGTTGGTATACAGCCATACTCCCCAATCTGGTCTGATAAAGCACCCACTTGTGGAGCTGTATACAGCGAGCCAGGTGGTGCAGGGAGAATGACTTCATCATCTTCATGGAGGAAGAGCACATCCCCACACTTTACATCCCCAAAAGCCGCCTGCTCTTGACATTACTTGACTGAAGTAGTCTTCAATATGTCATCACCACCCTTCCTACACCAGCATCAGGACCTCTCTACTATGCTCAGAACTCTCCTTATTCGCTGTGCGTAAGGATTCAGCCTGTGTCTCTCTGCTCCAACAGTTTTCTGTAGAAAGCTTTGACAGGATGAGTAATTCTGTTTGTTCAGATTAAAAAACAAAAACACGCACAAGTTGGTCAGTCAAAACTTTTGAAACGTCAAAAGAGTAACTTCTTATAACTTCTATAAGTATAACAGGCCTCCTTCCCACCAAACATTTCCCCCTAAACATTGTTCTAATTAAAGAACATGGCTTTGTCTTAAAAGACTAAGGCCTGTAGGCACTTTCCTTTTTATCCATGGAGCAGCACATCATTCAAGGCTTGGTGAGTGAATGAATGAATGAATGAATGAATGAGGCTGATGACTGAGTGAACAGTAACTAGTTTTTATTGCTTCTCAAACATGTTTTTTGTCTATTTTCATAATCATTGTGGGATCCTTAGCAAAACATAGACTTCCCTCTCCATAGTAACAAAGCCCCAAATTTCCGAATTTATTCAGAGTCACCACGAGCCCAGTTAAAAGACTTACTAGCCTCTTCCAAAGGTTAAGTGCGGCCTATGACCAGGCTAGTCAATGAGATATAAGCATGATATAGCAGTATTCAAGAAATCTTCCTTAAAAGCAAGAGAAGGGGTCCTTCTGTCTCCCCTACATTCTCCCACCTAGAATGTAACAGATAGGGGTTTAGATGCAATCTTAGAGTGTAAAAACAAGAACCACCCACAAATGATGGAAATGATGTTCAATACAAACTCCCAGTGCCCCTGGGGAACTGCTATCCCAGTAGGCATTCTTGTGGGAAGCATGAAGGTCCTTGGGCTCACAGATCTCCAGGGATACCAGGTATATTAAGCACCTGAGATTGTCATCCCAAAGGTAAGTATTTTCTGTTTTTCCAGAAACCTAAAAATTGGAAGTGATTAATAAATAGCCTGGTGATCTGAGTTATCTGTTGTGCCAGGCATATCAAGCTCCTACAACCAGGACTGGAGGTGGCTATTAATCTAACTGACCTTTACATTATCTATAGAGCCAGAGGCTTCCCCAGTCTCCCACAACCAGAACCAGAGATGGCTAATAGCCCAAATGACCTCTGTACTATCTGAATGACCAAGACCAAGCCACAGCCTTCCATGTGCCCTTAAACTAATACAGGTAGCCTAGCTCTGGAACTCATTTTCTTGGAAAAAATGATTTGTGCCCTGAGTTGAGTTTTCATGTGATTGTGCTTCCTTGTGCACTAGGGATTGTATTACACCAGGAAACTTTTTATCAAAGTTGCATTGCATATAGATGTGTTGGAAATAAACTGCCTGATATCAGACTCTTTCGAAGAGTTGATCCAGGTTGATGAAGTCAATCTGAATGGAGTCTTCTCCATTCTCATCTATTCCCAGATCGCTTCCCTGCCTGGGCACCAGCAGGGTTCTCCTCACATTACCACGCTTCATATATGTAGAGAAAGAAACTGACGTGTGTTCAAGCTATGTCAGAAGGGACTGTGTTAATCCTAAAAGATTCTGCTTTTAAAACCCATTCTGGTTTTTCTAGTGTACCAACCAAACCCTCAGTGACTCACAGTTCTACCCATTTACCATGTCAGTCAGGACAAACAAACAACGTTTCTCTGAATAATGAGCAGCTAGATTAGTAAATCACAAAGCTGACTTTCTGCAAAGGCTGTATCACGAGTCTTATGATCTTTCATAATTTCCCTAGTGAGATCGTCTTATTAACCTATCTCTGGCCCTGTCCCATGGCTGCTCAGAGCTTTCAGAGCATCTCACCACAACACTCTTCCACACCACTGACTGGGCAAGTCCCTGTCTTGCCTAGTGTCTCTCTCTCTCTCTCTCTCTCTCTCTCTCTCTCTCTCTCTCTCTCTCTCTCTCTCTCACACACACACACACACACACACACACACACACATACACACACAACTTCCTCAATCATTTCATCTTCTTAGATCTCACAAATACAAGTTCACACTTGCTTCTGATTCTAGGACCCAAAAATGCCACCATTGTTAAACAGCAATTCATCACAATGGTGACTCAACACTAACTTGAAAGTGAACTTCTAGTACCACAAGACCAAACTTGATGGGAATTCAGGGCGTTGGCCTGACATACCAACTTCAGGAACGTGACCTTTTACTCAGGTATGGCCTCTGTTCTCTCACGAAAGACAACAGGATAATTCTGTTATTTTCCCTACTCTTTCAGACTATAGGATCATCTCAAATTATGTATGTTCTGCATCTTGTAGCTTCATTTTGCCTCTGAATCAAAGTAGAAAGAATTTTTCAGGTGTAGGATGCTGTATGTGCCTGAAGGCTTCATTTGTGACTTGTAAGTATTATTTTTTTTAACCTATCCCCAAATCCGTAGGTCATCTTTGCTTCCTCTACCTCATTTATGGAACCTCCAAGAAGCAATTCTGATACTAATGACCACATTCTGCATGTAGGTGCATGCCTTGCTATTGCTCTCCCTCAAGCCTGTTTCTGCCTGCCATTCCACACCATCCCACCATCCCAGACCATAAAAGCGCTCAGTAGATCAACTCATCTTTCCCATCTCCCTAGTATACAGCCAGGAGGGGTTAAGTTCACATTACTTAAAGTACTTTCTGAGTAATTCACGTTGTTTACTTTGAAAACAAATATAAAGGATGGGTGAGATGATTCAGTAGGTAAAGGTACTTTCTGCCATGCCTGATGACCTGAGTTCAATCCCCAAGACCTACATGGTGAAAAGAGTGAACCAACTCCTACGAGTTGTCCTGACCTCCGCATATGCATCATAGCACAGCAATGGGGACAGAGAGGAAGAAAGGTAACTTAAAACAAAATATAAAGATTAAAGAATTAACCTCATTACAGATATATGTCATATCACATATTATTCAAAATTCATATCAAGCTCAAATACATCTCTCATATGAATGTATCCTGAATACTGGCTTCATTTTTGGAAAGATTACACATATGAACACACACACATATATCCATGGACTTCATTTAATGCTTCACTTCTATTTTCACGTTTTCCCTTTGATCTCACAATTTCTTAATTCTTGAGGCTGAACAGGTGGTGAGCATTTATAAGCTGTGCTCATCTTGAATGAGAGTGGCCCTCCTTAGACGCCTCTTTTGCAAAGGGTGTCTTAAGCTAAGGAGCGCAAGTGCTAGAAGCTGCCGGGTCACACTCAGTTCAGACTCCTTCGTTACAAGTCAATGAAGAAGGCTTTATTCCTGAAGGACTTGCAACAAAGAGAAACTCAAGGGAAAGGACCCCATCCTATAAAGTGAACTGTGCTGAGTTTATTATGTCCTGGAGCATAAATACCACAAAACAAGCAGCAAACAATTCACTGGCCAAGCCACACTAGGGCTCTGGTACTAAAGACAAATTCTCCCTTACTACAAAATTGACAAAGCCTTTGGATTGTCCCAGTTTTGATCATCTGAGGCCTGTTTCCTTTTGTCTGGTGCCCCTTCTCCCTGACCACACTGGTCTCCCCTTCCCCAGAGCTCACCTCTCACAGGTGAATCCTACATGTACCTCCCCTGTTTCTGTGTGCAGTCTGGATTCTTTTACAATAATAATAATTCTGTAATGAATCATGGCATCTTCCAGGCACTATTATCCACTACTTTCTCCCACCTAGAAACTTCTCCAGATACATACTAGGACATTCATAGCACTTGGTTCATTTGATTCTCATGTTTTAAGCATCTTTCATCACCTGATATTCATTTACTACATCACCTGTTTTATCTTGGGTTTGGGTTTCTGTATTATTTTAGCCAGGATGATAAATTCAGTCCTTTTAATATGCCATATTAACAACAAAAAACAATATGTGCTCACTTTCAAACCAAACCTCAAATAAATAAAAGAAAACAAGGTAGGTAGGTAAAAATGGATGGAGAGAGAGAGACAGAGACAGAGACAGAGAGACAGAGAGACAGAGAGAGGAGATAAGCAGGCAGACAGACAAATGATAGATTATGTGAGTAGATGGTACTTGTATAATATATTTGATATTGAGGAAATATTAAGGATGTTTCAACCTTGATACCTGCTTTCTCTATACATATAGAAAACGATCAATAGCAACATGAAGTAACTCAATCTCTGGTCCTTGTTCTTCTAGCTGAAGGCCTGCTTGCAAACCTTTCTCTCACCTACATCACACACATCACATCCAGCCTCCGGTGTACCCTGGTGGGCTCTCTGTTCTCTGTTCATGTTTCACCTCTTGGCTGGGATTAACTACCTCTAAGGACATTTGTAAGACAGAGATGGGAGTGTCATGGGACTTTTGTGTTTTCTGGTTTTGGTTTTGGTTTTTAGTTGGCATGTAAGTTACTTTCCTCATAGCTGCAACAAGATTTGTGATCACAATTACTTAAGGAAGGAATGATGGGTTTGGTTTACACTTAAGAGCAATATAGTCCAGCGTGACAGGGAAGATGTGGAAGCCAGAGGGTGAGGCAACTGGTCCCACTGTGTCTTGAGTCAAGACAAGACCAGTGTTCTCACACTCAGTCACTCTCTCCTTTGCATTCCACTCAGGACCCTAGCCCAGGGAATGTGCGTAACACATTTAGGTTTTGTTTAACGCACCTCAATTAACTGAATATAGAAAATCTCTCACAAACATGCTCAGACCTGTCTCCAAAGTAATTCTAAGTCCTGTCAGGTTGATAATCACTATATACCACCACACTTGGTAAAGGGTTTTCATCATCCTCCTTTCACAGCCATTGTGGCTCCTTCAGAGTACTGTGCTGTCCATTTGATCAATATGCAATCTCTGACTAGCATCAGCAATGGCAGATCCTACAAGTCCTGCGCCCTCATCTGCCTTTGCTTCACTTCCTTTGACTACAACAGACTCATTTCATCTCCAGCCAACAGTCCTCAGCTACTTCTGCTTCCTTGGTGAGCTTTCGGCTCCTAGAGGAGCTTAAGAAGTCTCCAAATCCTTAGGGGTTGGATAGACGAAAACAGAGCGAAGAGTAAAGGGAAAGGCAGCCTGGTTAGGGGTCTGAGGCTAAGCATTTTCTAGTTTTTTTTCCTTGCCTCCTAGTCTTTTTGTTTTTTTTTTTTTTTCATTTTTTATTGGGTATGTAGCTCATTTACATTTCCAATGCTATAACAAAAGTCCCCCATACCCACCCACCCCCATTCCCCTACCCACCCATTCCCCCTTTTTTGGCCCTGGCGTTCCCCTGTACTGGGGCATATAAAGTTTGCGTGTCCAATGGGCCTCTCTTTCAAGTGATGGCCTATTAGGCCATCTTTTGATACATATGCAGCTAGAGACAAGAGCTCCGGGTTACTGGTTAGTTCATAATGTTGTTCCACCTATAGGGTTGCAGATCCCTTTAGCTCCTTGGGTACTTTCTCTAGCTCCTCCATTGGGGGCCCTGTGCTCCATTCAATAGCTGACTGTGAGCATCCACTTCTGTGTTTGCTAGGCCCTGGCATAGTCTCACAAGAGACAGCTATATCTGGGTCCTTTCAGCAAAATCTTGCTAGTGTATGCAATGGTGTCAGCATTTGGAAGCTGATCATGGGATGGATCTCTGGATATGGCATTCACTAAATGGTCCATCTTTTTGTCACACTTCCAAATTTTGTCTCTGTAATTCCTTCCCTGGGTGTTTTGTTTCCTATTCTAAGAAGGGGCAAAGTGTCCACACTTTGGTCTTTGTTCTCTTGAGTTTTATGTGTTTAGCAAACTGTATCTTATATCTTGGGTGTCCTAAGTTTCTGGGCTAATATCCACTTATCAGTGAGTACATATTGTGAGAGTTCCTTTGTGATTGGGTTACCTCACTCAGGATGATGCCCTCCAGGTCCATCCATTTGCCTAGGAATTTCATAAATTCATTCTTTTTAATAGCTGAGTAGTACTCCATTGTGTAGATGTACCACATTTTCTGTATCCATTCCTCTGTTGAGGGGCATCTGGGTTCTTTCCAGCTTCTGGCTATTATAAATAAGGCTGCTATGAATATAGTGGAGCATGTGTCCTTCTTACCGGTTGGGACATCTTCTGGATATATGCCCAGGAGAGGTATTGCTGGATCCTCCGGTAGTACTATGTCCAATTTTCTGAGGAACCGCCAGACTGATTTCCAGAGTGGTTGTACAAGCTTGCAATCCCACCAACAGTGGAGGAGTGTTCCTCTTTCTCCACATCCACGCCAGCATCTGCTATCACCTGAATTTTTTATCTTAGCCATTCTGACTGGTGTGAGGTGGAATCATTTTCTAGTTTTTAATCAGGAGCTCACCCAGAGACTAGTCTAAGAGCTCTCTCACCTTGCCCTTTGCCACTGCACTGATAAGTGCAAACACAAAAGACAGGGCACCTGGCCTCACACAAACTCCCTTCTAGACCCACAGACAGCTCTTCACAGTGCCTTCCCCCACCAGTCAGCCATGGTGTCCTGCTCCCCAGATTTTAGAGTAAAGAGATTCTCTGTAGGGGCCCTGCTTTACCTACACTGAAGGAATTCCCTGGTCTTAGTGATATCTACTTTTATTTTTTATTTTTTAAAAAGATTTACTTGTTTTATTTATATGAGTACACTGTAGCTATCTTCAGACACACCAGAAGAGGGCATCGGGTCCCATTACAGATGGTTGTGAGAGCCACCATGTGGTTGCTGAGAATTGAACTCAGGACCTCTGGAAGAGTAGACAGTGCTCTTAACCGCTGAGCCATCTCTCCAGTCAGTGATGTCAACTTTTAAAATCATGCAATCTTGTACCAACTGGGATAAGTTGGTCACACTGTAATTTAGCTAAATGTCACATCACCTTTGGTTCATCCCAGCTGTAGACAATGACCAACGCAGAAAGGAAAGTATAACCTTTAAGAGCAATGAGCCCAAGTTTCCAAATATGAGTTCCTAAGTACAGATGTTTTGCTTTTCAATACATCACTTTCCAAATCTTTATACACCTCCAAAATATCTCACAATTTAAAAAATTATTTTCTGTCTCCATTGTTACTTCATTTTTGACTAGCATTCCTTTTCTTCAACAATTTTAAGAGATGGATTTTGATCAGTGTGATTGGAGACTTTCAAAAATTTTCTGAGCAACTTGGAACATTACTCAAGGGATAACTTTCTTGCCAAGTAAGCAGTGGGTTCTCAACTCAGATCTTCAACTTCCATGTAAAGTCCAAGCATATAATCTTAGCGTCTTTAACCCTAGCAGTGGGCAAGGATCTGGGAGAGATAGGCAGATCCCTGGAACTCATAGGACAGCCAGCCCAGCCAAATGATGAGTCCATGTTCAGTGAGAAACACTGCCTCAAAATAACATAGAGAGTAATTAAAGAAAAAAATCCAATGTCATGTCAACTTCTAGCCTCCACATTCAAGCAAGCATGTGTGTGTACATACACATATGCACATACACACTTGTATGTACACACTCTGTACACACATACCATGCACACGTACACATGAAAGAAAATTATCTGAATTACAAAAGCATTTTGTTTCATACCAAAAAGTGGCACAAGTTCATTTTATAGGAAAATACCATTTGTAAGATAGAAATGTGTAACACACACACTACAATCAAGTGTGGATGCCTTAATGACTATCTCCAAACTCAAACACTATAAGTAAATAAACCCATTGATAGCAGAGTTGCCCTTGGAAAGACAGGAATGCACTTTCTAACTTGTTCAAGTTTCCAGTCTTCCTGTAGTAAATATGAACGGAAACAGAGATCTTAGAAAAAGAAACGGATCTGGAATGTGCTCATTTTACAAATTTGAAAATCCAATTTCTCCTCTTAAAATTTCTATATTTCTTTCTCATTCAACTAAGCTTGCCTTTTTGATTTGGCCACAATATTATTTCTATAGACAGTCTAAAGGATATTTAATTCATTTCAACTAATCCCCAACTTTCGCCTCCTCAGTGATTCCAGCTAATCTTCGGTCACTGGTTATGTATGCTTCCCAGTGAGTCTTCATGACTGGATATATAGGTCATTTCAACGTCTCCTCATCACAAACAGAAAGACATGGAGGTACGAAACCAACCTTTTACTACATAAATATTACATTTATTAGCATTTTCACTCAAACACCGTCGTCGTGCTGGTCAAGGCTACATCACCAAGTCACTGCAGCAAAAGTGTCCTCAACCATATCACCTGTGCAATTGTGTAGTATGGGTCTCAAATTCATTTGAAGGAGAAGCACGGAGACAAGAATAAAAGAGTGAGATGCAGGAAATTGCAGAGACGTGTCGGCACATCTGTGTGGAGATCCCTGTCACTATTTCCTTGGGAGCACCCAGGAAGGGCACAGAGACGTCGTCACAGCTCCATTCCCCCACCTCTCCCAGACAATACCCCAGATTAAAAATGGGTGTCATCTTCCTCAACACCCAGCCCCTCCGGAATGGGACATTGTTCTCAGCTTCCTTAATGCATCTCTCTACGCTGGACCCGCCACTCTAGGTCTTTATATGTTCTGAGTATCCTTCTTGGTGCTATGGCTCTTTTTGTATCCAATATGAAGCTTCTAACTACCTGTTACACTGACTGATATGATTCAGACAGGCATTGATTATGACAGCTAAGACTGCAGATTCCTTCAGCACATTGATTAAACTCTCTAAACTTATTGCCATCACTGTATAGTGACTTATTCATAATTCCTACATAATGAGACTGGTACGTTGACTCCATAAGGGAGTCTGATGGGGCTGGCATGTAGTGATGACTTAGTAAGCATGAGCCTTGCTTATTGATAACAGCAAGTTAATTGGACATTGAAAAAATACTATTTTCTCTAATAGTTTTGAAACCGTGGTCCCCAGACAGCCAGTATCACCACCAAAGAACTTACTAGAAACTTACTAAAACTGAATCATAAACTCTGGGTGTGGGGTCTATAAATCTTAGTTTTAATGAGCCCTCTCAGTGACAAAATTCAATGTGACAACCAAGGCTCTATAGCAACCCTAGTCACCATTCCAAGAAAGTGGCTTCAACTCATAAGCCAAGCAAGACACTTGCTCTTATTCTTTTGAGGAAGAAGGAATGACCTCTTCCAGTAGATAAGTGATTCTCAACTTATGTGGGTCATGGTCCCTTTGGGGACAACATATCAGCTATCCTGCATGTCAGATATTTACATGATGATTCATAACAGCAGCAAAATTACAGCAATGAAGCAACAATGAAATAATTCTGTGGGGTCACCACAACATGAGGAACTGTATTAAACAGTGGCAACCTCAGGAAGGTTGAGAACCACTGCTCTAGATCCTTATCTTCCAGGCTCAACCCCAATGCTATGCTTTCTATCTGGGATGCTCAGCCCCTAATTCTGCCCTGGAGTGCTGAGTGTCCACATATCCAAGGTCTCAGCGATACCCTTTAGAAAGACTTTCCCAGACTGTGAAGTCTAAAATATGCCCTCATCTTTCTTTGTAATTATCGTGCTGTTATAGGCATCATTTTCCCTAACATTGGCCACTAAACACAGTTTTTATTTTGTTTATTCATTGTCTCACGTAGTCCACTAAAATTTATGAACCACAAAGCAGGCCTTGTATATTCATCACCGTATAGATTCTTAACACCTAGGATAGTGTCTGAAAGATAGTTGGTACTCAATAAATATTTGCTGTGTGAATGAGTAGATAAGAGGACTGAGGACTTTTGTAAGGCCAACAGAAGGCTGGCTGAGCTATACTGTGCCCCCTGCATATTATAAGTCCGTAGAGTATGATGCTAACAAGTAGACTCAGAGGTCTTTATTCTGATGTCACAGACTCTAGCGCCAACAGAACATGAAGCAGGAGGCTTCCTGATTCCATAACAGATGTAACAAACCAGCCACACACATGCAATGTGCTTATTCTTTTTCCCCCAGAGGCAACATAACCTTTTCTTTGTCTGATCCAATTGCCTAGAGGCAGACTGAGGCAGAGCTTCCTCCATCTGCCCTCGTTCCTGTCTTTTCTGTCTCATGAATTAAGACTTAGCCTCAGAGAGGAGGGTGTCCTGGGCAAAGGTGGCAGGTAGAGACAAGGAAAACTATACAGGAGTGGGAACTGAAGGGCTCAGGACAACATAGACAAAGTGCTCGCAATGCCACCCAAATGAAACATCCATCTGGACTGGGGGAAGGTGTTACCTGTTGCTGGCTCCTTCACTGTGCCATGATGGAAGGAGCAAGGAATAAAGCTTTCTCCAGCAGCTCCTGCCCTGCCCTTTGCACTATCAGATGCTCCTGGATGCTGTTCGCAGCTTGCTGAGTGCTCCTCTCCTAGTTGGACTCTCTCAGCTCTAGGTCTTTTATTTTGTGTTTCTCTAACCATTAGCTGTGAGTTCTTCCTTAGATTAAAGTAGCCATTGTTCCTTTACCCTCATACATACAAATCTCATCTAACCAAGTCATAATCTCTGTAAGATGAGCGTGCTTTTCCATTTAGTTGAGCTGTTCAGTCTGAAAGCTTCACTTCCTGTTTAGTGTCAACAACGTTGGCTTGAAACTCTGGGAAGGCCTTCTTCAACTCCAGATACACAAAGGGCCACCATCTTGGATGTGCTGACTCTAAGGTTTTCTCTAGTCAGGCCTGGCCCATATCTGGGGGAATTCTCTGTCTAATCACACAGGGAATAATTCAGAAGGTTCTTTTGCTTCTACATTAAAACCCATCAATTGACAGAAGTAGGAAGAATGCTGGAGTTAATCTCAGCCTCCTTTCTTCAAAATGACACTCCAGCCTCCTGGACAATCCTCTCAAAGCACACAAACACACACACACACACACACACACACACACACACAAGTCAGTGCTCTATAACATAGCCTCTCTCCCAGGTTTCTTCCAACCTTTATAAAACTTGCACATTCATATTGCCACCATGAAGTTTTTAAAGTTTCAGAACATTTTTCACAATAGACTCTTAAGAGCCAGCTGCCTTGGACAGTTGGGTAACCTTTCTGTCTCTACTTCATTCCCTCAAAAAAAAAAAAAAAAAAAAAACCCTTTATTCCTCAAGGTTTCTGACAGTAGAAAATATCCGGATAGCTGAACATGGTGGTTGCCTTAGACAGGGCTTCATGCTATGAAGAAACACGATGATCAAGGCAACTCTTATAAGGACAACATTTAATTGAGGCTGGCTTACAGGTTCAGAGGTCAGCCCATTATCATCTAGGCAGGCATGGTGCTAGAAAGGTAAGAGTTCTACCTCTTGTTCAGAAGACGAACAAGAGAAGACTGGCTCCCAGGCAACTAGGATGAAGGTCTCTTAAAACCCACTTTCACAGTGACACAAGGCTACACATCCACATAGTGCCATTCCCTGAGCCAAGCATATTCAAATCACCACAGTGGAGTATGTCTTTGATCCTAGCAATTGGGTGACAGAGGCAAATGAATCTCTGTGAGATGAAGGCCAGCCTGGTGTTCAAAGAAATTTCTAGTACAGCTGGGGTTAATATAGTAAGACCATGTCTCAAAAGGACCAAACACGTGCATACATACACACACACACACACAAACACACACACACACACACACTCACACACACACATACACACACACACACACACATCAGGGGATGCTGCAAAGTGACTAACAGGGGTAGTAAGGGTATAGAAACACAGGAAGTAAGGAGTACTATAAAAACATACTTTGTTCAAATATGTCATAGTAGTATCTAGCATGTTTTTAAAAATAATGCTGATTTTAAAAATAAAAAGCAAAAAGATCTATGAACATCTGTAAATGCAAAGTGCTTTCCAAGCATAAATTTTTGTTTTAAAAGAAAGTAATTTGGATGTTGGAGGAGCTCATGAGACCCCATCCCTAACTATTAGAAGGTGATGGTTTCTGGGAGAGAGAAAGTCGAATTTCTTTAAGAATGTAGTACCTGTAGTCAACTATGCATCAGTAGTTAGACCCACATCCACCAGTGTATGGGCAGCATAAATAAGATGTGATATATATTTTTTTCCACAAAAGAAGACAGAAAGTTTGGATGAAGTGTTGGTGGTGGAGGTGAATCTAGGAGGAGATATGGAAAGGAGTTGGTGGGGGGAAGAACAAAATACATTGTATGAAATTTCTAAGAACCAATAAATTTTTTAACACAATAAATAAAAAGAGACTGCTTTCTAATCCTTTTTAAAGGCCAGAAGATAAGCCAGGTGGTGGTAGTGCACACCTTTAATCTTAGGAGGCAGACAGATCTTTATAAGTTCGAGGCCACCCTGGTCTACAAAGTAAGTTCTAGGACAGCAGGGCTGTACAGAGAAACCCTATCTCCGAGGGAAAACAAACAAACAAACAAACAAACAAATGAGGTCAGAAGGTATACACCAGGTATGTGGTATGGTGTGAACATTACAACACTAGCGTTCAAGAGGTTGAAGTAAGAGGCTCACAAGTTTGAAGCCAGCCTAGGCTACATAAAGAGACCCTGTCTCAAAAATGTTGCACGCATACAACAAAAAAAGAAAGGTAGTAGATTCAAAGGTTGTGTTGATTCTGTTTTGTAGAGAGAAAGAACAGTATTCAGCTCAGAGAGAACACTCTTGTAGTCTCAAGATTCCATTTCCTACAACTTCAGTGTTCATGCCTATGTGACTTGGCCCATTGTCAGGGCACTGCACACACTGCTTGAGAGCTATCTGCAAAAATAGCTGTATCTGGTTTCCTGGTGACAGTTCTCCCACATATTAATAGGAATCAGAATAAATGGTATTAGTGGCAAATCAATATGGTCTTCAGTAAAGAGGTTCTTCCTGGGAGATGAGGCTGTGAGAGAAATATTCTCTACAGGCTATGGAACTGATCCAAGGATACCATCCAATACTTTGAAATCCATCAGTGCTTTGTAGAAAGGCCATACCTACCATAGTTCCGCAATGGCTCAGCTTGGCCAGGATAGCTTGGTATGTAGTTCCTGACAGATACAAGAAAGAGACTCCTCTATTGGCTGTCTTTAACTCAAGATTGTCTACCCTTGCTAAACACACCTTGAACTACAAAGTATCTACAAGTCTTCCACATGTCTTTCCTACCTGTCTCCATTCAGGTAATACCGTCATCATAATCTCTCAGCTCGTCCAGCCTTTGTTAGCATTCACTCCATTGTCACTCATAAGTATTCACTCTAATAAAATCCTAGGCACATGGATTGTGCAGGATCCAGAGTAACATGATAAAATAAAAAGGCACCATTTTAACAAACATTCCCATCAGTAATCACACCTATGCCTTTACGTCGTAAGTTATACAAAAAAAGAAAACGATCCCCACAGTTTCAAAGAGGAAATGGGTTGAGCATGTTAGAGCCAAGAGTAATTACCTTGGTGGTCAAGATTTTTTCCTTTTCTTCTGAGGTTACCGTACATTCAAAAATATAATGATTTTTATTTCCATTATTATCAGTTTTAGCACTATCTACAACTTATAAAGCAGGCCTTGTTTATAAATACATCACACAGATTTAATTATTCATCTGATCTCCACCATAACACAAAAAAGAGAGGCATGTGGAGGAAGTAGCCTCAAGGGGCTGCCTAGTACACCAGAGTCGCTCACATATTGTGGTACGGAAGCAGGAGCAGCCCTTGGACCCTTACCGTGCTGCCACTATCATTAAGAGTACATATTAAATGTATTCTACAATACTTTACCAAGAGCCCCTCAAATAGGAAGTGAGACGGGTGTTCTCCTGCAAGTCCCCATTCAGGTCAGTAGAAGAAGGAGTCCAGCGCTGACAGACAGACCAGAACTGACGGGGCCTTCTTAAGACACAGGAAAGATTACCAGATTTTTCAAACACTCCGTTTTACTGTGAGGCTAATAAATCTAAACTCTCTGTTTGAGCCCCTAAGCCATCCTTTCGAATTAAGACACAGAAATTGCTTTCATTTTTGAAAGAGCTAAAAAAACAATAGGAAATTTGTATTGAGAGACTACACATACTAATTTCTTTTCTGACCTAATCAGTCAGTACTTAGCCAACAGTTATTAAAACGGGTGCCAGGGAATCAATTAAAGAGAAGTGTGATATTCCAAATAATCATGAAAGCCTAACATTTTCAACATTTTTATATAGACTCTTTTTTAATTAAATTTATTTCTTTATAGCAAACACTGTCCCCTCCCAGTACCTCCCCCCCCACACACACACACACCCTCTCCCCTTCTGACTCAGCGGGAGAGCACTTGTCCAGCATGTTGTGGGTGGTGGGTTCAGTCCTCTGCATTCTGTGGCTAACAGTGTCTGCCACCAAGTTTGTCACCCTGAGTTTGATCCCAGGGATCCACAGAGTGGAGGGAGAAAACTGTACAGTGTTGTCTGTCCATTGACCTCCACGTGCATGCCTTGGTACACAGTCCTGCCTGAGTGCCTGCATGCCTGCATTTGTGCACACATATACATGCACACACACACACATGCTCTCACATATGCACATGCATGTACACACACATGATAAATGAATGCAATTTTAATATTGAAAAAAAAAGAAAGGAAGGAAGAAAGTCAATGATCTTTTAAGAGAAAGCAGAATTCTAGCCATCTAGTAGATATTTTTGGATGTAGAAAGACACACATACATATTAACTAAATTCTAAAGGACAATACACATATTTATATATTAAAGGTTTTTAGTTTATATACCCATATTTGAACATCCAAAATATATTTATATGTAAATATATGAATAAACATTATGCAGACATTACATCTGCATGCTGCCATGGCCCTCTCTGCCATCACCCAGCCGTCTATCTGAGTCACCCTTCCTCTGTTTCCTCTGCCTATCTCTCCCTCATTCCTCAAAAGCTCATTCTGAAGATCATGTGCTTCCAGAAATCTTTCCCAACACGCTGAGAACACTCAAGGGACCCTCCTCTGGGCCACTCTAACACACTGAGAACATGCATCAACAGGTCGTGTTGAGATTCTCCTAAATAAGAGCTACAAAGACTCCTTCAAACATCAGCCATGCCATCTCACCCTATCCCATAGAATTCTTCCAGAGATAGTCTATGGTAGGTAAGAAAGAAGACCCCAGCTGCAAGGTTGGGGCTTAAGGCAATAAGTGGCCTTGTCCTGGCTTGTCTCTGTGTCATGCTTTGAATGAGAATGGCCCCCATAAGATTCTCTATTTGTATTCTTGGTCTCCAATCAGTGGAACTGTTTGGAAAGGATTAGGGGGTGTGGCCTTTTGGAGGAAGTGTGTCACTAAGGATAGGCTTTGTGGTTTCAAAAGCCCATGACATTCCCAGTTAGGTCTCTCTGCCTCTTGCTTGTGGGTTAAGATGTAAGCTCTCAGCTACTGCTCCAGAGCTGTGCCTGTCAGCATGCTCCCATGCTCTCCGCCAGGATGGTCATGGACTCGAACCCTCTGGAACCAGGAGCTCCAAATTGAGCACTTTCTTTTAAAAGTTGCTTTGGTCATTTTGTTTACTCACAGCAATACAAAAGCGACTAGGGTACTCTCCAGGCTCCTCCTGGCTCACTTAATTAACAACTCTCCCAATGCTGAATCCTTTTGTATCCTCAGATGCTTTTCCCTGGGCTCTGAGCAGTATTGTCTCTCTTTATCCTGCAGGTCTCTGATCAAAAGAATATCACATCCTTGAAGTTACCTTCTATCTCCTCCTCCATAACAACTGTGACTCTCTCCCACCACACCCTAGTCTCTTTCTTCATTGTGGTTTCAAATTTTTATAACAAGAGTATTTACCATTTATTTACTTGTCGTTTCAGTGCCTCTTGTGGTAGAAAACACATCCTTAACCCTCTGTGCTACTTACGCGCACACTTAGTACAGTGTATATTTGCAGAATGCTTCTCCGCCAATGTGTCCTCAAATTTGCCAAATGCATGAATGAAGCAAAGATTGCGAAGGATGGTGAAAGAGGGGGAGTCACAAAAGAGCAGAGGTTTAAAGAAAGTAAATATTACTGTCAGTTTCAGTCATGGGTTGTGTTGCTTTAACTGTGAATGTGTTTGAATACGAATTTTGAGTGCATCCGCAGGTAGAATTTATTACCTCTAACATGCAAGAAAAGTAAAGGCACACGGAGTGACTGTTCCAAAAGCAATACAATGAGTTAAAAAGGGAGCTTGGTCTTGGCCCTGGATTGCTTTATTTTATTCACTGTCTGGTTCCCACAGAATTTGAGGTGGCTTTGAAAGACACAGACAGTTACACAACTTACAGTGTCCACAAAAACAAAACAAGCCAGTTGCTCAGGAGAAGCATAGCTATTCCTGGTACAAGGTCTGAACGCAACTTCTCCCCTGGGTCTTCACAAAGAGGAGCAAACCACATCCTCTGTCCCATCCTCCAGGAAGTGCAACAGTGGGGATCCTGGGACTGTCTTTTGGCATTCTTCAATGTGGGCTGATGGCACAAAACCAAGCCTCAGATCCGAGGAGAAATTCTCCAAGGGACCAGATCAAGACAGGCCAGGTGTACTATTCTCTGCTGGTCTTTTGAAAACCACAGAGGATATCTGAAGATTCTAGGGGTTTCACAGAGAGACCTTTATTCTTAGCGCCATGAAATCTCTCTCTTCCACTAACATCTCTAGTAAATAATCAGCAATAGCAAGCAAGAAGAGACAAGCATTGTGGAAACAGTCAATGTTCTGGGACTAAACCTCCATCCAATGACTTCGGTCAGATGTTTCAGAAAACGTCATTTCAGCTGTCTGGAATGGAACTAAAATGTATTTCTCATGAAGCATGTTGAATGTTCTGAGAGAGCTGAAGGCATCAGGCAGTTC
This sequence comes from Mus musculus, assembly GCF_000001635.26. Classification (NCBI taxonomy): domain Eukaryota; kingdom Metazoa; phylum Chordata; class Mammalia; order Rodentia; family Muridae; genus Mus; species Mus musculus. Next base: position 56,597,364 of record NC_000070.6, read on the forward strand.
TTCCACAGGGCATACCAGGGTGAAGTTGGCAGTGTGTGCCCTGCATCCTCAGCACACAGCATTCTATAAGACTCAGGGCAGCTGCTCTGATCGTTAGCACATTCTAGAGCCAATGGAAGTAGGCACAGGAAGGTCAACCACCTCCTCATAAAAATATGATCTGAAAGTTGCACACGGTCATTCTGTTTGCATCCCAGTGACAAAAGTGAGTGGCACTGACACATCTAGCTGCAAGGAATTCTGGGAAACAAAATATGTACTTGTGTCCACCTAAAACAGGAAGGTGGTAAAAAGGTATAGGAAGACTCTAAGGATCTGCTACAAGGTATGGACATCTGCTCATGAGTACCAGTCAACTGCAAACCAGAAAGAAATAAAGAAGACATCAGCTATTGCAGGTGTGGGTTTTCTACATTAATGTTCCTATCTAGTGTACAATGAAATATCAAGGTCCCAAAGTTGTATTCATATGCAAAGTTGTGCTCCAGTTAGCTAAAAAATAATAAAAATAAAATTGCTTCTTTCAGGTACCAACCATGGCTAAAAGAATTCATGGAAAATTCAGAAATTTAGAAATGCAGATAAGCTAATTGCAAGCTGTTAGTGAAGCTAAATGACTAAGGAGATGGCTACATTGGACTCTTAGTTATTAAATGGATGAATGCTGGCAGGCTTTTACCAAAATAAAGCACATTTTTTCCTGGGATAGTTGGTCTTGGGCCATTCTTTCTGGCAGCCATTAGATGACAGCATTGGTTTATTTGCTAAGACATTCTCAGATGGATGCAAAATGATGATGTCAGCATAATGTTATTCTCTCTGCTGAGTGAGGTAGAAAGCACACACCCATCATGTCTAAATGATAGTCCCACTCATATTTATGAAAATGGAGCATGGAGATAATACACACACACACACACACACACACACACACACACACCACAAAAAAATATTTTAAAAGAGAAAGAAAGAAAGAAAACAAAACTGTTAAAGAAAAAAACAAGTTATAGCTCTTGGTTCTCTCCCTCCCTGCTCCCATGCACCCTCCTTCTTCTCCTCTCTCCTCTACAGGAGGTAAAGAATATAATAATGGCCAACCATATTCAAAATATATAATAGATTTAGTCCAAGAAGCCCACATATGCACTCTGTCAAATGGGTATTTATTTAGACATCAAGTTGGCAAGCAGGCAGTCTACGGCTCAAGAGAAATAGATGACTGCTCTGTTGAATATGGAGTAGATTCCAGCCTATCAATCAGTGGGCATGCCTCCAAGATCTAGAGTGAGCAGCCACTGGCAACCCTGAGCAATTTGCCTTGAGCATGAATTGATGCTCTTCCGGGTGTGATTTCCCCAAATGTGTTCCTATGTTCTTGTCTGCATAGGTGGGTGTGTAAAAGATGGCTCACCAAACAGAGCAGGGCTTTATCCAAACACGATTGGTACAGAGGAGCAGGAAATGGAAACTCACATCCATTAAGTACTGTGTGCCAGAGACAATAGTATATTGCTTATCTTTGATTTCACACTCGATTCCCACAAAAATCCTCTGAGTCAAGGATTCTTATCACCCTTTTAGAGATACAGAACCTGAATCATCGGATGTAAAAGGACCTGGCCAAGGTCACTGAGTAGTGGAGATTGCAACAAGCTCACTGTGCGGTGTCAGGTTTTTCAGTCTGTGTGCACTGCTGATCTGGTGTTCTGCTTACTCAGCTCAGTGAGAGATACCAAAAGGACTCTTCTGCTAGAACACTATGGAAATCTAAGCTGCAAAGGCTGTGTCTGCCAAATTGCCTGCTATACACAGATCTTATTGTGGTATCTTCAGCCCAATACATTTATGAATGAATGAATGAATGAATGAATGGGAATTGTTACATTTTGTATAAGAATGATGTCCTGTTTTCTGAGAAATTTCATGCTTAGACCTCATCTCTTTTGTATACAAAGATTTCCTGCATCATGTCTCATAGTGATCCACATCTGTCCATAGCATCATTGTTACTACTACTGAGCGCTGTATTTTATACACAACATAGCTCAAAACATGTACATAGTAGCTCATGAACAAAGCATAAGCTGTTGTTCTATGTCTGTCCTGATTAGCTTTTTGTCAGCCTGACATAAGCTAGAATCATCTTGGAAGAGGAATTCTCAACAGGGGAAAACAGACAGACATGTTTCTTGACTGACAGTTGATAAGAGAAGTCAGTGTCACCCCTGGGCAGACAGTCCTGAGTTGGATACATTCTATAAACAAACCATCCAGAGCAAGCCCCTAAGAACGCTTCTTCATGGCCTCTGCTTTAGCTCTTACATCTCAGGTCCCTGCCTTGAGCTCTGCCTGACTTACAAAATGAAATAAACCATTCCCTCGCCAAGCTGCTTTTTCTCGTGATGTTTTAGAACAGCAATAGAAGCCCTAAGACAAGGTCCTTGTGGGTGTTATCTCCTCTAATCCTGTACTAACTCTACAAAGGGTGGACTTTCTTCATTTGTGAGAAAACAAAGGTTTTGAATGATGTCATCACTTGATTCTATGATTCAAAGGACTATACCCAAAACTGTCCCAATTCTGAAGGCCAGGGGTAGTTCTAAGCCAATTTGACATTTGAAACAGATTTATAAAATGAGTACCTCTAAACCACACATTTTCAGGGATCACAATAAAAAAATCACAATTTTCCTTATTCTTCCTTTATGCACTGAAACTCATGTATAACACCCTCACGCATTCTGCTTCACAGTTCACATTGTCTCACTGTTTTAAATTTCAAACATGAGGGAAAACAAAACACCAAGCATTTGGGGACATTGACCAGACTTGTATAACTCAGATTGCGTTTTTCAGTCTCGCACCATCATTGTACACTCCTGGTGTCCACCCAGGAACACACAAAAAAGCTGTGGGTGTCAGTGACATAGAGCACATATGACACAAGCATGAGCAATAACCAGCCATTCAAACCTTTTAAAGCAATGATATAGCTAAGCCGTCATGGAGTGAGCAGCGCCTGTGTGCCTGGGAATCCCCTGAATAAAGCTCTATGTGGAAGATGGTGTTCGATGCAGGATGAGGCATACAAATGCACTCCTCTGAAGTTAACCTAGTATCAGCAATCATCTACGTAACTGTTTAAGACTTAGAACAACATGAAATCTTTCTCCAGAGCTGTTTTATCATTGGCATTGCTGAAAATTACCAAGACACCATGAAAATAAAAGGCAGCCAGACTGTCGGAGTTTTGCGATTGTGTTTGCTTGTTTCGTTGATTCTTCCCCAGAGGATATACCTCATCCTCAGAGGCACCAACTCCACCCACCTCAACTCCATCAGGTCTTCTGCCGCCATCCCCCCTCCTATCCAAGGAAGGCACTGCTGAGACTGATGCTGGCCCCTGTTTGTACTGACCCTCTATTCATAAACTCAGACATGCTCTTCAGCAAATGATAGGAAAGTCAGTTCTCCAACACAGAGCCCTTGCTCTTAGAAGGGAAGAACAGGTCATGTCTTCACTTCATCTACCTTGCACAGGAAGCTCTAGGAAAACCAGCTCCGGGGTAACACATAAAAACATTCGTGCAATGAAAAAAAAATTCCCTTCTGCTCTGTTATTTCCGCATCGAAGCCCCTTATCTGTGTATAAGCTCAAAACGTTTAATAAAGCAGGAAGGAACCCCGTTGCACTCACTGTCCACATGGTGAGAGCAAAAGTGTCATTACGGTCCTCTCCTAATGACAGCCCAGCAACTCGGAATCTGCCTGGAAAGACAGCGTAACAAAACTCAAAACACTTCCCTCATTGCAGGTGAGATTTTTAAAAGGTACAAGTGAAAAGAGATTTAGAAAGTATTCAAACTATATCAGGATGACTTCATGGGAAAACATAATTTCACTTACATTATTTTGTATTTTATGTGGCTTCCCAATAATATACATCTGTGTGCCAGGGATATGGGGGGAAATTCCTATGTTAGTATGGTTTCAATAAGTATAACATGGATCAATGAATTCACAAAGTAAATATTGTTTCTAGTGACTCATGTTTTTATCATCTGCTACTCTTCCTCCTAAAGTGATTCACCTAAATTACAGCCACATTAGAATATTTGTCCTTAGGGAAACTTGATCTCTTGATAAGCCACTTTACTAACCATCATTAATCCTCACAGTAAACTGCCATAGTTAACAGGTCGTTAACTTCCCAGTTCAGGACACAGTGACATCTTCAATGCCTCAGGGAGAAGGTGACAAGAAAGGAAGTAAGGATGGATCCCAGAGACTTTCCTCCAAGGAGCTAGAACACAAGCATCAGAATGTGAAGGGTGGGAGGCATTGAAAAGCATCAGTGCTGGGTCACTTCAGCTCCCACTGGCAACGTCTCCTCCATGAGTGGTGAGTCCAACCTAATCCTAAATCATAGGACATCAATATGGTCTTAGTCTCTTTTCCCCCATTGCTGTGACAAAAGCAGTTTAAAAGAGAAGACATTAATTTTAGCTCCTCCAACAAGGTGAAGTCCTTCATGTTATGGACATCAAGGGAGCTGGAGCCTGAAGCAGCTGGTCACACTGCATTCACAGTAACAAGGCGACAGGGAATGATGGTCACTGCTCAGTTCCACTCTCTACACATACACTACCCAAGGGAATGGCTAAGCCCACAATTAACATGGGTCTTCCCAATTCAACTCATGTAAGCAAGATAATCTCCCATGGCCATTCCCACGGGCCCATCTCCCACATGATTCTACATTCCATCATGTCAATGATCTATATTAACCATTACACACAACTATTAATGACTCTCCTCGTGTTGACCCCAACCTTATTCTTAATATCTTTTCCTCTGTGACCAGAGATAGCACAAAACAACTCCACTTCCATCCACTCTGCCTTCAAAAGCATAAAGATGCAATATGCCTCATCAATTAGGCTTTGACCAAGTTCTTCTAAGCACCTTCACATGACCTCACCTCAAGTCTCCTCCTCACTCTGATCACCTTGCTGGTTTAATAAGAACTTGCCCATGCAGAGTACCTTGGCAGTTGAGGTCAGATCTGCCATAAAATTGAACTGTGTTAGTTTGTTCTTTTTTTTATTTCCTTGCTCAACAGAGGGAAAAAAAAAAACATCAGAAAAAAATTCTCCATTTTCAACTTCCCCAACCACCCTACTTCCAGCCATTTCTTAGCAGCCAAAGTAGCTTTGTGAAGAAGGATCCAATGTTCAGTGTCCTGCAAAGTGTAAAATGTAATGTGACTTGTCAGGTGAACCTCCACAAGAGGCCACCACCACACTAAAGGGTAAAAAAATTTCTCTCCTTAAAAAGAGGCACCCTGCGTGACTGTTTATTAGCTAAACAATTCTAGAGGGGTGTTAGTAAAAATCAAAATAATAACATACACCTTGCATTATGTATATGTATGTAAATATAGTTTTTATTCACTATGTTAAATCTTACATGTTATCAATTTTAGCAGTCTTGTCACACAGCCCTTATTGTTACTTTTATAAAGGATATGTAGTATCTCTCTAAATAGATACTAATTCCTTCATTGGTATAAAGTTCTTTAATTTACCTCCAACGTGTTCCTAGTATAAACAACCATGCCATAAATTTCTTAAAGCACACAGTTTTTTTATTCTCTAGAAAAAAGAATTTTTTATTCTCTAGACAAGTACCACTGTCCCCATTTTTTTTTATTATTAAGTCAAAGGGACAACCAACTTATTACCCAATTTTGATAATGAACAGTGTTAATTTTGATGGACTGGCCAGCCATATAAGGTAAGAGTATCTGTTATTTACCAGAGTCTAGTATCTGCAGACTGAAGTATATATCAATAGATCTCAATTTGACCTTCAATAAAACTGAGAGAAAGGCTCTACTTTATCTGTGTGTTGAGAAAGCAAAAAATTATAAAAGCCACATAATTGCCTGGCATGGTTTAGCCATAAAGGCAGAGAAACAGTTTCTTTCTTTTGGGGGTAGAAGATTTGAAGCCAAGTATTTCTGATTTTTTTCTCTTTTTTTTATTAGGTATTTTCCTCATTTACATTTCCAATGCTATCCCAAAAGTCCCCCATACCAACCCCCCCAATCCCCTACCCACCCACTCCCCCTTTTTGGCCCTGGCGTTCCCCTGTAAGGGGCATATAAAGTTTGCAAGTCCAATGGGCCTCTCTTTCCAGTGATGACCGACTAGGCCATCTTTTGATACATATGCAGCTAGAGTCAAGAGCTCCAGGGTACTGGTTAGTTCATAATGTTGTTCCACCTATAGGGTTGCAGTTCCCTTTAGCTCCTTGGGTACTTTCTCTAGCTCCTCCATTGGGGGCCGTGTGACCCATCCAATAGCTGACTGTGAGCATCCACTGTATTTCTGATTTTGAAACCAGGTTTTTACTTTTGTGGCATTGACTGAGTCTCCTCTGACCAGCAATACCCTAGAATAATTGCATGGTCATCAATCAGTCCTGCCTCCTAGAGGGAGCAGCAAGATATCATCCAATAAGCATTGGTTAAACTAAAGAGGGGGCAGGCCTGCCTCACTGGACACTTTGGTCCCTCTCATCTGGAAGTTTCAGGAGTCCTTAGTGTGTGTGTGTGTGTGTGTGTGTGTGTGTGTGTGTGTGTGTAATTTGTAATCTAATAGCCTCTCCATGCCTGTAACTTTACACAGAATAGTAAGGTCAAGTGTGGTGTTTTATAGCTGAGACTCAGGAGAGAAATAGAAGAGTCAAGAGAGAGATGGGAACCACAGCAAACATTCCCATGCTATCTGCTACCTTAGGGGGCATGTAGGCTGGAGAACAGAGATGAAGACAGAGAGAAATTAGAATGTCTGTATATTTGCTTAAACCTATAATAAACAAACCAGGCAGGCAACATCTTTGCATAACTCTCTTACTAATAAATGTATGAGTAACATGATTGCATATGGAATTTTTCAAAATAGAACAATAGAGACAGTCCCTGCCCTTAAGGGGCCCTGTTGGGAATACTACAAAAACAGGACGAAATGGTTTAGGGAGGCAAGCCTGGCCAGGTAGGAAGATGATGACTGCCCAATGCCTGCAGAGAAGTTAGTTCAGGGAGCTTGGAGTCTACTGATAAAAGTTCAAGAACTTCCACATCAAAGGCCAACCTTAACCTTTAATTTCTGTCTGTGAAATAGGACTGACTATAACCACTAGATAAGGTTGTAGTGAGTGGGTATTGGCTGAAATAAAGTATGGAGAAAGAGCTCTATAAACTATGAAGAAATATGCAAATATTAATTAAAATAAGTCCTGAATATTTGAAGCAAGATCTTTATTAAAATGTTCCATCATTTCCTTCTCTTCCATCATTATCCATCTATTAATATTCATTAAGCATCTGCCTACTACCAGCCACCCACCTGTGGATGCACTAACTTTAATCCTCCCCAAAGCCCACAGATGAGAACCATTATACCCAACACAGTGATAAAGGAACGTGGAGCATGGTGCTGATGGACATGATAATAAAGACAGTCTTCTTAGTCTTCTCTTAGGATTTTTTTTTAATATATCTCTACCAGAATGCTGAGTTTGGATATCAGGATCATACTCTGATTCAATTATGTGTCTTCTTTGAATAGTCTACTCATCCCACCAACATTGACCAAGTGCTTACCAGACACTAGCATAGTTCCAGATGCTACAAGCACTGTATTAAACAGAGCAGATGGCTTTGCTCTTTCAGAGTCCGGTTCAACATGGAGACAGAGAGTAAACTGATAAATAAATACATCTGTATGATGCTACCAAGAAATAACAGGTGCTATGGAGAAAATTTAAAAGACAACCAAGTAAGTGAATGATGACTGAGTGAACAAGTTACCATTGACCTAATTAGAAAGCTTTCTTTTTTTCTCAGAAGAGCTTAGAATAGCATCTCTCCATTCATGCTAATTCTTTGACCAAAGAACAAGGTCACAAGGTTCCAGGCAAATATTTCCTATACCAACATAAAGTTGCATGTTGTTGGAAAAGGAACCATATAGGATGGAGGCATGTGATCGATCTTACAGTTTCTCTTAGACATCCTTAGCCATGGACACCTCCTTTCAGGTTGACAACCAGCCTGAGATGGTGTCACAAAATGAAGACCATTCCAGAAAAGCTGCTGTCTGCATGTTCACAGTTCTAGTATGCCTGTAGCCCCAGGACTATCGGGTATGATGAGATCCAAGATTTGCATGATTCCTAGCAGGAACAAGGTGATGTGGATACTTTAATGCCAAAATTAAGACGAGGGGAACTGGGAATCTGAATGAATGGGAGACAATTACCACGCAAGAATGTCTTCCTAGGCAAAATCTAAGGAGTCTTGGCCAAGACTCCTTAGTTTATTACCAATGAAAATTAATTTGTTTTAGTTGGTTGTGTTGTGAAGTAGAATAAGGACTATAATCTTATGTGGTTTTCTAATGACCAGAATAAATCCCAAAACATCAAGTACAGCTCCTGGGCTATGGAGTAGACAAAATTCTCTGGTATGATGCCAACTGAGATCTAGAGATAATGTGATGAGTGCCTTTGATGGGATAAGTCCAGCCTCCTCATTTAAAAAGAGGCTCTCTCAGTAAATAACCCTTACTGACAGTTTACTTCTCCTTGGGTGGAGAAGGCAAAGAAGGTAAAGTCCTGAGAGCTGAAGTGTGAGACCTGCATTGAAATGTATCTCAGCTATTTCCTAGATGAGTCATCTTGTATAAGCCACTTATCCTTTTTAAGACTCCATTTCCTCATCTGTAGAATGGAGATAATACTTATGAAGCAGCATTCTTGTAAGGATTAGATAAAGGGACAGACACCTAGTTGTGTTTCCTATTAAGACATCCTTGCTTCAATCTGAATGAGATGTGTCAGTCTGGGAGTTTCAGCAACTATCCCAAATGAAAGCAAGGGTGGGGGGACATTTTCTGTTACACTCAAGGAGCTGCTACTCCAAGTTCAATGCCATAACTTTTGGTAGATATTGGAGTCCAGAAGAGACCTGCTGGGATTTGGGTTCTTGTGACTCGTGAGTAGGAACACAATTATTTATTAAGGGAGAAGGACACTTCTGAGCCAGAACTGAAGAGAGTTAAAATATATATATTCAACCACCACAAGAGTTGCATCCCCTATGGTTCCTTACACAGCACCTGCCTTCTTCTGTATCTGTGTATCATGGGCCTTTCTCATGCACATCTGTCCCTTACATGTAGCCCTTACATGATGCCCACCATCAGAGCTGAGATGAGATATGCTGTCTTGCTCTCCCAGTTGGGAGGTGCCAGTCTTTCTTTCTGTCATTAGTATCTTCCCTATGCTAATCTTGATGCCCCTATGCTGCCACATCCCAAGGATCTTCATAAGCACTGAACAATGCTCCATTTATCCACTCGTGTTTTTAATTTAATCATTCACTCTCCATCTATCATTAGATATCCACATGGCTTGTTTGATAAGGCCATTCTGAGCTCAGAACTACACAGGAGCAGTTCGGGGGCTGGGTTCTCTTCATCCAGGAGGGGAGGTAGATAAAAAAAATCAGTGACTAACTATGATGCATTAGGATGGGGACAGTAACAGTAAAAACAGCGATGCTGATGAGAAAACGTCATGTGGCTGGCCCATCTTCAGTGTCTCCCGCTGACTTAAACACAAATCCTACCACAGCAAAGGTCGAATGAGGACATCCAGGCTGGCCTACTTTCATAGCTCTTGGGATGACAAGTTGTACTTGCTGATGCCAAATTCAACATGACAAATCCCCAAGTAGTGTGGTGAGATGTAACTGATTCTAGTGACGGGCATGTCATAAGTGACACCCTGACTCCCAACTGGGAGAGCAAGACAACATGTCTCATCTCAGCTCTGACGGTGGGCATAGGTGTGGCTTTCCCCCAAGATGCATCCTGAAGAAATCCTCTGGATATGAAAGTTGATTTCAGATGCCAGATTCAAAACATCACAGAGTGTCTCCTGTGTTCCAAGCACCGTGTTAAGCAACTCATAAACAAGATCCTATAGGACTCCCCCAGTGCCTTTTGATACCTAACTGTACAGGCAAACTGAGGCTTGACAAGCAGGCAGAATTTGCTCAATCTTTTCCAGTTTGTAAGTAGCAAAGCCTGTACTTTGACTTGATTTTTGACAGCTATGTGACCCTTTGTGAAAAGAATAAACATTAGTTGTTGCAGAGAGGTGTGTGGAAAGAGGGTGCAGATGAGGTGGTCAGGAGTCCCAAGAATTAAAAGAACAACCAACATCTGAATAAAGGTATGATATCTACAGATTTCATAGCCTCAAAGTTCTTTTATGCCTACAGTATAAAAGCAGACCTGTGCATAAGAATTCAGTGTCCCAAATCCTGATTCGTGTTTACCTCTAGGAGGAAATTTCCAGAAGATATCCCAAGTACTTCCAAATTCTTAGGACTGCCCATATCAAACCTCAGGCGTGAAGTGTAGCACAGGGATGATTGAATCCCTTTGTCTTCATTGAAAAAGAAGAGAGAATGAAATAAGCAGGCGACCATGACAGTGCACCCCTTCCAAAGCTGAGCCCACTCGTCACCACTGGAACCCACACTGAGGAATCTCTCAGTGGATCCTTACCTATCCTGTCCTGCAAAGGGACTATGGCCTCTTCTATCTGAAATAGGGGATCCTAGGACCATAAGGCCCAGGGAATACACTCACTCCAATGGATTTTTCCTTTGATCTCCAAAAAGTCAGCGGTTTCTGCCCATACGCCATGGCAGAATAATGGTTCCCCCTTCAGCCATTCATTCTCTAGAATGGATCTTGTCTGTTCTTAGTAATCAATACCTTAAGCCAAACTTCCTCAAGTTCATGCATGGAGTATGACTGTGCATAGAAAAGACTGTGCATAGACTTTTCACAATCTTTCACTGCTTTAACCAACAGCTTAAACTCTCACTGCATTAATTAAGCTAACAGTAATTTAGCTACACTCCACGTTGGTTTAAGCGTGTATCAGTGAGAATTTGTAAGAAAGCAAGGCCTCAAAAGCCAAGCCACGGCTTCTCTGATACAGCTTTCGAGCCTTCTCAGTGTGCCCTTATCTCCCTGTTTCCTGTTCTCTTTCACATATATGAAGATCTCTACTGCTAGTCTGTCCAGAGGACATCCCCTAGAGCAGGGGTTATCAATCCTTCTAATGCTGTGAGCCTTTAAGTTCCTTGTGTGATGACCCCCAAGCATAAAATTATTTTTGGTGCTACACTGTAACTCTAATTTTGCTACTAGGATGAATTACGATGGAAATTTATGGTATTGCTGATGGTCTTATGCAACACCTTTAAAAGGATCATTTGTCTTCCCCCTCCTAGAGGGGGGTCCACGACCCACAGGTTGAGAACAGCCGCTCTTCTGATTCCTGGGCCAGGCAGAGGCCTCTCTTGCTGGTGGTGAGAGCAGTCCATTCCAGGCTTTTGCCCAAGGCCATTTGGTGAGTCATTGGTGAAGACAAAGTGCCCAGCCTGCAAGGTGTGGCTGCTCTAGATGACAGGCCATCTGTCAGTTTTCTCCTTGATTCATTCATTTTCAAGGGCCAGAACCATGACAACATTCATGTTTCTCATTGGCAAGGCTCATTAATGACAGCAAGCACCGTACAAGGCCTTCCATGCAAAAGGTGAGAGATATGAGTTCCTGTTAAAGGGGAACGCACTGCATAAAGCCCAGCCATGCGCGGAGCCAATGTGTGCTGTGAGGTCAGAGGCCAGTAAGGTGTGCATTCTATAAAGAATGTCTGAACTTGCCAGATCTTGGGGAAGTTGGACTTCTCCCAAGAAGAGTCTTGCCCTGACTCTTGATAACTGTCAGCACGTCTCACAAAGACAGGAACTCTTGAGATAGAGGTGCCAAGCAGCCGGGAACCATTAAGGCTAAAATTCAAGTTGCTGAAGGAAACTGGAGCCTGGGTTCTTCTTTCTTCTCTGAGCAGAGTCCTGAGAATGCAGGGGAAGAATGCCGTTAATGTGAATGTGCTCCAGGCCTGGATAGCATCATTTCACGGAGGCAGTAAACTGCAGCACAAGGCTTCTCGTTGACATTTTGTACTACATCGTTCACTATGAGATACCGACCAAGACCTCTGGCCTCTACTACCTAGGTACCAGCAGCATCTCCTGCTGGTGACTATGACAACACTGTCTCAACATTGCCAAATGTGTCCTAGAAGATAAATTCATCCCCACTGGAGAACCAGTACTACAGTGGCTAAAAGTGTGGGATCTGGAATCAAAGAGGGAACTTACAAGATATATTAATTACTCTGATCCTCCATAGCCTTAATGGAGCTAAATATGCTAAAAGCAGAGGTTAGGGGAACTAATGAAACGGGCTCCATAGGACCCATGACACTGAGCCAGGATGGCGGAAAAACAGCATTCAGAAACATATCACACCTGCATGTCAGAAAAAGAAAATAAGGCTCAGGGATGTAAGAGAAATCCCACAGCAGTGAGCAGCCATGCTGGGGTGTTACCATTGCTCTATATAGTTCCTAAAAAGTCCCAGAACCGCTGTGTCTGGCCTCATCCTGGACTCTGTGATTAAAGAAGCGAGAAGAGAAAAATCTATGTACCATATCACCAGAGTCAGCAAAGTAAGCAAGCTCACAGCCCAACCAACAGGTTAGTAATGTCTGCTGTCTGCAACACCTGGAAGAAACGCAATGGCTCTCAGAGGTCAGCACCTGACCCAGCCCAGATCATACAGTCAGAGCACTCAAACAGTGTCCTCAATGATGTCAACCCTCTTCCAACCTCATCACGCTGATTAATTCATCAAGCAAACGGTAGGCATTTTTAGCAACAGAGGCTACTACAGTGGTGCCCCTAACCCTGACCTTGCAAGGCAATATGGGCTGGGACTTCAGCCGTAGCATACTTGTAGAGAAGGAAGAAGCTGATGAGCTTCACACAGCCTGAATCAAATCTCTTCACTCAGAAGCACATGACAGGCCAGGACAAAGCATGCCAGCAGTCACGTTATCCACAGCAGTGTGGTGAGAGGTTAGCACACCCAGGTCTCTAGCGTGGGGCTCCTTGCTCAATGTCAGAGACAATTAAAACTTACTCAGCATGAATAAGCAATACGAATGAGTAAGCAAAAAGAAAAACCCAAGTGCCACAGTTTGTCCTTTTCCTTGAAGATGCCAGTTGCCTAAGAAGGGACAATGATCCTCGCAACAGACAAACGGGTTTTTTTCTCACATGGAGCAAGCTATTTTAACTTCCCTGAATTTCACATAGGGAGTGTACTCACTGCTCTCATGTTCATAATTCCCTCTAGTTAAATGAAGTCACCTGCATTATGGCTGTGTCACCGTGAACCCTCAGGAGGCCCCAGTAACTTGGGCCTGTTTCATGTGTAGGACCTGACCCCTGCTAAGACAATGGGGAGGACCAAACCCCATAGTGGTCCTTTAGGAACAACTTCAAGGAGTATTTTTAATCCATCTCTGGTAGAGAAGACCCAAGCATTGCTCAGAGTGTGGGTCTCAACCCAGGGGGATCTTCTGTGGAAAGATCTAAAAATACAAACCTTTTCCCCTACCCCAGAACAGCATCCATCTTTGAACACGGCACCTATGTTATAATAATTACATCACCTGATTCTGAGGCTCAAGTTTAGAAAACACTACCAAAGGTGGTCTTCTCTTTAACCATCCATTCCATTAACTCATTCAACAAATATTTATTGAGCATCTACTCCCTAATAGCTTTGCCACCAGATGACAGGCATACAGGACTGAATAAAAGTGGCACTGGTTTTTGTCCATGCAGACATGGGATTTGGTGACCACTTTTGAACATAAACCCACAAAGGAGTTTTAAACATATCCTTATTCCTGGCAAGTAGGAGAGTATAGAGTCCCACAACCCTGCACAGCATTTAGTAAACCTTGGGATTACTCTGGGTGACAAAACAACAGAAACGGAGTGAGGATTGCGTGACGTCACCCTACATTTTCACAGTCCCTTAGACCACCCTAGCACACTTTGCCCACTTGTTTATTTACATTGCCATTTTTCCCAACCAAAATCCGGAGCTCCTTGAGACCAGGCTTTCCAAGGCTCAGCCTGGCACCTGTGGCTTACTCAGTAGTTGCTGAATGAAGGCAAGAAGGGTTAAACCCCAAATAGCCTGATAGCTTACCCAGTGCTCTTAGAGACCGTAGAATGTCTGAGACAACCCTGGCCTGGGGAAAGGGTCCTTGTCTGTCCACAGCCCATGTCAGCAGAACATCTACAAGCAGAAGCCTAGGTGACTTCCCAGTTTCCCTCAAGGAAGTTGCCTCTCTCCGGAAGTCCTGCCCTATGGGTTGGAGGAGGGCAGGAGAAATTGCAATGGAAGGACAAGAGCTTCTGTCTGGGGCTTGGGGACATACAGGGTAGTGCTAGCCCCTCCCCAGGAACATTGCCCAGATGATATTAGCAATAAGCAACCCAGAGTTTTCTCAACTGGAAACCCCAGGACAGCCTGAAAGGGGCAGGTTTGGCCTGGTTTAGACACTGGCTGGACTTTAGCCAGACTATGTGCTTACTTGGGAAGGAAAAGCCTAAAGCATGAAAAAGCATTCTGCATGCTGAAAGCACGTTACCCAAGAGCAACATCGAAATGAGGGTTTCAGGTCACATTTCAACTTTCAAGGAATTAAACCCCTGCTGAGTCTGTCTATAGCGTTTGTATTTTGTTTGGTGACTTGCATTTAAAAACACCGTTTGTGGAAGAGGGAGTTTGGAGATAAAATGAAAGTGAGGACACTCAGGGGCTATAGGAAGGCCCTAAGAAAAGGAGGAGTAAGGGGGGGGGGGAGAATAAGAGGAGAGAGGAAGAGAAAGAGTAGGAGACTCAAGAACAACAATGCAGGGAAGAGGAGGAGGAATAGAGGAGGACCTGGAACAGGAGAAGGAGAATTAAGAGGAGGAAGAGGGGAATGGAGGAAGAGAGAGGGGGAGGAGCAGGAAGAGGAGGAAGGCTTGGAAGGGCTTCACATGTGAGACACCAGTGAGCACCTCCTGATGAACAAGCTTTTCCGCTTGTGTCCCAAAAGAATATCCCAGGAGGCAACGACAGCTGATACCCCAGAAGCCAGAAGCTGATGTCAGCTCAACTGGCAGCTTGCCTGTGACAGTGCCCGAGCAAGACTGACTCTTGCCCTTGGTTTTCAAAAGCCTCTTAGACAAAGCACAGATAAATAATTTAGGGGCTCATAGCCTGTGCATGAAGGGAAGAGGAACGGGGGAAGATGAGCACCCCAGCTCAGCTACCTACCTGTTGCTACCCAGGGTAGGAACCACACAGCAGAAGCAATTCTTTGGGAAGCCATGACGCCACTAAAGGCTCAGGCTTCTCCTCGCAAGGTGACTTGGGGCTCTGGAAATAGGTCTGGACTTATGAGAGGGCAGGGAACCTTCCAGAAATTCATTAGGTATTCTGAACAAGAGGAAGTACCAGGAAATAAAAGCAGAAAGTTCCTTGGAGGTCAGATCATGATCAGTCCACTGCTTGCTTAAGTCAGACACCCTTTAGCCTTTGAGGTCAGGAACGTTTGTGAATCTGAACAAGGATTCCCTCCTAGAAAACTCTATCTCTGTCCTTCTCTGTGTGTGCCTTTCTCTCTCTCTCTCTCTCTCTCACTGAATCAATGCTTTCAGATCCCTGGATATGTGTCCATACTCTAAACAGAAATAAAATATGCCAGACACAGAAACAGAAATGCCACATGATCCTGCTTACATGAGGAACTTATGAAATCAAATACAGATATGCAGACACAGAGAGGATGATAGTGATCACACAAGTGGAAAATGGAGTCACATGTTAGTCAAAAGTCAATGTTGCATGAATGCAAGATGGGTGAATATAGGGCTCTAACATCGAGCAATATGACAGTGATAGTTTTCTACACTGGAAATTTGCTTTTTTTTAAAAAAGTAGGATTTTGGAGGTTGAACCTCAAAAATAAATGGTTAGAGATAGATGTGTTACATAGCTTGAGTATAGGAGTCAACTCACAGTGTATATGTATGTCAAAGCATCATGTCCCATACCCCAATGTTTTTAAGAAAAGTGCCAGGGGAAGAGAAGGTAGGAGTCTTCATTTGAAGCCAAACAGACTTTGACATGAGACCCTGCTCAGGCTCTTATTAACTGTCTGAAGTTAGGCTAGTTGGATCATGGCTGAATGGATAACAGTACTATAGACTGCAATCCCTGTCTGAAATATCTGGGACCAGAAGTATTCAGGAGTTTGGACTTTTCCATGTTTAGGAATATTTGCATATATACTGAGATGTCTTGGGGACGGGACCAATTATTAAATAAAGTTCATTTTGCTGTGCATATACTTTGCAGACATGGTCTGCATGTGATCTTATACAGTGTTCATGGGCATTCGTGAGCAGGTGTGGAATCTCCAACTTGGTTTATCATGTCTGCATTCAAAGGTTTGGGTTTTAGAACACTTCATCGGGGTTTTCAGATCAAGAATTCATAGCCCTTTTGCCCCCACCTCCCAAGACTGTAGAAAAGATTGAGTGTCTTGCAGGAATAAATGGCACAGATCACAAAGCTTGTGGCAAGCACCTGGTGAAGACATGTGAAGAAACTCAGCTCTGGTGGGTACAGCTAAGAGGAGAGGAACCTTGGCCATCACCACAGGCAGCAAGGGATCCTGGTGACACAGACAATGGCTGTGATATAAACATGGAAGGCATGAGACATGACTTCTTTTCAACATCCATGGCACCTGAGCCTTGTGGAGCCAGAAATTCGTGATTGGAGAATGACCAAGAAAGTGGCTCATCTATAGTGTTTTCAAACAGATCAGACAACCAGCTTACGCATAAGTTTTAAATTTGGCAGCCATCAGCCTATTCTTCAGGTTGTGAAAGCAATATTCAAATGGCTGATGAGGCAGATTCCCAATAGGATGATAAAAGCCTCCATTGAAGATGCCGACCAGAGATACAGCATGGCCACTTCATCCTGGTTTAGTCAGAGGGAAGGTCAGAGATCATTTGAGGTCACTCTGTTTACAGAACATGTTTCTAAATGCTGGGACACGGTAGGCACTTAGTAGCCTCATATTTGATTGGCAAACAAATGAACTAAGAGTCACCATTGGACTCTGCAAAGGGATAGAGAAAATATTTAAAATATAGCATCTGGGCCTTTGTAGTTACCCCATTGCTCCCATTCTGAGATGTTTAGAGGATACCAGGACTAGACATATCCTCAAACACAGTCCTTGCTACAGACTGAGTTGTGCCCCCCACCTTCGAATCCATATGTTGAAGTCCTAATCCGCAGTCTCTCAACTTGACCTGGTTTGAAGGTAGGTTTGTAGATAATCAAGTTACCAAGAGGTCTCTAGGGGAAACTCTATCTAATATAACCAATGTCTTCAGAATGGGGAAGATTTAAAAATAAACACGCATCCAGATAGAATGCTACAGAGAGATGAAGGCAAAGATGGGTGAGTTTAATGCTCCTGCAAGACAAGGCCCCTGAGAAGTTGCATGGAACACCAGGAGCTAGACTGAGGACACAGAATAGCTTTCTCCTATGTCCCCTGGAAGAGACCAACCCTACTGCTGCCATACTGTTCTCATCCTCCATGAGTGTGAGACAGGAAATTTCCCTTCTGCAAGCCACCTTACTTAAGACACTTTGTCATGGTCACTAAGGATAACTCATTTAAGATGCTCTTGCCTACACACCCATTGGCTCTGGAGAACATGGGAAATTAATATGACTTTTACTGAGGAATATGTCTTTTTAAGATGATCATAACGGGGCTTTGAGAGAGGGAAGTGTAGGGGATCCAACTTGGGGTGACTTGGATACTAGGTAAGACTCTACCACTGATGTGCATCCTCAGGTCCAGGGCGCAGAACTTACTTGCTCATTCTTTTTACTAAGATTTCCTGGATGCCTGTAAAATGTCACCACCAGCTAGTTTCCCATGCCATTAGTGAACTCACATGAGTTTCAAAAGAAGTCTCAACACAGAGCATCCTGCATCCAACATGGCCATACTCAGTGGTCTCTGGAGGTAGCCATGTGGGAGATTTCACTCTGCCCAGGAAAAAAAGCAGATAGTCACAGAAAATAGGGCGTTCTTAAGCAAGGATTAAAAATTTCCCAAGCAGAAAAGCAGATAAGGGCCTCATAAGAAATTAAACTCTAAATAGTAAACTCTGGAGTCCCCAGGAAGGGCCACACTGAGGAAGCAATGAGGTAGGACAGGAGATGGAAGGGAGGCAGAAGGGATGGAGGAGGGCTTAGCTTGTTTTAAGTTGTTGGTACCATAGGCTACATTGTGATTTAGTTATTTCTTGTGATAACTCTGGGGAGACAAGGAAACATAGCTTCAAAAGGTCCTTCAAAAGTTCTTGTTATACTGGGAAGAGATTAACAAAGGCAAAGCAAGCTTCAGGGGGTGGTGAGAGGATCCTCAGCACATTTCTGTTGCCACTTGTGAGGCTGTGTGTCATCCAAGCCCCCAGAGGAGGTAAGGCAACCTCAGAGGAGGAACTTCTGACTGTGAGATATCCTCCTGATGACTTTTGCCTGTCATTTTAAGGAAGAGCACAAGGGCTAAAAGATGGCTCTTAGTGATGCTTGGGGACCTGAGTTTCTTCCTTAGAAACCTCAAAGAAATGTCAGGCATGGTGACATACACTTGTAATCTCAGCACTGAGAAGTCAGAAACAAGCAAATCCTAAGACTCACTGACCAGCCAGCCGACGTCACTCAGTGAGCTCCAGAGCAGTAAGAGATCTTGTCTTGGGGGACAAACTGTGGATAACACCTAAGGAATGACACCCAAAGTTATTCTCTAGTCTTCATGAACACACACACAGACACACACACACACACACACACACACACTTGCACACAATGTACACCTTCATACAAGCATACACATAGAGAAAGAACAGAAGAAAATCACCCCATCGAGTTCTCACACCTTCCCATCCTCCTTAAAAGATGTGGAGGAGACTACATGAAGATGGTCTGGATCTAGGAGCCACTGGGAACAAAAGGTGATGTGGGTGACATTTCCCTTCAAATTGTATATATGCCAAGCTCAGCTTGCCTCAACTTGGGTAGGTGGCATCCAGCCTGTGGGTCCCCTTCTAGACTAGACTGCTCTACATTAAGATTCCATGCTCTGCCTCCCTGAACAGACAGGAGCATCATTGGGCCAACAGGAGGAAGCAGGAAAAGTGATGCATGGGGCCATACAGAAATCATGAATTCACAAGGGCCAGAATGGTCACCACCTTATCAGATCCAGTCCCACATCTCAAGAGTCTGCCATATATAGGACCTCAGCAGAAGCATCCCAGACCCACAGCTTGGGAACCATGGGCCTCCACAGCGTATCTTCAACTGCTCTCCACTCACCCTTAAACACCATCAGGAATGAAAGAACACCCCTCCTCTCTAGTTCAGCTGACCTCCAAGTCGTTCTAGTGTCCACAAACTTCCTTTATTGTGTCCTCCCTATTAGCACCCAATAATTTTACTGGCCCCTGAGACACCTACATTAAGTGACAATAGAATAGTTTCAACTCAGCTGTCACTGACACTTTGAAGCATCTGAGGGTGGCACTCATGTCCCATGCCCTCTAAACAACCTCAGCCCTTCAGGGTGGAAGCTCTCCGCTTGTCCGGCCTCTCCTCCTTTAACATCACTTCTGCTCTAGCACCTCTGAACCCCTGCCAAAGCCAGAACAGCTTCCTGTTTGTCATTGAAGATGGGTGCTGGGAGGAGCCTCCCTCCGTGCTCTTTACTCTGCTCCTCGCTCTGGCAGCATGTGTGCCTGGAGCAGTTTGGGAGGATTTACTTTGGCTCACAGTTTGAAGGGCTATCAGTCCATCATGGCAGTTGAAAGCAGGGCAGTAGGAGCTCCTGATGCTGCTGGGTCCCATCTTAGGGATCAGGAAGCAGAGGTCAGAACTGGAAGCAGTCCAGGATACAACCCTCAAAGGTCTGTCTCAAGTGGTCTATGTCACCAGCTAGATATGATATCCCAAAGGTCCCACAACTTCCCAAAACAGCACCACCAAAGGTAAAGAAGTGCTGAAATGTTAGCCTGTGTTTTCACATCCAAACAATTCCCTCTTTGGCATGCCCTGGCAGCTGTGGGCATTCCAAGGACATCTCAGGTCTAGGGATAAAATGTACAAAGGGAGAGAGTGTAAGGCAGAGGCAATCATGGAGGGAAAGACATGTGCTTAGGAAGCAGGAGAAGGGTGTGAAGTGAGGGTAGAAAGGTGCCCCCTCCTTCCCATAGTTCTTCTAAATGTGCACCCAAGGCTGTCACTGGGTTTATCTGCAGAGTATGAAAATTAGATCCTGTGGGGCAGTTAGCTGGAGGATACGCAGATCTGATGTGTTTATCATGGAATGTTCTGACTCACAGGGGAGGCCCCTCCCCCACCAGTCTCTAGCACAATTGAATCGGGTCGGGAAACATTTTTCAGAATTTTCATTTCTGACGTCTTTGCTATCTCTAAATTCCCATCCTTTTGCACGTGCAATAAATATCCACTTTATAATTTATAAGCAAATGGAGATGCAATGCTAATCATAAATATTAATGGAAGAGCAGAGATGACGATGTATGCCCAGTCACGGAGCCTGAAAGAGCATTTCTCTGGGTGGCGTGGCAGTGTGGCAGCCCGTGCTTACCTCCCACTGACACTGAGTGGCTGCACACAACAGTGTTTCTCTCTTTGTAGGGCCTCTCAGCCCTTGGCAGTGTTATGAAGAAGCTGGAGCAGAGGTAACAGATCCAGGGTGAGGGAGAGAACCATTGCCTGCCTCTTACCAGCTCAGATGACGTCAAAGGATTGTGTTCTGTGTTGGAAGTTATACTCTGAAAAACCACCCTGAAATATCATTGCTTTCTTTTCCAAAGTCAGTGACAAACATATCTAGGACACTTGAAACCCTACCAGCAGAGGAGATTAGATAGAACTGGGTGTGTTCAGGCAGCCTGGATTGTGAGATATAGAGGAAATAGTGCCATTTTATAAAGAATCATCTTAAGAGGGAAAATAGGTGTATTCTATGTGGCCCAAGGGTTAGAGCCAATAGGTAGCGTTAAAGATAAGAAGACTCAGACACACCCTGCAGAATGTCCCGAAAGTGCTACCTCCAAAGAGGAACTGAGCTTTCTGGAACCAGAGGTGGGCAAGCACACAAGTCGACTTCTGGTTGAAGGTGCTGCAGAGCAACACATGGGCTGTTGACCTAAAACATGAGCCCTGTGTGGTGGTTTTAGGCGGTAGATGAATGGCTAGTTTATTTCTGTAGTTGTATGGTGATTGAGCCCATGTTCTTAATTCAAATGAGGTTGCGTTCACTTAAGTCAATCAGAATTTAAAAGAAAAGAAAGTCATCCAGAGGTTAGAGAAATGGCTCAGCATTTACACAGCATGCACCGCTCTTCCGGAAGACCTAAGTTTACTTCCCAGCACCCATGTCAGGCAGCTCACAACCACCTATAACTCCAACTGCAGAGGATCCAGCACCTTCCATTGCATTCTGCTGACACTTGCACTTACATGTATATACTCAGACAAAGACATACATACACACAAAATTAAAATAAATTAAACCCTTTGTAAAAAAAAATCACCAAATAAGTAAGAGACGTGCAGACTTAGCAAAAGTCATGACTGACAGCTGCTGGGGCAGTGTGGGCAGGAAGTCCTCCTACCAGCCCCAAGGCCCTAAAAGCAGCAGAGAGTCCCTCCAACACACTCTCCAGCCCAAGGTCACTTTCACTTTCTGTTCACCTTCCCACAAAGCACGGTCCCAAGCCCTCAGCTACTCTGCAAATCACCTTTCACATGTGCAGATCTAAGTAGCAAGAAGTTCAGTTCTTCTCTGGAAGTAGTAGCTCTTCCAGAAAGTTCTGCAGGTTGTGCCTAAATCTTCTGGCCTGTAACTCTAAAGAAGTATCAGCCAAAGTCCCAGGGTAATTGGATCTGCCTGACTCGGAAACAACCCGGTACCTTGGTATCTTTGCTTTCCTCCTCCCCATCCAAACGCACCTCTCTTAGACTCTTGACAATCTGCTTTCCTGTTAGAAGATAGAGCTGTTGAGTAGATGCTCTATCCTGGGCTATTCATACTGCCTCCATCTACAGGAATGTGCCCTTATTGAGTGTTATCTTGTACAGTGTATTTGAACCTCAAAAGGCAAATACCTACCAGAGGTAAGGATATTAAGTTTTAATGCTTAACAGGACTTTTTAGAGAAATTTCTTTTTTGTTCAGGAAGGACTTTTGGGTTCCCCCAAATAATTCACAGTTCTATTAGAATCATATGTTTCCTCTTCACAGTTTAGAAAGCACTTTCAATACCTTTTTTTTTATTCTGATTCTCACAGTAACCCAAAATGAGTCTTGTATTGATTATCTTCATTTGGGGGGGGGCTAGGAAATAAAGATCCAGAGGGGCTGTTTAACTTTCTCAAGGCCACACAGCTTTCAAAACCACACCCAAATAAATCCCTTCATGCCAAACCCATAGCTCAATCCACTGTACCACACTGCCCTCCAGTGTCTCAAAGAAAGGACTATTGCCAGCCATAAGTACAGTATGCAAAGATCCATCTCAGGTTTGAGAGATGTCTGAATTTGGATGCTAGAAGTTAGTTTTAGAGTGATTCTCACTCAGTTCCCTGCTGACCCTCAAAGAGCCAAGAGGTTCCCTCAACTGCCTAAGACATGTAGGGGACATCTGACTGTCCCCTAAATGGGACCATACAAGCAAAGAGCTTCTACAGTCTAGCATGTTCAGTATGCGCTCAACCCTCCATGGACAGTCTGTTGCTACACGTCACGTTTCCATCCGTGGTCCTGGAGAAATCTGAAACAGCTAGCTGAGCTGAGCATCCACACCTGGAACCTATATCCCCACTCCTCACATCGCATCTAAAACCCAAGTGCACACTGCTGCTTGCTTGGCCTTCAGAACTTTTGTGAAATGAATAATTTCAGCAAAACGTATCTTTGTCTAAGACAGTGGCTCTCAACCTTCCTAATGCCGCAACCCTTTAATACAGTTCCTCATGTTGTGGTGACCCCCCCCCAATCAAAAAATTTTAATTACTTCATAACTGTAATTTTGCTACTGTTGTGAATCATTAATGTAAATATCTAAAATTTGACCGCCAAGGGGGTTGTGACTCACAAGTTGAGAACTGCCGGTCTAAGGGGAAACTCAGGGCTTTAAGAGGAAAGGCAATAAAACCAAGATTACTAACTGACCACCTCTAAAGCACAAAGCATCTCAGGCTTTATATCCTCCATGTGTTATCACCATGTGCCCTCAAGTGTCCGAGCTTGTCCCCATGTGAGACTTTCTGTACCTTGCTCGGACCACACAGATCACGAAGACAAAGTGCTGAGCCACGCGACTCATTCTGTCTGGGGACAAGTCAGTGTGAGCATGTGCCCTGCCCTGCTTGGGTGTGCAAGGCTCCAGTCTGCAAGCTCTGAGGTCAGCATTCTGGGAGAGAAGCAGTGTTCTAGATGAACAAGGGTCTGAGAGGGGACGTAGTAGAGAGGAACAAACTGAAGGACGGACAATTTGGAGGACAGAAAACCAAGGTTTCCCAATGCAAGTCCAAGTTTTTCTGGTTCTGTAACTTTCCTTCTTTTATTTTTTTAATCATTTGTCCATTTTTTCCATACTCTACTTTGGTCTCTTTCCTATTAATTAATTGATTAAAATGATTAATTCCTTCCATAATATTAACAGTGTCTTCATGATGTTTGTGGGAGCATTTTACCCTCGTGTACTGTCTTTTAGCTGTGATGATTTACTATGTAAATGTACTCCATTAATAAAGTCAATCCGGTTTTTAAAATGTACTTCCCATACTGCCTGCGGTCCTTCGCCCACCTGCCTCAAACCTTCCACACCTTATCTAGACCTGTTGTTCCCCTTTCCCACCCATCCCCATGAAACAACCCAACCTCCTTTCCTACCTCTCTGATCCTCATCCAAGCCATGCCTCCTCCCTCCTCCATATCTTCCTCTTGCCTATGAATCATGGGGCCCACTCAGAGCCTCTTCTCTCTGAAAGACTCAAAATGGTTTATTTACCTAAGACTCTCCCTCCACCCCCAGTCTTCTCTATCCTCATAGGATGGCAAGGTGAAGAAAGTATGAGACCCAGCAGAGAACAAGAGAGGGAGCCTACATGTGCATGATTCATGGTTCAGCAAGGATGAGTGAAAGAGGCCAAGGTGGGTGTGGGAGCAGCGAACACACAAAGAAGAGAAGGATTAATTGAGCCAAGCCAAGCTCAACCTTGAAGATGCTACTTTGGTGTGTTCCCGAAATAGGGCTGAGCTTATGGCTGGTTCTTACTTGTTAGTAACCAGTTTACCCATCCTTCTCTTAAGTCCTCCTTAATTAATCTTCTTAAAGAGAGCAACCTGACTCTGCCAGATTTGCTGGCCAAGTGTCAAAAATCTGTTCTGCCACTAAAATTTCGAGATCTTCACACAGAGTTTGCACAGAGAATAAGCAAACAGCTGTCCTCCTCCAACATCAGAAAACACATGCTGGTGAACACTCAGACACTGAGGCACCAAGGAGCTGAGTTTACCCCCTTGTGCGTAAGCTCCTGTGTGCATTTAGCATAAAGTGTGTACCGACTTCAACTATGAGCAAGAACATGTGGTCTCTTCCCTCCTAGAAAGCTGAGGAAGTTAGATGCACATTTAAATATCTGCAACCCTTTGAAATCAGTTATAACAGGATGGAAGCCTTGAGAGCATCCTTGAGGAATTACAAAAGACACTGAAGATACCTTCCCAGAGAAATGGATACCTTGGAGTTCAGGAACTGTGGCTTGCTCATCACATGGGTTGCGTCATAGGAGGTACTCAGAGGCGCATGCTGAACAAGTACCCAGGATTCCAGAGAATGGATAGGCGTCACTAGACAGAATGCAGAAAGGAGGTTCCTGAGAGGAAGCAGGCACCAGAATGAAAAGCCCGGCAGATGACCACATCGGGACAGAGGTGTGTTTCTGTCTGGGAGTGGCTTTGTGAACGCAGACTATGAGGCTGGAGAAGGAAAGCTGGATAGGTAAACCATGCTAAGATATTGAAACTTGACCCTGGGAACAAAGAGTAAACTTACTAGTGGGGACCAACCATAGGGATAGCCTTGCAGACATACTCTCAATTTGAAAACACTACTTCCTATCCTAAATTCCAGCAACCTGAGGCTTTTCTGGTTTTCCACCTGGAAAACCTTGGCAGCTTGAGAAAATAATCCAGAAGGTGAAGTGAATTGCTAAGGATGCCAACACCCAGGCAGGTATCTCCCTTGCTCACTTGACTTTGAGCTTTCTACCTGAAGTCTACTTTATAACCACTGAGAACTCTGTCCTTCACCATTTTCCTTCAAGTCCATTCAAAATGGTCCAGTTACCTAGCTCCTCTGGATCTTAGGATGTGAGCCATCAAAGGGAGATTGTCACAGGGATAAGCAACAGTCGCAGGCACATCACTGGGCCCTACAGAATAAGGCAGTATGGAGAAGTGAATGACAACCCAGGTTGTAGCCATAAATCAAACAGCACCACGTTCTCCATTTTATCTTTGTTTCTCGCTCGTTTTTCTCCTTGTTGACATTCAGTATGTGAAAACGCATGTCAATGTTATAGACCTGGATCTACCCGTAGCTCTCTATCGAAGTGCTTAAGATAGTCCAAATGGCAGCTCTGGAGAGTTTTGAGAAATCCTCTTCAAACAGAAGGAATATCACTCAGGAAGGCCTACTCAGGCTGTCATGCTTAAAGGAAGTCCAAGTTAGTTGTGTGGAGAGGAAAGACATGGCCAGACTCTAAATATTTGTTTGATCCATTAAGTCAAGGTACCAGAAACATTGAAGGAAAGTTCATCTCAGAAGCCAACACACCTGAACATTCAAATGATACTACCCACCCCACCCCCACCCTCAGGCAGCAGCTGCTTTGTGACACCCCAAATGAGAACCAATTGTAAATGATAATACTGAATTGGGGGGATGTGTAGTCATTACACACCTATAGATATCCAAGGCACCTTGAGTCTGATGTCTCACCTCCCCTACATCTCTCCTTTCATTTTATAATACATCTCCCTCCTAAAGGCTAGAATGCAAACTAGCCAGCTGGTTTCCCAGGTATTTAAATATATTGCAAATTCTGTGATAGCTGGCTTAGTTCTAGCATCTGGGGCAGCAGGAATCCTGAAGCATTTTGTAAATGAGGGGCTCAGGCCATTTCCTAATTTTTCTTTTAGTGGCGGGAAAGGAAAGCAAGACAGGAAAAACTCCAACTTCTGCTACTGCTCACTAACCCATATGATGGGCCGAGGGAACTGATAGGGCCCCAGTGAAAAGGCTCTGCCAGAGAACAGGGTTGAACTTCCGCTGAAAATTAATCAGTGAAAGAGGATCTATGGAGAACATCAGGCCACACCACATCATTTATTGTTTTCAAGTTCATAGTGATAGGGGCTAGGGATGTAGCTCAGGAAAACAGTGTTTGCTTAGCAAGCGAAAGGTCCCAAGCACTACCACCAAAAAAAAAAAAAAAAAACTGATTTATTGCCTAACTCAATTCAATTCAGCAAACCTTTCTTGAACACTTGTTGAAAATCTAGCTTATCCCCGCTGGAAAATTCAAGAGATGAAATGACATAATTCTGCTTGAAAAGATTCAGGATTTAACAAGAGAAATGAATATATCGACAACAGGCTATAAAACTAGACCAAGTAAAACTGATGCAAAAGTGTTGCTCCAGCAAGTGAAGGGTCTGAGAGTTTGCACCTGTATGCTAATGGAGGGATTTTTGTTCAGCCCACACCATCTACTATTCACCTACTGTATTCTAGGAACGGTACAGAAAGCCAGCAATGACAAGCTCATAAGCCATTCAGACACTGTAGAATCCTAAACACTTAGGAGATCAATGACTGTTAAAAATGGGATACCTGGGACTGGAGATGGCTCAGTAGTTAAAAGTACTTGTTGCTCTTGCAGAGGCCCTGCATGTGGTTCCGGGATCTCACAACAGGCATCTCACAGTCACTTGCAACTTCAGCTCCAGGGGATCAGACACCCTCTTCTATCACCTTGTTATGCACCAGTAGATAATCAGTTAACACATGTGGTGTATGTGAATGTACACATACACATGAAATAAAAATAAATAAGTATATTTAAATGAAAATGATACACTCCCCCAAACTAAAAAGGACAAGTTTCTTTTAACCTATATATTTGGATGGTCTTTTATTATTGAGAGATAGTACTCATATACTAACTGCTGCTGACCCAGGCAGGTAGTTGCTTCAGGGCTGGAATTGTTTGAATATTCAAAGACTGATAATAGATATGCACACTGAGTGCTTATTACATACCAGCCACCATGCTAAGTCATTTTCCTACAACAGTCCATTAAATTACTAAAGTTGCCCTATATGGCAGGCTCTATAGTCCCGTTTTGTTGATCAAGAAAGTAAGTAAGATGTTAGCATACTCAAAGTCACCTTACAAGTGAGGGAGTCAAGTCTGAACTCAGGTGCTCTGCCTTAAAATTGTCACTCAAGTGAAGCCTTCTTCTTCCACTTAATCAAATAGCTCCTCTGGTGATCTTGTGTGCTCACTGATCCTAGTGCTGGTACTTGCTCCGCTTCACATTCAGTTTATCATGTACACGTAAGGCAGACAGACTTGCTGTCCATTCCAGTCCAATTAAGAGGCCTCTCTTGGCCCATTGGACTTGCAAACTTTATATGCCCCAGTACAGGGGAATACCAGGGCCAAAAAGGGGGAGTGGGTGGGCAGGGGAGTGGGGGTGGGTGGATATGGGGGACTTTTGGTATAGCATTGGAAATGTAAATGAGTTAAATACCTAATAAAAAATGAAAAAAAAAAAAGAGGCCTCTCTTTTTCACTCACCAGAACAGGCCTTGATTCTTATTTATTTATTTATTCATTCATTCATTCATTCATTCATTCATTCATTTACATTCCAAATGTTGCACCCTCCCAGTCCCCCCTTTTAGAGTTCCTCCCCTCAACTCCCCCTCCCCTTTACCTCTGAGAGGGCAGTCCCCACTCCCCCCGAAACCCCCCACCCCAAGTGCATCAAGTCTCTGTACGTCCATCCTCTCTCACTGAGATCAGCAATGGCAGCCCTCTGCTACATATGTACCAGGGACCTCAGATCAGCCCATGTAAGCTCTTTGGAACTTTTAATCCAAAATTGGTTCCACCGAAAAGAAATGTGGGGACAAAGATGGAGCAGAGACTGAAGAAATGGCTGACCAGTGACCAACCCAATTTGAGACCCATTGCATGGGCAGACACCAATCCTTCACACTATTAATGATGCTATGTTGTGCTTTCAGACCAGAGCCTAGGATAGCAGCCTTCTGAGAAGCTCTACCCAACAGCTGACTGCGACAGATGCAGATACCTACAGACAAACATTAGACAGAGGTTGGGGACCCCTATAGAAGAGTTAGGGTAAGGATTGAAGATAATAAAAACTGTGGGTTAGGACCAAGAGAGCTGGACTTTGAGAGCAGATGGACCACAGAGAGCCTGCCTGGTGACACTGCCAATCCTGATCAGCGTAATCTGTTTTCTCCACAAATAACAAAATGCCCCCAACCAAATATGTGTTGGGCAGAACTGAGTTATGAGATTTCTATTGTATACACACACACACACAGAGCTGTTGGCTGGGGACAGGTCATGGAGATTCTCTAATACCTGGTTTATTTGTCCTTCAAATAAAGGAATTAATTCTCTCTTGCTCTCTGAGCTAAACAATGATGTCCACTTAATGTTGAGCCATTAAGGGTAATGATCTTTCCAACACTGACTTTTGACATCCTGTATGGTCAGATGGGTTCTGGATGGATGGATGGATGGATGGATGGATGGATGGATGGATGGATAGATAGATGGATGGATGGATGGAATACATACTTACAGTACGCCTAATATTGCTCTAGGTGGTCTACAACTATCTCATTAAAAATCAAAAGGGTTCAAATCTAACTCTATTGGACACAAACCAAGTCGTCCAAGGTTATCCCTTGTCCCTTCCTTATCCATAACATGTAGATGATTTAGGCAGAAGTTAGAAGGACATGGGGTTATGTAAGTGGGTTACTTCCACTAGAGTCACCAAAGTCCATATATGAATTTAACTGCTTGCCTTGCTGACTAGCATGTAATCGCCTCTGGTCCTCTGAGGCCCGAGTCTCCTGGGTCCTGTGCAGTGTGAGGGGACAAAGCGTCAGTGACCGCTCTCCTGTTCTAGCATCCCACCCTCCAGGTGCTGCCTTTGTGGGCTCTAGGCAAGAAAATCACAGCCCATGCCAAGACTCCTATTTACAGCAGGGTTCTAAGGAGCAGCTGAGGGAGGGGTATTTTCATTTCCTCAGCACACCCATCTCCCCATATTTAGTTGATACGCTCTAAAGAAAAGGCCCCGACACCTGGGGGTAGACTTTTGAAAAATGTGTGGGCCATATGCATACCTAACTTGCAGCAGGGCCAGGGGGAAATTGGTACAACGCAGCCTGGCACCAGCCATTTTTTTTTTCTAATTCCTTAACATCTTGCCTACAAATTGCATCCTTGAACACTTCAGAGAGTTGAATAAGCCCCAAATGCTTGCAGCTTATTTCATTATTCCTTGTTTGGGCCTTTAAAGGAGAAGGAAGCCGAGGATGTCAGGAACAGTTTAGCAGCATTGGGGCTCATTAGGGTGAAGAGCAGTCAAATAAGCCGATCACTGCATTTCTTTCTTTCTTTTTTTTTTTTTTTTACCAGAATCCTATGTTTCTCTGCAAGCAGTCTCGTGACTGCCTTACCAGTGTGCAGCCTAAACACTCCTCTCTTCATCCCGTTAGCCCATTGGTTGGCTGCCTATTTTTAACTTTTTTTTTTTAAGGAGAAGCTCTCATGGCAACAAGCAGAGTCCACTAGGCTGTGTCGCTCAATGTGCTCAAGATGTGCTAGGGAAGAGCAAGAAGAGAGCCAAGCTTCCGTAGCTCTATTGCTCCTCTGCTCTGTGGCTTTATGCAAGCCGCTGTACCTCTCTGGACTTCAGATCCCTCCTCTGTTTAAATGCAGCATAGGTCATGGTGCCCACCTTCAAGGAGCCAAACTGTTCACAACACTCTGCTACAATGTGTCCTCTCCCTTCTCTCTCTGTCTCTCTCTGTCTCTCTCTCTCTCTCTCTCTCTCTCTCTCTCTGTCTCTCTGTCTCTCTGTCTCTCTCCCTGTCTCTCTCTCTGTCTCTCTCTGTCTCTCTCTGTCTCTCTCTGTCTCTCTCTCTCTCTCTGTCTGTGTGTGTGTGTGTGTGTGTGTGTCTGTGTGTGTGTGTGTGTGTGTGTGTGTGTGTGTGTGTGTGTGTCGCTGTGTCTCTGTGTGTGTGTGGTATATATGGGGGACGGGGTGTCCACACACCCATGTGCATGTGTAAACACCAGAGGAGTTATACTCAGTGCCCTTTTCTATTACTCTCTGCCACATTCCCTTGAAACAGGATCTGTCACCAAACCTAGAGTTCACCTTTTTCCATCTGACTGTCTGCCCTGAGCAGTCTTCCCACCACTGCCTCCCACCTCCAAGTGCTGGAGTTACAGACATGTGTGGCTACACCTAGCCTTTCACTGGTGCTGGGGCCCAAACTGTGTGTGTCTTCATGTTGTGTAGCATGAGCCCTCGCCCACTTAGTGATCTCCACGGCCCCATACCTTTACTCCTAAACTTATGCCAGATACTTTGTCATAGCAGCAAAAATGCTAAATCAGGTCCAAGGTTCTACCTCTAAAGTCCAGATCAGATCATTCTCTCCTCTGCTATTTTTAGAATCAAGTCAGAGAGAGAAAACTTACTCAACTGCATAGCTCTGGCCAATCCTGTAGACGTATGCAAATGGTGATAACTATCTGTGTCTGTATCAGCTAATAGGATGGAAGATATCAATACAGGGTTACATATACTAGAAACATACTTGGGAAGACAGTATGTGCATTCAGGAAAGCTAAGAGAGACATCAGACCATAATGCAGGTCTGACCTCAAATGAAGGAGAAAGGAAGGCAGGAAAAGATAACTTTCAGACCTAAAATGTTTGGGGGAAAAAATACTCAAGCTAAAGTAGCCAAGTGGCCCAACAGAATTCCTCGTGTCCAGAAACAGCCTTTGTTGATATTTTGCCAGGCCCAGCCAGTGTCTGGGAGGAGGCCATGGGCATGAACATAGTGGTGGACTTCAGAGTGCCTGGGACTCTGATCCATCATAGCATCTAAGATCCAAGAGGCTCATCCTCGTGACTGCCGTGGTAACTGTACCACATCACGAAAACATGCAGGACTCTTCTAAGAAAATACTTGTGGGCTAATTCATAAACCTAATTGAACATTTTTGTAACATTTTTTTTCCAAACATAAAACTAGTCAAGATAACAAAAGTAAATTCTGCTAACGAAGTACGTGGGCCGGACATGAAAGACAATTCAAGTATCGTAAGTGTGAAACTCAACTCAACCAGATGTACAAGATATGGAAGACAGCAGAGTTCTGTAGTAAGTGGGTGTGTCCTTTCTTACCTCAATAAGCCCAAATGGAGTATTCACGTCTCTAGTGCATCTGAATGAACATGTCAGTGGACAATTAATTGTAAAGAGTTGTGACAGACAGACCTTTAAGTCATAGCCCAACCCTTAGTGATCACCTTCTCTTCTAACCCCCTTCCTAAGTGTGAGGGACAAAAGTGAGTTAGTTCTCAGCAGCAGGACATGGCAGGGGTCACATGAAGCCACTCCCAGGACAGTCTGACAGTACAGAAGAAAGTTCTGTCAGCCTTTCACAGGCCTCGGGAACTCCTGTGGAGAGAGACCCATGGCGAGCGAGCGACGCTGGCATGCAGAAGCAGCATTCTCCCACCCTACAGCCCCAAGAAAGGAGTCCTGCCAGCAGCTCTATGAGCCCAGAAGCAGATCCACTCCTCAGGAGAGTGTTCCAAGTGGTATCTTGATTGACGCTCTATTAAGTCATGAGCAGAGAACCTGACAGATGACCCACATAAATTGTAAGATAATAAAGGTGTGGTTTCTAAAGCGCGTTTGTCTTCATTTGTTTCACAGAAATTCACAATCAGTACAGTCATGAATATGCTCTGTGCTGAGCACTGCTCTGAGCCCAGTGACCATACTAGCATAGTAAACTAGCTGAGATACAACAGTTATATATAAACAATACAATTTAACAAAGTATTGGGAGTTGTGTAGAAACAAATCCCTGACATATGCAGCTTCATATTCTAACCGATTTTCCACCCTTGGGCATTGGGGAAGCCATTACAGACATAATATCTGAACCTGGATACCTTAATACAATCATTTCACATCTACAGAACATTCTAGACTTTGAATCTAACCAACATCTTTTCAGGGGTTTTATTTTACCTTTATTTCTCTCTCTTGTGGTGCTGAAAATCAAACCCAGGACCTTGCACATCATAGGCAGGTACTCTACTAGTGAAGTTGTACTACTACTAATGTCCCTAGCCCTTGGATTTGGCTCAGAGTCTCTCTACATAGTTCAGGCTGGCTTCGGACTCACTGTGTAGCTTAGGTTGGTCTCCACCTACAATCCTCCTGTCTCCACTCCCTAGTTCTGGGATTACAGGGCTGTGCCATGGAACTTGACTTCACATTAAGTTCTTTTAATGTATGTTTAGATTCTAAATAAAGGAAACAGTTTCTTCATTGTAGAAGAATGCTATGTTTAGGAATGTTTTTACGTTGCATCTCCACTGCTTTGCCAACTTAGCAAAGACACACCTGTTCCTCTCTCCTGCTTAGGGTGTGAAATTATTGCTGTGTGCAAGACGCAGAGGAATAAAACAGCTGTTGGCAACGTCGCTAAAGAGAGGTTCCTTCCCAACTGCCAGTCTCTATGGCAACTGCCAGCCAAGACCTGCAAACAGTTATGAGGACTGCCTTACATATCTCTATAGGAAAGGAATCCCTGTTGATGATCTCTCGGTCACCATGGTTTCTGTTTCTCCCACGATCTTGGATGTTCTCTGGGTGTGTCCACATACATATGTGCATAGACTGGTGTGTGCACTGAAGCTCAGTGCATGCTTGCTCTTGGTATGAGCCAGAACATGCTGGAGAGGTGATGAGTGTGAACTTCATGATGAAAATGATACCGTCCTCCTTAGCCCAGGGGTGGGGGAGGAAGGAAGGGGGGAGCCTAAGTTTGCTCACAAGATCAGCTGAGAAATTCCTTCAGATTGTCTGAAGGGAAAGATGCTGTGGCTGAATTTCCCCAGAGAAGGGTACATCTGCAGGCACTAAAACTCCTTTTACATTTTGGACTCAACAGAGGAATAGCTTACAGTGGAAGGATTCAGTGTGCTCCATTTCCAAAGGCAGTCAGTCACCTCTGAACTAGAAAATGCCAGGCACATCCATGACCCTTGTTCTAGGTGACTAAGATGTGCATGCGCGTTTGTAGCTCTTCCATCCAGAATACCAGAGGTACCAACATGACAGTCAACAACATGAGAATCATTCCTAAATGTTACAGGTCTGATTTCTTGTCTGATGCTGATGAAGCTGCACCCGTATGATGTGGGATCCCCTCAATGTTTCTCACACTGCATCATGACTGAGAAGTGCCCTGCAGCTCTTGTGTAAGTGCGGAGCCTGAGTCAGCGGGCAGGTGAGGCTGGAAAGCCTACACGTGTTATATGCCCTCGGGTGGTGCTGATGAAGCAGGTCCAGGGTCCAATCTGCTACAGGGCACTGAGGATTATAGCAAAGATTCTAGGGAAGAACTCAATGCGTGTACTTGGTAAATACCATCATCGCCTCTGCAGAGACTTTGCACCCCCACAAGCTCATTGGACTGTCACATTCTATTCAGAGAATTGGACAGAGAGTGAGTAGAGACCTCATTTTTAAAGTAAGGAAATAGAATCTTGAGAAGATGAAATGTCATGGTCAAATTTCTAAAGTTGATGGGGGAACTTAACTCTTCTAACTCCCAGCTCTCTGTCCTTTCTGACACACCATGCTGTGAACTCTCATGTCCACATTTGGAATGTCACTTAATTGATTCAAGATGAAAAGCATCTCATTTTATTTTTGAAGGCCAAAAAACTCTGAAATCAAAACCTGGCACAGATACTATAAAAAGAAAAAAATAAAAACTCTATAGGACAATCTCAAAACATTGAAGGAAAAAATTCTAAATAAAATATTATCAAATCAAATCCAGGCGTACATTTGAAGAATAATACAGAATGACGAAGTGGAGTGTATCTCAGGAATGTAGAATAGTTTAATATAAGGAAATCTATTAACATAATTCATCACATCAACAGGTCAAAGGAGAAAAACCATATGCACGTCTCAAAAGATGCCAAAAGACATTTGATAAAACTCAATAGTCATTCAAGATTCAAAGAAAAAACTCTCTGGAAACTCAAATCCACAACCTACTTCAAATAAGAGAGGGTAACTTCCTGAAAGCAACTGTCAGTCATCCAATTAGTTGAGAAACACTAGAAATACAAAGTTGGCCTGCCAATCCTCATTCCTATTTTTGACCTTGTTTAAGAAGTCTTAATCAATGCAATATAACAGAAAAAATAAATAAGAGGTAGAAATAGTTTACAGGAGGAAATAAGATTATAATCATCTGCAGATGCTGGTTTTACTCCTGAAAAAAAAATTATTTTAGATCTACTAAAAAGAGTTGACCAGTTAGGGGGCTGGAGATATGGCTCAGTGGGTACAGCCCTTGACCCAAAAGCCTGAGGTTCTGAGCTCAGTTCCCAAAGCCCAGACATAATCAAGCACAGTAGCGTGTGTCTGTAATCCCGGTGTCCCTACAATGAGGTGGGAGAAAAGACACAAGAGCATTCCCGGAAGCTCTCAGGCTAGCTCACATATGTACCAGTGAACAACAAAGAGATCCTGCCTCAAAGTGGAAGGCAAAGATCCACATCTGAGATTGTCCTCTGACCTCCACATGTGCACTGTGGCAGACTCATACCATGTTCCCATACAGAGACATGTGCACATCAAACACACAGAGAGAGACATGCACACACACACAAACAGACACACACACACACACACACACTCGGGAAAAAAAGAATTGACAAGTTAAAAGATAAAATTTACAAAAGATCCAGTTCAAAGTGAAAACCAAAAAAAAAAAAAAAAAAATGCCTGCTAATTAATGTAACAGGTAGTGTTCATGAAACTTTACAATTTTATACTGGGGAATAAAGAAAGAGCTAAGTAGAAGGAAAGGAACCCCTGCTCTTCAGCAGGAAGCCCACATGTTAATTTATAGGCTTCCCTCTTTTTCAGTCATAATTACAGTGGCTTTTTTTTGGAACTTGAGCAAACAATTGTGAGGTTTATCTAGGAGAATAACTGTGTGAGAATTATGAAGAAACTATCAAAAGAGAAGAATAATGTAGATACACTTGCTCTACTAGATTTTTTAAGTGCTATAAACCTGCAATAAATAAAATATTGCTATAAAAGTGCCAGAGGAGAAGGCAGGATCAAAGACACAGAATAAGAGTCTCAGAAGGGTTCCCAAACATCACTACCTAAAAATGTATTAAATGGCAAAGGTAGCAGTTAGGGTTCATGGGAAATTCTGTTGAACTAATGGATTACCTACGTGAAAACAAAGTAAGTCACAGTCTGGCCTTGCATCATCAACCAAAACAAGCTAAAGTTATACTGAAGACTTAATTTTTTACATAAACAATAAAAGAAATTGTGTGTGTGTGTGTGTGTGTGTGTGTGTGTGTGTGTGTGTGTCTGTGTCTGTGTGTCTGTGTGTCTGTGTCTGTGTGTGTCTGTGTGTGTCTGTGTGTCTGTGTCTGTGTGCATAACTATATACACATACACACACAAACACATATATCATCCATGTTTTCATTCACATAAAACAAAGTCAAAAGACATAGAGGAAAAGGCTGGTATTTGGAGCTACCCAGAAATAAATATAACCTTTTATACTGAGAAGAAGAAAAAGGCAAAAGACATGCTAAATAAAACATGTTAAGATAAGTAAAGAATATCATTAACGTGTTGGAAAGATTTATAAGGCAGTGAGAACATGAATAGCCTTATATTATAAAACAGAGAGGCTATAAATAGAGTTTGTTTCCAAGCCAAGAAATACAGTTAGCAAACTCAGGAAGAGATGGCCAACTTTGTTATTAATCAAAGGGAAAGCTCTGGGCTTTGACACTAACATCCTTACACACTGCTCGGAGCATAAATCGGTGCATACTTTTGGAAAGGCAGCTAACAATTCATCTAAGAGGTGTTAAAACTCGAGAACCAATTTCAGCTAAGAAATTCCATCTCCACAGGTTTACTACCTCCACAAATACCATAAAATACAAATATGTCCAAGGAATATATATAGGAATATACCTTATAACATCGCTTTAAATGGAAAACAATGTTTTATAATAGAAATTGGACAGTCAATGCTACAGACATCAATGAATCCACTGATTCAATCTGATTCACTGAACCAATCTATTTTTTTTCATGAAATAAAAAAAAATCAGGCATGAAAGAGTATACAGTGTTTGATAACATTCTGATAAAATACACAGAAAAACTAGACAGTCTATAGATTATAGTCTGGTAGGGGCTTTCTTCCATGTTTTTGGTCTGCCCCATGCTATTTTGCCACATCAAGTATGAATGACATTTGTAGCAAATAGGAATATGATGAGGGAGCATGCGTGTGTTACTGTAATGAGGCAGCTGGGAGCCTGGATCGAATTCTGAGGAGCAGAGTGGTGCCAGCTAAACACGGCTTAGGGAAAACTGGTTTCTAAAGAGTGAAACCCCAAGAGGGAGGAGATGGGAGCTGTACCCTCCTAGAGCGTGAGATCTTCAGGCCTGCTTGAGTGGTCAGGGTGAAGCAGGTGAGATGAAGGGAACCCACTGAAGGTGAGTCACCAGGAAGAGGGGACAGAGACACAAAGATGTGGCCAATGTGGGGAGTGAGGGTGGGGCGAGCCTTGGGGACAGAGGGCTGGCAATACAATTGCTACCACATCAAAGCAAATGAGCCTGGCTTTTGAGGCTGATGGTTCCCAAGAGGGAGCAGTCACATAAGGTGAAGCCCAAGACAAGAACATTCATGAAGCAGAAGCTTCTTCAGGATAGACGTTTCGGTACCATGCATTGCTCCTTCCATAAAGGGGACTCTGCAGTTTACAAAGGCTGCTGTCTCCGTTGATTTCACCTGACGCTCACAGATGATCGATGAGACAGCTGTCCCAGCTCTCATCCAGCCAGTGTACATGCATGATACCTGTGGTGCCTTTAATCCTCTGCCCAGATCTCTAGAAAGCACAGAAGTCAGAACAGAAGTCCCAGGGCAGTCTATTTTCAAAAGCCAGGTTACTATCACTGATGCTGCTGTTTCTCT
The DNA here is from genome assembly GCF_000001635.26 of Mus musculus. NCBI lineage: Eukaryota > Metazoa > Chordata > Mammalia > Rodentia > Muridae > Mus > Mus musculus. The sequence goes on from NC_000070.6 coordinate 56,634,991, forward strand.
CTAAGAATAGGTGATAGTTGACTTCACACAGGCAGGAAGCTTTGCTTTGGGGAGGCAGTGGGAAGGGGCTGGGATGTACACAGCTTCAAGGTAGAGCGCTTGCTTACATGTGCCCTAGGATTGAGCCCCAGCGCCACAGTATAAATTAAGTGAGTTTTTAAGGAAATGGAGAAGTGTACAACAGAGCTGTTATGGTTAGCAGCAAGTACACTGGGACCACACAAACTACAAAACACTAGGACGCCTGAGCAAGCTCTGTGGGAGAGAACTGGGGAGCAGAAAGAGGAGGTGCATGGGCCTATCTATCAGTAGCTGGCCACTGTCGCTGCCAGGAGGGTCCAGACCGCATCACAGTATCAAGAGCAGATTCAGCATCGAGGTGTCTTTCAAGGTTTCTTTTCTTTCTTCTGGATCATACTAGAGGGTGGTCACAGGGTTCCAGGAAATCTCCGTGTTCATCAAAGTCCCTCCAATGAGCGAAAGGCCAGGATCTAACATGACTTTGACCGTCGTTATTCCCAAGACTACCTCCTGATCCTACCACAGAGACATTTGTCCATCGTGTTTATTGCTGCTTTATTTACAACGGCAAGAAAATAGAACAGCCTAGCTGTCCATCAACAGATGACTGGATACTGAAAATGTGATACATGTGCACAATGAACTTTTACTCAGAGATAAATAGATAAATAAAGTTTGCAGGAAAATGGATGGATCTGGAAACATGGAGCTATAAAACAAGGAGACCCAAACTCAATAAGACAAAACCACATGTTGTTTCTCATACACAGATCCTAGCTTACAATGCACACAGATGCATGTGCATACACACACACACACACACACACACACACACACACGGTTATATATGTGGGTAAACTAGAGAAGATAGATAGAAGGTAAAAATGATTACTAAGAAAAGGACGGGGAAGACAAAAGGACACATGGAACATGAAAGGAGAAAAAAGATGGGGAAAGTTGTAAGAGATAGCAAAGGGTGCCAGAGGCCTGGGAGGAGGAGAACCTGCTCAAACATGCTTTGAGATGGCATAATATGTAATAACTTGTATGCTGATTTAATTTTTTAATTTTTTAAGTTAGAAGGAATTGTAAAGAAAGATCAAGAAAGAGGGGAAGGCAAGAGGAAAGGAGACGAGAAGGGAGGAGAAGAGAGAAGAGGAAAGGAGAAGGGAGAGATGGAGAAGGGAGAAGATGAGAGGGGAGAGAAGAGGAAAGGGGAGAGGAGGGGAGAGAAGGGGAGGGGAAGAGAAGAGAGGGGAGGGAAGGGGAGAGGAGGGGAGGGAGGGAAAAGGAGAAGAGAGGAGAGGAGAGGAGGGGAGGGAAAGGGGGAAGAGGAAAGGGGAGGGAAGGGGAGGGAGGGGAAAGGAGAAGAGGGGAGAGGAGGGGAGAGGAGATTGAGTAAACAACATGAAAAGCCTTGAGATGGAACTGATATGTGTCACCTCTGACCCAGCCATTGGGCAGGGCCAGTCCCATGTCCTACCCAGCTACAGGGGAACCTGAACAATGAAAATCACAACACTGTGGTGAGCATGCCCATCCAGTGCCAGACCTCTGTGCTTAGCAGTGGGGAAAACCAAGCCCAGTGCAGGAAGAATGCCAGTTCTGTGAGGAAGCCATTCGGAAGATTCACACAGACAAAAAAAAAAAAAAGAGCCACTTCAGACCCTTGATTTCTAATGGCAATATAATATATTTCAGTGGAAGATTGTTTCTCTTAGATGAAAGATAGAACAGGTTTTTTTTTTTTTAAGAAAAATCCAGGCTCCTACTCTTCTAGCACAGAAAAAATCTGAAGAGGATTAAAGGTTGCAATGAAATCAATAACTAAATAGCCAGTCAATCAATATTCATTTTAAGATGTCTACTCAAGTCAATACTAATTTACTAATTTTAAAGATATATATGATGTGGGTGTGTGGGTGGCAGAGAGAGAGAGAGAGAGAGAGAGAGAGAGAGAGAGAGAGAGAGAGAGAGAGAGAGAGAGAGAGAGAGAGAAATTACATACATAGGTATGGGTGCTCAGAGAGGCCAGAAGAGGGTGTCAGATCCTCTAGAGCTAGAGTTACAGACGGTTTGAGCCACCCATTCTGGACATGAGAAACTGACCTCTACTTTTCTGGAAAAGCAACAAGTACCCTTAGCCACTGAGCCACCTCAAACAGCTCCCAGTATTATTCGTTAAAGCATCCCTAGGATGCTGGCTCCAACTCCGTGCTAGAGCACTCTATCAGACCACTCAGAACAAATGGCTTTTCTCATGATTTTTGAATCAACAAACTGTGCCCAGGGGAAAGTGGTGTTTGGGGAACCGGAGTTGGAAGCATCACCTCCAACTCCAAACACCAGTGGAGAGGGTAACCTAACCCAGGAGGCTGGTGTAACAAGGCTAGGCATGGAAAAACCTGCATCTTTGTAGGGTTTCAATAACTGTTCTTTTCCTTGCTTTCCTATTGTGGTTCAGCTTTCAGTGCATCTGCCACAGGCAGGATTCTAGTTGTGTGAGGCTTCCTGGTGGCCTCAGGTTTCATTTTACAAGACACAGATCTGGACCTCCCTCCCCACCCCCCATTTCAGTAAAGGTGTTAGATTTTTTTTTCTCACATAATTCCTTTTGTATACTGTATCTCCTTCAAAAGCCAACTTGCTAGTCATAAAGCAACCCTTTCTAGTTGTTCTGCCTCATATCCTGTGACAATGAGACAACCCAAGAATCAAGTTCAAAGGTATGTTAGTGAGTGATGAGTTTGAGTGATCGATTAGGGGAGCTGGACCAGGAGGAAGAGTGAAGGCCTGCTGGAGATGCATAGCCCATCCTTGGAGTCACATTAGGAACAAAAGCATCTGCAGTAAGGACCTAATTTATCATTGGAAAAGATAGCAAATATGTTATTAATGAAGGAATAAATCATTCTTGGGCAAGCAATGACTTCATTTTCTCTTGGGGGTGCTCAGTTTAATATTTTCCCTACAAACCATACCCTTGGGCAGTTCATGGGAATCGAGGAGAGAGGCCAGATGCATGCCTCTGCAAGCCTACAGCAGCACTGTTCTTAGGCAAAGCAATGCCTCTCTTCTCCCTGTCCTTCACAGAAGCCTGTCCACTGCCTTCTTCTGGACCTTTGGTGTCTTCTCATTGTCACAGGAGCTGTGTGAATATGGATGGACTCACACACTCATGGTGCATGGGCTTCCTAAAGCTGATCAATGAATCCTAGAAGCAGGAAAGAGCCAAGGTTGAGAAGCAAGGGACCATGGGAAGAGAAGGAAGAATGATGAAGGTAATTGGGACAAGAAAGTAGGTGCCACAGGAAGTTCCTCCACCAAAAGGAGCCATAGAGAGAACAAATGAGTCACAGTGAAATGACTCCCAAGGACCTGGCAGCAAGGACAAGAGAATGAGACTGAGAAGGACAAAGGGACAAGCCTGGTCACCCTCGCTCATCCGGAGTCAGCTGTGCTCCTTTGGAAAAATCACACAGCTTCTCTGGGCCTCTACCCACTTGCATATAAGTCAGGGATACTGATCACCCACCACAGAGCTGAAATGAAGACTGAATGAGATAGTATAAGTGAATCCCAAAACCCTGTATAAATGTCAGCCACTATGGTCATTGTGGGTTTTATTCATTTCTTCATCTATGTTTTGCGATTCTTCACACACTCGAACTCTAAAACAGCGACACAAAGGTGAGTGAGGTAAAAATAACAAGACAAAACCCAGCCATCTAAAGATTCTAAATCTAGAGGGGCAGACCTGAGGAAATACAGTGGTTACAATACAGTATGAGGTCCGGCTGGGAAAGCAGCCAGTCTAGGCTGGGTCACATTACTATGTGGGGAGGGCCAGCAGGCAGCATGGATGGCACAGACCTGACCGCTGAGGCTGCCTCCCAGCCAAAGAGGAGGGCAGAACTTGACTTATGGGCTTTGGAAAGACCCATGGGAAGAATGTGGACTTCACCCTAAGAGGGGCATGCCTACACAGCCTCCCTGTGCACAGAGGCACAATCCAGAAGTTTCTACGTTCTTTTCCATGTTCCCTGGGTCCTTGAAGAAATCATGCCCGTGAGCTTTTGGCATTCACTTTACTGTTCTTCAAAGAAAGCCTAACCCAGCCCCCGGAGTCCAGTCGTCTGCAGTGGGAACACTTGCAGACACGGTAGCATAGCGGTCAAATACAAACTCCTTGGGTAATTTCGCAGCCATGACCTGGCCTCCCGATTCCTTGGCTGGCCTCGGGTCACTTGTCCTCAAACACTCAGGGATCCACAGTACCAAACCAAACACGCCACGCCAAGCCACTCCATGACTCCTCGTTGTATTTACATTTCTCTGGTATGCCTGGCATGTGTCTCACTTTTTTTTCCTCCCTGCTGAACTCTTTGATCTTAAAATCCAGCCCAAGAATGAATGGCTTCCTTTGTGAAAACCTAAACAGTCACTTGCTCTTCCTCATATACAGATGCTAGCTTACAATGTATGTGTGTGCGCACACACACACACACACACACACACACACACTCCTATTCTCTCCTCTATAGTACTACCTCTTTTGCATAATTCTGTCACTGTCTATATCATATTGTGTAGGTCCTCTATTTTAACACCACTCCCTGTCTAGCTAGTACCAGACTCTGCAACATGCCGTTCAAGTGGATAAACCTATTCATCCGCTTGTTATTTTTATCTGTGAAAAAAGCATGCTATGTGCTCTCCCTGTACTTAAGTCCAGGATAATCTCCCATTCTCCTATGGGAAGACAAAAGATGCTTAATTAGGGGAAACCCAAGGTAACATAAGAAGGCATTCCTGGACTTTGATCCTATGGTGAAAGACGCAGGTCCCATTGACTAATTTCAGGCATGGTGTATGCAGTTGCGACATTTCAGGGCACTGAGCTCCTGTGCTGTCAGGGTGATCCTTCAGCTCTGTGAAAGATCATCATAAAAAGGGTGTCAGGTGTGTCCCTGCCTTCCTGCCACGTGATGCCAAGGTCACATTGAATAAAGAACAGCAGGAAGTATGCCTCATGCTGACCAAAGCCAGGAATTCTCAAACGTGAATATACATTGGAGCTAACTGAGGACTTGTTAAAACACAGGCGGCTGAGCCCCACCCTGAAGTGACTGATTCAGAGGGTCTGAGGTGGGGCCTGAGAACCTGCGCTCCTATAGGTTCCCAGGGGCTACTAATGCCAATGGCCCCCACATCTTGAGAACCACTGATCTGTGGAGTCCTAACATCTTTCTATACTTGTAAATTAAAAATATAGACATCCTTGGCTACCTGATCCTGCTGCCAGTCAAACATGGTCAGATCTGATCTTGGAATCTGAACACAGATCCTATGGCTCTGCCTTCCCATGATGTGACAACTGGCAAGTCACAGAACTTCAGAGCACCTAAGCTTCTTCTACAAAAGACAGCACTTACTGACCTATCACTGCCTACCCTCAAAGGTTTCTTGTGTAGGTATAGTGGGGAAAGGATAAATGAATGTCCTGCAGCTTAAAGGCACTGAAAGAACAAGAAATCAGACCAAAAGATGGCAGGTGTGTGCAAAGGATGCAGAGGAATTTTAAGGTGTACAGGGCAGTAGACAGTAACTCAAAGAGTTCAGATCCCCATTTCTCAACAAATCAGAAATACTTACCATTAACAGGTAAGTAGAAAGGAGGGGAGGAGAAGGGGAGAGGGAGGGAAAGGAGAAGGAGGAGGGAGAAAAGAAGAAGAGAAGAGAAAAAAGATTAAGACCAGTTCCCTCCTTACTGGGCAGCTGGGCATGCTGAATGAAATGATGCAGTTAAGTCTTTGGTAGACTAACTGGTACATCACAAGTCTTCATCGTCATGGAAATGTCAAAGGATTCCTCTCCTCTTCCCAATCCTGTCCACTTTACATGTCATGAACACTGTTCTTTTTAACACTATTTACTTATTCTTGAAGAATTCCATGTTTGTGCACCATGTATTTTGATAACTACCATCCACTGCCCCTCCAACACCCCCTAGATCCTTCCACCAAGTGCTCCTCCCAAGGACATGGTCTCTTTTGTTTTCTTTGTGTAATCCATCGAGTCCACTTAGTGCTACCCTAGACGCATGAGGGAGGTCCCGGCACAGGAGAGTGGCTCTTCCTGTTCTCACAACCTCTGACGGAAGACACCGAATGCAGCCCCCTAAGTCGTCATCCCAAGTTGTCCCTGCTTCAGTCTCCTCAAGAGGAACATGGCTAAGATCCTAAGGTATTAGAAGTGAGAGGCTAACAAAGGTCTCACAGCAACATAAAGCAGTAGAAGAGCCCAACCCAGGAGAAACCCTCTGCTAGTTAGTTATTTCCACGGGTTGGGGATCCACTGCCTGGAATACTCCACTCCTATTCCAAGATTATGGACCAGCAAGGATTGCAATCAAATTTGGTTTTCAAATGACAGCCACACCACCAACAAATCTAGCAAGATAACTAGGGTGAGGCGATTCCTGTGTTAGGTGAGGTAATCTCTATATCTATCTATATCTTGATATCTATTTGTGGTTCTGTGACTTGCTTATTTATGCCGTGGACCAGTTCAGCTGTGGTATTTGTCTTTTTTCTTTTGATTTATGAAAATTCTTTACATATTAAGAATTTCGATTATTTTCTGAGTCCTGAATATTGAGAATATTTTCCTAGGACAATAGCTTCCCCATCCCTCTTTTTTCCTTGGGTATGTGGATAAACTTTTGAGACAAGAACTCATGAGTGTAGTCCAGGGTGGTCTTAGATTTGTGGGCTTCCTGCCTCTGTCTCCTGGGTGCTGAGATTACAGTGGCAAGCTGACGTGCCTGCCTTTGATATTCAATGATGTGTGTGTCTGTGTGTGTGTATATATATATATGTATGTGTGTGTGTGTGTGTGTGTGCGTGTGTTTTGTGCATGTGTACATGTATGTGTTCATGTATGCGCGTGTACACATCTAGAGTACATGGGAAGGCCAGAGGATAACCTTGGATATCATTTCTTGTCGACCTTTTATCTGAAGCAGATTCTCACTAGCCTGGAACTCACTAAGTAGACTAGGCTGACGAGTGGGCCCAGGACTCTGACTGCCTACAATCCATCAACAGTGATATTACATGTTTTATTACATAGGTTCTGGGTATCGAATTCAGATCCCATGTTTGCATGCCATGCTCTTTACTGGCTGAATCACTTTTGTAGTTCCATTGATGTTTCATTATGTATGATGTACTTTTGTTTATAAATTGTAACACATTTCAATCTTTTTAAAGCCTGATAGTTTATTTGCATAGAAAGTTTTTATCTACCTATTATCAATTGACTATATTATCTATTTTCTTCTAGAAAGAAAATTGCCTAATGCTTATATCAGTCATATTGCTTAATGGGTGATATAAACATAAACTAACTTATCTGATATGCACTTGGATGGAAGTTGGAGTCGATTTTTTTTCCCCTAAATGATAGTTGACTATACCAAAATTGTTTCTAACACATCCTCTTTCCTCTTGATTTGCATGCTGCCCGAGGTATAAAGCAAGTTACTGTGGCAGTCACTGGCTTCTTGAGCTCCTCTTGGGCCTTATTCACTACCCAGTTACTCGTACACATCCAGTTGCTGGATGGAGCCAGACCACCATGAACAGAATCCCTAAGCCACAGACAGAGTCTGAGCCGCAAACCAGGTCGAGCAAGGACCTAGTTTTGAACTGGATATGAATTGAGATTTTGGGGTAGCCTGGGCTTTGAACATTTGAGAATAAGACAGGTTTCATGATCAAAGGTGATTAGAAAATAATGAGGGGGTGTTACCTAGAGGGGGTTCCCCTTCTCAAAGGAGAAGGGGGGAGAAAATGGGGCAGGGTGGGGGAGATTATGTGGGAGGAGAGGGGAGTACTACTGGGATAGAAAGTGAATAAATAAAAAAGAGAAAAGAATGAGACCACCCCACTATTACTGGGACTGAGGGACACAGCGTTAATGAGCATCCACGGAGGTCTTGGTGGAAGAACAAAACTCTCCTAAGGGTACCAGCTGCTCAGCTGTTCTGTCACGCAGTGCAGAGGCTGGAGAGACAACTTAAGGACAGACCCAGGAAGGCACCAAACTTCCCTTGGAAACACAGGGGACTTACATAATGCTTCTGAGCACACAAGAAAGGCACTTAATCCTCCGAAATCAGAGGCCAGCTCCTGGCAGTCTGAGACAGAGGACAGAATTCCTGCCTTGAGGGTCCTCACCTGCAGAGGGTCTATATTGTCATGTGTCTTTCTTTAAACAGTGCCCAAAATGCCCATGAAGCACAAGTTTACACAGCTGTGCTCAGGTCATTTTCCTTCAAAAGGGGACCTGACATATGTCTCCTTTAGCTATGGCACAAACAAAAAAAAAAAAAAAAAAAAAAAAAAAAAGAAGAAGAAGAAGAAGAAGAAGAAGAAAAATCTATATCTCACACTGCTAGAAAACCCAGAAATCCAGAGCTGGTTTCCAACCAGGCCTGTGAGAAGCAGAGAATATTCTGGGCTGGGAAAAGAGGAATTGTGGATCATAGAGATGCTGAGGAGGGTTGAGCTAAAAAAAAAAAAAAATTAAGCAAAGCATAGCTACTGGAGGCACACACTCAGCTCAAGGCAAGGCCCCAAGGGGAACAAACATTCTCTGTGCCATAAAGGACAGAGGATGGCAGAAGAGACATTTGGAAGGCAGCCAGAGCACCTGCCACCATGTGACACATGTAGGAATAAGAGACTTCCCCGGAGGCTACCAGATCCTAGGTGGGACTAAGGCTCAAACTTTGAAAAAGGTCTAGGAGACCAAATGTTTAGTTGGAATATAAGTGTGGCACCAAATGAAGACCTCCAAGAGCCTATGGCTGCATTCTGAGTTAAGAGAGGTTAGACCCTATGCAGAAGACAGAAGAAAAAAGGTCTATGATTCGTCCCAGGAGAAGCTGTAATGGCAGGGACAGGGTTTGTTTGGCCTCACAGGATATCCTAACCAAGCAACAGCAGCATCCAGCCTCTGAGAATGACGTCCTCTGCTCGTTCCTGCCCTTCCCTGAGTGTGTCTGGGCATGTTAAAACCGTGACGTGAGCTACTTGCCACACGCAAGAAGTGAGGTAACGGGAAGAAGAAACCATGCCCGTCAGACCGGAGTCCTCAGCACAGTTACTTAAAGCATTGCTGGTCATCAAACTAACAGGCCACTGGTCACCATGGTAACAGCAATCAAAACACCAATTCCTGCTTTCCTGAGCTGGTGTTGAATGACGATTGTGCTGCACAGAGGAGCAACTTAATCCCTCAGTGCACAATAAACAGAGTTGCCAGCTCCAGCCTCGTAGAAGATGGAGAAAAATAACTTGCGAGCGGACAAAGTACATTTCTCAGGGTGGATGCATGATTCGAGCCAAGAACTCAAGGAGGGAATCTTTTTGCTCAGCTTGAAGTCATTGCTGTCTCTGAGCCGCTTCCCCCACCCATCACAGTTTTTAGGGAGGGAGACTGTTACGACTGCTTAAGAAACATGATGAATTTGTTTTAAACCCCAGATATGTGCATCTCTAGCCTTCCTGGCAAAATTCAGACAAAAATTTAATGACGGCTGTGAAATACTCACATTCGAAGTAGATCTGATAATTTTCCTTTATGTCACCAAGGCAACACAGAATTCATCTTCATCTCTTTGGAGGATAGTGATCCTCTCCAAATGCCTGATGCAAGCGTGAAACACAAGCCTCCCCCTCCTTTTGTTCCACCCCTACAGCCGAGTGAAGCCAAAATCCCTGGATCTAGGCCCATTGGCTGCCAAGTCACAGCTGTCTTGGGTTTCCTCACTCCAAGGTCACTGGGCAAAATCGTAGAGACCCTGGGATGCACCATAAATCCAATTCCTCTTTTCAAAGCCTATTTCCTTCTCTTCTCCTATAAGAGTCTCAGAGAGGTACATTCTAATACAACAAAGTACACAAGGAATCCTGCTTTAATTCCCTTCTCCACTCTATTCCATCAGCAGATCAAGGGCCCAAGACTGGCAGATGCCAGTTGCTACATCTCACTCCAGATCTGCATGGAGAATGGAGTAAGTGGCTGGGTAGACACCAGTCTGAATGCCCTGTGGTCAGCTGTGTACCTTTGGACTAGCCAGTTCTGGTCAAGGGCAGAAGCCATTTGGAACCCACAGAGCTATCCAATCCCAAGTCCAGTGATTCACTGAGTCTCTCAAGAAACCACAGTCTTCCTTGAACTATGACACGGTGTAACCTTTGGTTGTGAGTGTTTTGCCACAGTTTGTTTCTCTAACTTTAGCACAGAGATAGTATCCTGTGCAGAGGTGTAATCGCTGTGTACCTACTCCTTGGCAGCTATTACGTTTCTCTGGCTATAAAAGCCTAAATCAAAACATAGTCTCTGTGGAGTTCCAATTTTTCTAGGTGTATAATGAGTCTACCTCATAGGATCACTGAGTGAATTTAAAATACAAGATGTGAGCCAGAGGGAAAGACCATCAGCTAAAGGTAGAGCTACCAAGCCTCATGACCTGTGTTTGAATCCCAGGAGCCACATGGTAGAAATGGAGAATCAATTCCCACACATTGTCTTCTGACCTCCCCACATGTACTGTAATGTAGTCACACACAAATAGTAATATTAAACAGGCTGAGCAAGTTATGTTGGGTGTGTGTGTGTGTGTGTGTGTGTGTGTGTCTGTGTGTCTGTGTGTCTGTGTGTCTGTGTGTCTGTGTGTCTGTGTGTCTGTGTATGTGTGTCTGTGTGTCTGTGTGAGTGTGTATGTGTAACAATGACAATTATGAGAAAAGAGCCCATGAATTTGAAAGGGAACCAGAGGAAAACATGGTAGGGATTAAAGAGAGGGAAAGGAAGGGAGAAATTACATAATTATATTTTGACTTTAAATAATAATAATAGCCGGGTGGTAGTTGGCGCACGCCTTTAATCCCAGCACTTGGGAGGCAGAGGCAGGCAGATTTCTGAGTCCAAGGCCATCCTGGTCTACAGAGTGAGTTCCAGGACAGCCAGGGCTACACAGAGAAACCCTGTCTTAAAAAACAAAAATTAATAATAACAATAATAATAATAATAATAAACAACTGTGGGAGCAAAGTCAGTACCCCAGACCTTTGATACTAATTTTAAGTCCAGGCTTTACAATGTACCAGCTCAGAGACTCCAAACTTATAACATCTATGCAATAGGAGAAATTTTAATAAAAGTCAGTAATTATTAAGCCTTTCCACAACGTCCTGTCATCCTTCAATGCTCAGAGACCGTTGCAACTTTAGGAGGAAAGATTTGAAGAAGTCTGGCCTCAGTATTGTTACCATCACCACTGCCACCACCACCACCATCACCAATAGCACCATCAAAGATGCCGCTGACACTTCCGCCACCACCACCTTTTGCCAGGTAATCCAGATGAGGTTTTCTTTAAAAAACAAAAAAGAAAAGAAAAGAAATTTGGACACTGTCTCTGTGCCCTCTGGTTAGTCTAGCTAAGGGTTTATCTATCTTGTTGATTTTCTCAAAGAACCAGCTCCTGGTTTCTCTGTATAGCTCTGGCTGTCCTGGAACTCACTTTGTAGACCAGGCTGGCCTTGGACTCAGAAATCTGCCTGCCTCTGCCTCCTGAGTGCTGGGCCTAAAGGCGTGTGCCACCACACCCAGCATGACGATTCTTTGTATAGTTCTTTTTGTTTCTACTTGGTTGGTTTCAGCCCTGAGTTTAAATATTTCCTGCTGTCTACTCCTCTTGGGTGTATTTCCTTCTTTTTGTTCTAGAGCTTTCAGGTGTGCTGTTAAGCTGGTAGTATATGCTCTCTCCCATTTCTTTTTGGAGGCACTCAGAGCATTGAGATTTCTTCTTAACACTGCTTTCATTGTATTCCATAAGTTTGGGTATGTTGTGCCTTCATTTTCATTAAATTCTAAAAAGTCTTTAACTTCTTCATTTTTTTTCTTGACCAAGTTATCATTAAGTAGAGCATTGTTCAGCTTCCATGTGTATGTGGGCTCTCTGTTGTATTTGTTGCTAATGAAGACCAGCCTTAGTCCATGGTGATCTGATAGGATGCATGGGATTATGTCAATCTTCTTGCATCTATTGAGGTCTGTTTTGTGACTGGTCAGTTTTGGAGAAGGTACCATGAGGTGCTGAGAAGAAAGCATATTCTTTTGTTTTAGGATGAAATGTTCTATAGATATCTGTTAAATTCATTTGGTCCATAATTTCTGTTATTTCACTGTGTCTCTGTTTAGTTTGTGTTTCCTTGATCTGTCCATTGATGAGAGATGGGTATTGAAGTCTCCCGTTATTGTATGAAGTGCAGTATGTGCTTTGAGCTTTAGTAAAATTTCTTTTCTGAATGTGGGTGCCCTTGCATTTGGAGCATAGATGTTCATAATTGAGAGTTCTTCTTGGTAGATTTTTCCTTTGATGAGTATGAAGTGTCCTTCCTTATCTTTTTTGATAACTTTTGGCTGAAAGTTGCTTTTATTCAATATTCTTTCTTTGTTTTGTGCATTTGGTGTTTGGACAATTATGTGATGGGAGGAATTTCTTTTCTGATCCAATTCTTTGGAGTTCTGTAGGCCTCTTGTATGTTCATGAGCATCTCTTTCTTTAGGTTAGGGAAGTTTTCTTCTATAATTTTGTTGAAGATATTTACTGGCCCTTTAAGTTGGGAATCTTCACTCTCTTCTATACCTATTATCCTTAGGTTTGGTCTTCTCATTGTGTCCTGGATTTCCTGGGGATGTTTTGGGTTAGGAACCTTTTGCATTTTGCATTTTCTTTGACTGTTGTGTTAATGTTTTCTATGGTATCTTCTGCACCTGAGCCCAAAAGTTCAGAATACCCAAGATTCAATTCACAGACCATATGAAGCCCAAGAAGAAGTAAAACCAAAATGTGGATGCTTCAGTGCTTCTTAGAAGGGTGAACAAAATACTCACAGGAGGAAATATGGAGACAAAGTGTGGAGCAGAGGCTGAAGGAAAGGCCATCCAGAGACTGCCCTACCTGGGGATCCACCCCATATACAGCCACCAAACCTGGACATTATTGTGGATGCAAGGAAGTGATTGTGGATGGAAGCCTGATATGGCTGTCTCCTGAGAAGCTCTGCCAGAGCCTTACAAATACAGAGGTGGATGCTTGCAGCCAACCATTGGACTGAGTGTGGGGTTCCCAATGGAGGAGTTGAAGAAGGGACTGAAGGAGCTGAGGGAGTTAGCAGCCCCATGGAGGGGGTATCAGTGTCAACAGGCCAAACTTCCTGGAGCTCCCGGGGACTGGACCACCAACCAAAGAATACACATGGAGGGACCTATCGCTCCAGCCCCAAATGTGGCAGTAGATGGCCTTGTTGGACATCAGTGGGAGGAGAGGCCCTTGGGCCTGAGGGTGTTCGATGCCCCAGTGTAGGTGAATGCCAGAGAGGGAAGACAGGAGTGGGTGGGTGGATGGGGAGCACCCTCATAGAGGCAGGGGGAGGGGAGATGGAATAGCAGGGTTCTGAAGAGGAGACCTGGAACGGGAAAAACATTTGAAATGTAACTAAAGAAAATATCCAATGAAAAATTTAAAAAATAAATTAAAAAAAAAAACCTTTCAAGGCTGGAGGTGTGGCTAAGAGAGGGTAGAGTACTTACCTAACATATACAGATCCTTGGATTTAATTATCAGCACCACATAAACCAGTCATGGAGGCCTAAGCTTGTAATTGCATCATCCAAAGTTAGAGGCAGGAAGGTCAGAAGTTCAAGGTCACCCTTGGTTATACAGCAAAGTTGAGACCAGCTTGTGTTATATGAGACATTAAGAATGAAAGCTATGTCATTTTTTTCTGGACAAGAGAAACAATATCATGTCCAAATGAATTCCAGCCATGGCAGCCTGTGTCAAGCATAGCAGGAAGAGAGAACTTCAAGAAGAGTCTGGGAAGAAGGTACCATTCTGCACAGATGCTGTACTGGCTGGTTTTGTGTGTCAACTTGACACAGCTGGAGTTATCACAGAGAAAAGAGCTTCAGTTGAGGAAATGCCTCCATGAGATCCAACTGTAAGGCATTTTCTCAATTAGTGATCAAGGGGGAAAGGCCCCTGTGGGTGGGACCATCTCTGGGCTGGTAGTCTTGGGTTCTATAAGAGAGCAGGCTGAGCAAGCCAGGGGAAGCAAGCCAGTAAAGAACATCCCCTCCATGGCCCCTGCATCAGCTCCTGCTTCCTGACCTGTTTGAGTTCCAGTCCTGACTTCCTTTGGTGATAAAGAACAATGCAGAAATGTAAGCTGAATAAACCCTTTCCTCCCCAACTTGTTTCCTGGTCATGATGTTTGTGCAGGAATAGAAACCCTGACTAAGACAAATTGGTACCAGCATAGTGGGGTATTACTGTGACAACCTGACCATGTCTGGGGGAGGACTTTGCATCAAAGGACCTTGCCTAACATACTGAGGCCAACCAGGAGCCCTGAAAGAGAAAGAACATGAAGTCAGTGAACCAGCAGTGCCTGAGGTATGAAGGAGGGAAGAGTGCATGAGAAAGAGAGAGAGAGAGAGAGAGAGAGAGAGAGAGAGAGAGAGGGAGAGGGTGGGGGTGGGGGCAGGCAACACTGCAGCTTCCCCAGTTGCTGAACAGGAGGCAGAAAAATGGGTGGGAACATGTGACAGGGTATCCTTCACTACTCAGATGCCTGCTACTGCTGTCTCCTTTTGCCAGCCATTGTCTTCTAAACTCATTCCTATCAAAAAGCAGAGACAAAATGACTCTTTTACTGGCAACTAGTGTTAATGGCTGGCCACTTGACACCAGAGAAGCCCAAGAACACCATGACCAATGGTGCATTGACCTCAACTAATTAATAAAGGCCATGCCACAGTCCTCGGCCAATCTGTCACTAGCTGGCTCTGTTCTAGACAGAATCACCCCCTCCCCATGACCCTGACCTATGTTCCAGCATCATGCACCTCTCCTCTGGAATCAGCCACCATCAATCCTTCAGCAGTCTACCAGGCCACCACCCCAAGCTCTGTTATCAACTCAGCCAAGTTGGGAAATTCCCACAAGGTTTCCCAGTAGAGCTTTAAAGATAGAAATGCCACATGCAAGCTTCTGGTTTATGACGTGGCATGAACTCTACTCATGTCTCATGTTCCAACACAAATGAGCAAAAGCAGATACAACTAGAACCAAGAGAAGCACCTACTCAGGACAGCCCTCAGCACTGCTACAGCCAGGGTGGAGCTTAACAAGGATCACGGCACTGTTTCCTCCAGGTAACCCAGCTCTATGGTCATGCCTGGCCATCCTATGGCAGGAGCACCCTGCCCACACTCTGCAGTGTTCAGATATTTGGTTCACTGGTCTGTGTGTTATTGCTATAGTCATTGGTGCATAGTAATTGTGCATGTTCATGAGTCTTACTGTGGCACCTCCATCTATTTATATCATGTTTTAAGCACATCTACCCTCTCCTGGTCACTCTCTTAACTCTCTCCACCCACTCCTCTCTCTTCCTAATGGTCTCTCTCATATACTTTCAGGATATCAGATCAAAGTCAAAGACACCTAACAAGAGGTCAATTAGGTCTTGAGGGCTCTGTCATCAGTGGATTGATGTTTCACACAGGGAGTGCACATTCAATCCAAGGATGTATGTAGCCTCTGCGGCTCTTTCCCTTGTAGATACTCTCTCACTCTCTCAGTGTGTGTGTGTGTGTGTGTGTGTGTGTGTGTGTGTGTGTGTGTGTGTGTGGTGTCTGTGTGGGCACATGAGCCACAGTGCACACATGTCAGTCAGAGGACAACTTCAATAAGCCATCTCTTTTTCCATATTAAGTGGATTCCAGGGTTGAACCCCAGTCACCAAGCTTGCACAGTAAGCACTCTTTCCAGTGAGGCATCTCATCAGCTCTGCACCTAATTGTTTTTAAATAGTCTCTCATATAACCAACAGTTCATCAACTCAACTAGTCTGATGAGCCAGCAAGTTCTCCGAAATCCTCCTGTCTCTGCACCCCAAGGCATGCACTGTGGCCCCACTGTTTGTCTGAGGCTGGGATGGGACTCAGACTCTTCATGACTGCCTAGAAAACACTGACGAGGGCACCTCTGTGGGCCCTATCACATCAGGTTTAGTTGGTTGTTAATTTGCAGAACAGAGAAATGAGTGAATGACAACTATGTCTTGCAACTCCATTTTTCAAAGACTTTGCTTCATATACAGCATAATTGAAGAACTAGGGAATTAAAATGCAGACTTTCAAATCACCACTGAGTCCAACCCATTCACTTCACCTGATAAGTACACCCAGAGCAGGGAGGTGTCCACTCCAAAGATGGCCAAGAATAGTAAGAACTGACTTCAAGTGATGGCCATGGGGGAGGGGCTGTGCTGGTGCTTCATGTCCACTGCCACATTTCAGTCTCTCAAACATCCCACAGGATGATATAGCATTAACCCATTTCACAGATGGGTAAACTAAGAGGACAAATAGCTAGTGCAAGTCACAAGGGCCTCATAGTGTCAGATAAAATTCTATACCTGTAAAATGTAGGATTGAGGAGAAAGAGAGAAGATTCGGTAAAAACCTTCATTTTACTTCCGCAAGCCTCAGGCTGCTGTAGCTATAAATTGAGGGTAATTGTATTACACTTTTAGGGTCATAGACATTTCAAAATAAATGATGTGTAAAAGTACTAGGTAAAATGCAAAGTAATATTCAACCAGAGAGGAAATGGAATTTCTTTCTTCAAAAAAAAAAAAAAAGTGAATTCATTGGGGATTATCTTTTCTTTGGAAAAAGAAAGGGTGGGAGGAGGGAAGGAAGGAAGGGAAGGAGGGATGGGAGGGAGGAAGAAAAGGAGGGAGAGAAGGAGGGAGGGAGGAAAAGAGAGAGGGAGGGGATGGAAGGGAGGGAGGAAAGAAAGAGAGAGAGAGAGAGAGAAAGAAAGAAAGAAAGAAAGAAAGAAAGAAAGAAAGAAAGAAAGAAAGAAAGAAAGAAAGAAAGAAAGGGAGAGAAAGAAAGAAAAGAAAAAGAGAGAAAGAAAGAAAGAAAGAAAGAAAGAAAGAAAGAAGGGAGGGAGGGAGGGAGGGAGGGAGGGAGGGAGGGAGGGAGGGAGGGAGGGAGGGAGGGAGGCAGGCAGGCAGGCAGGAGACCTACACACCCTGTTAGGGTTGGTGATACAGCTCAACCAGTAAAGTCACCTCCTGCCAAGCCAGGCAGCCTGAATTCAGTCCCTCAGACACCACCACCACCCCCCACCATAGTGATAGAAGAAAACCAGTTCCTGCAAGTTGTACTCTGACTTCCATCCTTGCATGCATGACACTGTGCTTACACATGGGGGGAGGGGAGAGGAGACAGAGAGACAGAGGGAAACAAAGAAAAAGATAGAGGGAGAGAGAGAAAGACAGTGAGAGAGAGAAAGAGTAAATAAAGAGTAAAAGAAACAGTTACAATTAAATATGTTCAAATGTGTAAAGATAAGCATGATCCAAGTTCTGCTGTGGAGACACAGTGCAGACACACATGTCAGCAGAGCACCCCACGTATATGCAGATATGCATACGATCATTAAGTGGTATCAAATACCACATTCTGTCTGGGAATCTTAGTTTTTGTTTTGTTTTTTTCCAAGTCATCTGTGGGTTTAAAAAAAAAATCAAAAGATGTATTTGAAGAATTCTATTTTGAGTTTAGCTCAGCCCTCTGAAACAGCGTGTTGTATTAAATCAACTGCCCTCCTTTTCACTCTTGAAGCTAGTCCCAGGGCAAACTAGTCACTTACTTGGGAACAGCCTGTGCTACACAGAAGCCAGAGAGTCCCCAGAGCAGAAAAGTCTAGCCTGCTCCAGTCGCCTGGCTCAGCTACAACATACTACATGGGCACATTCCAGGCCTCTTCTGAAGCAGGCCTGTGCCCTCCACTGCAGGCCGGTCAAGTGCCACTGTGCAGACACAGAGCCAGGGCTTGGACAGACTTCAGCTCAACTCTAAATGAATTGTAGGGCAAGAGTCAAGGGGTGGGAAGTGAGGCGACCTGGGAATAGAGCTTCTTGAAGTCCGGGCTCAGGGACGATGTGACTGGCAGCTATTAGTTACTCCATATTTGCCAACAGTCTGTGGCAAGAACCAAGGATGTGTTCCCACTGCCATGGCATGAAGAGTTTCCTGAAATAATAAGCAGTGCTTTCGTCAAAGGTTCCCAGGGGCGAAGAAACCAGCTAGAGCTTAGCTGGCTGCTGCTAGTTTTTGAAGAGAAGGGGAGACAAAAAGGAAGGGAAAGGATCGCAGTGTGTCTCTGGAGCAAAATTCTTTTTTCTCTCTCTTTTTTTCTTTTTTTTTTTTTATTTATTACGTATTTTCTTCAATTACATTTCCAATGCTATCCCAAAAGTCCCCCATACCCTCCCCTCCACTTCCCTACCCACCCATTCTCATTTTTTTGGCCCTGGCGTTCCCCTGTACTGGGGCATATAAAGTTTGTGTGTCCAATGGGCCTCTCTTTCCAGTGATGGCCAACTAGGCCATCTTTTGATACATATGTAGTTAGAGTCAAGAGCTCCAGGGTACTGGTTAGTTCATAATGTTGTTCCATCTATAGGGTTGCAGGTCCCTTTAGCTCCTTGGGTACTTTCTCTAGCTCCTCCATTGGGGGCCCTGTGGTCCATCCAATAGCTGACTGTGAGCATCCACTTCTGTGTTTGCTAGGCCCCGGCATAGTCTCTCAAGAGACAGCTATATCTGGGTCCGGAGCAAAATTCTTAGGCTTTCCCTGAGTCTAATTACCACCTTTCCTCCTCCTTCCCCTCCTCCCCCTCCCCCTCCTTCCCCTCCCCCCTCCTCCCCCTCCTCCCCCTTCTCCCCCTCCTCCTCCTTCTTCTTCTTCTTCTTCTTCTTCTTCTTCTTCTTCTTCTTCTTCTTCTTCTTCTTCTTCTTCTTCTTCTCTCTCTCTCTCTCTCTCTCTCTCTCTCTCTCTCTCTCTCTCTCTCCCTGTGTCTCTGCCTCTGCCTCTTTCTCTCCCATCTCCTGTCCTCCTGTCTCTCCCTCTTTCTCCCCCACACCCCCCCCCCGCCCCTTCTCTCTCCCTGAACTACAGTGACTTTTTCTCACAAGTAGGTAACTTTAGCCTCCACTAAAGAAGGAAGGATTACCACTAACCTCCACTTTCCTACCTGGAACAGGGATACCACAGCTAGTGTTCTATGAATGAAGGGGTGAAAGATCAGACGAGAACAAAGAAAGAATGAGTCCCTGGTGACTCTGTCACGCCACGACTCCCTGTGACCCAAAAGATTGAAGACCTAGGTGCTAAATCCACTCTGGAGCTCTCTCCCCTGCAGGCAGGCTTCATGTAGCTGCTGTGATGCAGTAACATTTATGCTAAGTAAAAATTCAGGGTCTGGTTCAGTCTTTCACTATCACTCAGAGGGGAAGCCGCTGATCCCCTCCCCCATCGCCCCGCTCTACACTGGCCAGGACTAGACCCAAAGCCATCTCCACATTTACCCAAGCTGGCTCTGAGTGGCCCCAGGGCTGCGGAAACACTCAAGGCTCTGTTTGGGGTGTTCCTGGCAGCAGAAACAGTTCCAGCTCCCTCAGGCTATGTATTTGTACCAGAACATTTCCTTCTCCTGTCTGCTTACCAAGTAAACAAGCAAAGCAGAAGAGGGGAGACCTTTTGGACAAAAGGATTCTTTGCCGTTCTAAACCTTTTATCTTAAGCACCCCCAAGGCAGAAACCATGAAATCCCCCTTTCATTTCTCAACCTGTCTTTGCACACCGCTTTTGCACTGGATCCAAGAGCCAACCAGCCAACTACCAACATGCTGAGTGCAGGCTGCAGAGCACCAGCGATACAGTCTCACAGGGGACTTAAGCACAAGACTGTAGATGGTCGTTCTCCTGCTGAGCTTTCTCAGAGGGTTGCCATCTTCAGGGAAAGCCTTGCACCACACTCACCACCTCATTTTGTGGGGCAGGGTCTCCCA
The DNA here is from genome assembly GCF_000001635.26 of Mus musculus. Classification (NCBI taxonomy): domain Eukaryota; kingdom Metazoa; phylum Chordata; class Mammalia; order Rodentia; family Muridae; genus Mus; species Mus musculus. The sequence goes on from NC_000070.6 coordinate 56,655,031, forward strand.
CTAACCTTGGAGCTCTCTCCGTGGCTAGACTGTCAGGCCATTAAGTTCCTGGCTCCATCAATCTCTTGCTTCCCGTTCCTGGACTTCCAACACTTGCTGCTGTGTCTGGTTTGTTGCTGTTGTTGTTGTTGTTGTTGTTGTTGTTGTTGTTGTCGTCGTTGTTGTTTGTGTTTTTTGTTTGGTTTTAGTTTTTGTATTTTTAACACGGGTGCTGGGGATCCGAACTCATGTTCTCATGAATGCATAGCAGCGACTTGAGCAGCTCAGCTATCTCCCCAGCAGCGTGCATGAACACATTTCTTAGTCAAATGGTATCACCCAGCATGAAGGGCCTGTTGCTTTTCAGCCTTGGACACAGGGGAACCCTCTGAGTGAAGAGCTTGAAAGCCAGCTGGCTCCTTCTGTGACAGTTCTGAGTACTGTCAAACAAGTGACAGTTTGAGTGCTGGCTCACACGTCAGTCAGCCAAACACACTGTGCCTGTTGACCACCTCATGTCACCAGCTTGCCATCTCTGCTCTGAATCTCAAACATGGAGGGTGGATCTGTGCATCACTTGTCTTTCCATCTCCTAGTCCAAGCACAGAGGAAGTGACCGGGTGATCTGAATTGGGTAAAATCATGTTCTGTCTCTATGCTAATGATGCCACCTGAGAAAGCTCTCAGCACTTGGGGATCCCCTTAGATCCATTCTCATCGTTCTCCCCTGTGAAAGTCCGATCTTGAATTTTTAGCAAGATATGTGGCTACCCAAAATAGACAAAATATTCCCTAGCTTCTCTCGCAGCCAAATGTTTCTATATAACTAAGTCCTTAGCCAAGGGGATGAACATAGAAGTAACGACTTTTAAAAGGGAACATCTAAGAGAGAGCAATGCCATTTTGCTCCCTCTTTCCTCCTCTCTGGAATCCAGACCTGATGGTAGGAGCTGGAGCAGCCAGATCGGGTCGAGTGGCATATTAGCCACTTGTTGAGGACCACAGACTAGAGGGGAGAAAGGCTGATCTCTGGTGACTTAGCAGCTGCTCTAACAGATGTCTTCTTACTGAGGGAAGAGACACACTTCTATTTTGATCCGTCTGTTCTGTTGGAGGCATTCTGCAAGAAGTGACTTCTCGTACTTGATCATCTCAGCCTGGTTTATATTCATTTAACATGTAATATAATAATAGCATGTGCATGTTAGTCAGGCTCCCGTCACAGTTACAAAACACTCAAGATGAATGACTCAAAAGAAGGAAGGGTTCACTCCGGGCCTCAGATTCAGAGGCTGCAGACCATGGTCTCCTGTTGCCTTTGGACCTCCATAGCAAGGGAACGCACTGTGGTGGGTGATGCGTGATGGAGACCTCTCTCATTCATGGGCCTCGAGAAGTAGAGAGAGAAGAATAGAAGGAGAGAGAAGACAACAGGGTCCCATTGACTCTTCATGGCACTGGCTCTGTGGCCTAGCTTCCTCACACAAGGCCCTGTTCCATCCCTACAGCACCATGAACCGTAGGCCCAGCCTTCAGCATCTGGCCATGGGGATATAAAGGATATATTGACTTGGTTTTCTTGTTATCTACATCCCTGTTGGATTATAAGCTCCACAAAGGCAAGAACTCTGCTTTATTTAAGAAATGTCATTTCTTTAGTATTTAGAAGACAGCCTTGAATGTGGAAGATGTTGGCAAAGTATTTGTTGGGCTGGAGACATGGCTCCATTGTAAGGAGGCCTTAGCGCTCTTCCAGAGGACTAGAATTTAGTTCTCGGCACCCACAGTTAGCAACTTACAACTGCCCATAACTGCTCCAAGAGATCTGACACCCTCTCCTGGCCTCCATGGCCTGACAGAGACATACAGATACATACACTTGCATGCGCGTGCACACACACACAGAGAGAGAGAGAGAGAGAGAGAGAGAGAGAGAGAAATAAAAGTAACTTTTTAGAATTATTTATTTATTCAATGTAGGCTTCTGGAGCCAGGGAAGCCAGGAAGAACTAGGAAGTTCAGATAAAAGTCTTCAAAAAGAGTCCTAAAGCTCAAACTCCTAGACACAGAGTGTGGACCAAGGCCTAGATCTTTTCTGAAAGATCTTTCAGAACAGGGCAAGAGACTAGAAGAAAAAAAGGCTGAGTGTGCTAAAATACTCCTATTATGCACTCAAAATAAACACCTGGCAGAATACCTCCACATCTGGAGCACGTCACAAGACTACAATTACAGTTGGCCAGGCCACGCATGCCACAGCTGCTACAGAGTAAAGGCGGGTGATTGAAAACAGCAGGTTGCCATGGTGCAAAATTGGTCACTGCTGAATAATTTGTGTGTTTGTCTTCAGATCCAAAGTGCCAGAAGAGGGTTCTATCTCTGGTGGGGACAAGAAGGTGACTTCTTAAGACACCTAAATGGAAAAGCAAAAGAACTAGCTTGCTACATACCTCCCCCAGGCCAGATGCCACAACTACCTGTGTTCCTCTAAGTGAGAATGACCATCCCCCTTCTCCAGACGCAGAGTGAGAAGACCTGTGTCCGTCAGCTTCCTGACTCTACCGTAGGATACCTGGCATGGTTGATGCCGTTCTTACAGCTCCAGGAGCTGAGACGTCTACGGACCAGGGATCTGCACCGAGCAAGAACCCCGTGGCAATCAAGAGAATCTGAGAAGACTAAAGAGAGATCTCAGCAGGTGACAGCTCTTCCTGCCAAGTCTGATGACTTGAAGTTCCCTGGCCCCACCTGGTAGGAAGTCAGACAACGTGTCCTCTAATGTACACACACACATGCATATGCACACACGCACACACACACACTCACACGCACATGCAGGCTCACACACATGCACACAGTAAATGGGAGAGGTGGGGAGAGAACAGTGGAAGGCCACACTCATCCTTTTATCAAATACCCACAATTAATCCACTGGTGACAGAGCCCTCAAGACATAATTATCCTCCTGTTAGGCATCTTTGACTTGCTTCTCAATATTATTTCTCTGGGGACTAAGTTTTCACACACATTTCTACATTTAAACCACAGCAATCCGGGCATACCCAGAGTCCCAGAGCAAAGTAGCCATGTCAATGTGGAATCCAGTTCTGATGCTAGAGAGTTTCTCTGTTTCTTCCACCAGCTCCCTGGTCCTAACTCAAAGAACAAAAATCTAAACATAAGGAAGGAAGAAGAATGCCAGCAAGCTTGTGGACATGGGGAAGGGGCTGGCACAGGTCTCTTGCTGAAAGAAGACAGACGCTGGATACATATATAATACATGTATAAATTAGACATTCATTAGCAGAGGAAAAGGAGCCTTGAGCTACACAAAAATCAGCCAATGGGTCTTTGATCTGAGGCCAGAGGAAGGCACTGCAAAGAGAAATTTGTGTGAAGGGGAAGTCACTACAGAGACTGCAGCGTACACGTTCAAGGTGGTAGTCTGACTGAAGGAAGGGACTAAGGCCAAACTCCTCAACACAGTGAAAGGGTCACAGCCCCCAAGATTGCTCTCTCTGACTCACCCCACTCTCCCCATCATTGGGCCCTGACTGGTGAGTGGAAGGTGGCATGCCCAAAGATATGCCCATATAAAATTCTCAGAAATCATATGTTCTGCCTTATTGGGGGGGTTGGCACTTTATAGATTTAATTAACGAAGACTCTTAAGACAAGGTCCCCAGAACAACATGATAAGCTCAAAATCTGAAGATGATTGTGAAGTCTTTCCTAAAGGCATGGAAATAAAATGGTAGGTACCAGGAGACAGGAGGGGCAAACGCAATTTCAGTTGTACAGATCCAGAAATCTGTTCCACAATGGATGTGGCTGACAATAGGGTAGTGTGTGCTTAAAATGTTGTCAAGAAAATAGGTCTTGTGAAACTGCCCAGAAGTGAGGAAGAAGAGAGGGAGAGAGGGATGGAGGGAGAGAAGGAGGGAGGAAGGGAGGATTATGAAGAAAGAGACAGGGAGAAATGTGGAAAGCACAAGAAAGAAGACTGAATGGAGACTGAGGCGGAGATCAGAGTGTGGCAGCATCCAGGAGGTCAACAGCCACCAAAAGCCGGGAAACACAAGGAACAAATTGTCCCCCAGAGCCTTGGGAGGGAGTGGAGTCTGGCAAACATGTTCACTTTGGGATTCTGACCTACAAGACTGTAAGAGAACAAATCTCTGTTTTCTTAAGTTCATAGCCACTTGGTACATCAGCCCCAGGGAGTTAATAGATGTCCAGTTTCAAAGTTTCCACCATGTCTCACGAGCGACGAGAGATCACACATGCACAGAGAAGCACACTTCACCCGCCACCCCCACTGTGCCTCTGCTTTCCTCTTCCCCTGTGGCATTGTCCTTTGGAAGCTCTTCCATCACTGCTGGGTGGTAGGTCATGTGACCCTGCCTTCTGCCACCCAGCTGTCAGTACCCACCAACCAGGGCACAGTGAAACATGATGGAGGTCCTGTCCTCATGCTTCCCAACTGCCAGTACTGCCTGTCACTCATGCTGATAACGCTGCAACTGTCCTCCCCCGTCAGAGTTCTAGGAGAGGCCTCCTGGTACAAAGATGCTGGAATTGTCAGCAATGGGCCAACCTCAGGAAATTCCCCCATGGGGCCTTACACACATGGAGCCAATCTAGCCAAGAGTCTTCCTCTTGCAGAGCACAGAGGGAACTGATACCTCCCAGTACCCTTTCCTCCAAGATCCCTGCACATATGCATTAGCGGGAGGCACCACTCCCTAAGCCCCCACCTTCACTCCCTCTGCTTTGGGCCATGTCTCCCTGGTTCTTCTAACAGTTCCTCTCCATAAAGAGAGACTTATCAGTGAGTCGCAAAGAAACCTGACTTTTATCTTGAGTCTGAAATCGAGGCCAGCCTGGTCTACTGAGTGAGTTCCGGGACAGCCAGGGCTATATAGAGAAACCCTGTCTTGAAAAAACAAAGACAAAACAAAATAAAACAGCTTTGGCCAAAGTACTGCATAGGACTGCATTCAGTAGTGAATAAAATTCTTTACCAATATCTAGCTTTTATGACTCAAAATTATCTCAGTAATAGAAGAACACAGTGGTCAGGGCAAATGGAAGGCTCTGGATACAGAATAGACTCTGGGATGTCACCATGATGCTCCAGCAGCAGACTCTGCCTCTACCTCCTGTCCCTGTTGCCAAACAAGAGAACCCTTCCCCAGTGCCTCAGGCCACACTTGGAGACAGTGACAGAATGGCTTGAGAGCAATGAGAAGGGGAGCTGTCCTTACACATGGCACACTTTTTATCAGGACAAGAACTTAAGTTCACGAGAGGTAAAGCTAAGGAGAAACCTAAGAGAGAAGTCAGAGCAGCAGGCGACTCTGTTATTTAGGACCAAATATACATACCTAACCCCTTGCTGCCTTAGGGTGGATTTTTACCAGGTATCCCTGGTGAGTAACAAAACAAATGCATGTTGGCACAGCCCACGGGCTTCCCTGACCAGGTCAAAACCCAATAAGGCCAGGTTCAAAGTGAGTGACTTGCTGCTCATACGTGGGACAGCCCATTATACTCTTTATAAGAACTCGGGAAATTCACCGCAGTTCTGAGCACCTTTCTTCTCAAAGGTTCCAAGACATCGTATTCACTAAGCACCTACCCCCTGCCACCTGTGTCGGAGACATTACCTCATTGGTCATTACCAGCCCTGTAGAAAAGGTTTCATTACTGCTAACTTACCCCCTTCCACTGTGACCCATCTGCCTTTTGGGGGCAAGAATTCAGACAGCCCAAAGCAGAACATGAAAAACATTCTGGCCAATAAACATCGTTGGCTAGAACAAAGCCCGGGTAGGATGTGTCACGGGCTATGAGCCTTTATTCTTTCTCAAAGCATTAAGCCTCCAAATTAGAGGGTACTCAGTCCTCATAACGTCAGCACCCGCTTCTCTAGAGTATTTTCTTTAATCATCAAGCTACTTTGCCCAAGTAGAGAAGACTTTTATTCCAACACAAAAGCTGCGTCTAGCCTAGTCTACCAGCGAGTGGTGGACTGGAGGGGTGGGGAGAGAGGGGGAGGTCGGAAAGCGAGAACCCACTGATATCGAAAGCAAAAACACAACTGAGATAGTTCTCAGGGTTCCAGGTATTTACTGAAATGTGACAGGGAGACTAGAGAAATTCAGAAGAGACTCCAGTTCCCATGGTAACAAGGAGACCAAGTCGGACAAAGTACAGGATCAGAGACTTTTGGAAACCTGTCAGAGAAGGGATGGCATAAAGAAAACTAAAGAAACTAAATCTCAGAAGGTGGCAACTTTTCCTGGAGGAGAAAGAAAGGACCCAACATGGAGAGAAGTGAAGAAGAGCTCAGCTGAGCCTCCATGAACTGTTAAAGCTGAGTATGGGGGACAGAAACACCGATTGCAACCTGACCTCCCCACTGACCCCCAGACCTTCCCACTGACCCACACACTGACCCCACATACTGACCCCCACTGACTCCCCACTGATCTCCCACTGGCCCCCCTTGGCTCCCCACTGCCCCCCACTGGCTGCCTTGTTGCACCATCCATCCCCTGCTTCGACAGTCATCTGTGCCTTGGAATGGCAACTATTGAAAACAGATATCGTCATGTACCGTGCAAGCAGATGCATAGTTTGGAGACAACCACTGGCTCAGGTGGAGCTCGTGGCATCTGAAAAATGCATAACGATGTAGCCTGGTGTCTCTTCCTCTGAGGCGAGAGCCTGTGTTCCCTTCGCTGCTTGGTTTTCAGAGCAAGTTCACATCTGTCTGAGTTCCACATGCCCGGGATGCCGTCAAGATGTGTCAACAGGCAGAGCCTGGGGTTGGAAGGACTCAGCATCTTAATTGCACTCACAGGTCAGGAACTTGGGGAATGAGGTAGGATGGAATAGTCATTAGCCAATCACACCAAAAGGCTCCTCTGGACTTGCCACGAGGAGACTGACACCAAAGGTTACAGCCGCCTCTGCTCCCTACTTTCATCGGGATTCAAAGGTCTGGGGCATCCACATCTCTGCCATGTTGGCCCTAAGTAAACGGGCATCTGTGGTCTCAGCTCATCAGCCACCCCCTTCAAACCTCTTGTCTACTTCCCAACGCCTGTCCATGACCTTCAAATGTCTTATGAAGAAGCCACACTTCCCTTTTTATCTTCCCTGAACCATACTTCTGAGGTCTCCCCAAGGCTCAGGTCTGAGACCTGCAGACTGCATCCTACCCCGCCTGCATAGTCCAGTGCAGCTTGAATCTAAGCTGTTCCCCATATGCTCGTGTGTTTGAGGCTTGGCTCCTAGCTAGTGCTGTTCTTTAGGGAGGTGTCACAAACATTAAGAGACAGGGCTACTTAGAAAAAATAGGTCACTAGGGCACGCTGCTAAAGGTTGCATCTATTCCCACGTCCCTTCCTCCCTCTCTGCTCCCTGTCTACCTTGAGGTGAACAGCCCCTGACATATACTTTCTACCCACCATCATATTCTGCCTCCCACTGACGCAAAGCAATGGATCCAGCTAAGCTTGAATTAATACATCTGAAACAGGAGGCCAGAGTAAAACTTTCTCTCAGCTGTCTCTCACAGAGACAAAAGAGGGTGTACCTGCGCTCGCACACATATATCATACACACACATTCACATGCTAATAATAAAGTCTAAAACACAGAGCTCTGAGGGATCTATCTATTCACGGGCCAGCATACATTCTGCATGTATAGGAGGCTGGCAGAGTTTACATGCTGTGCCACACATACATTATTCCTCCATTAAACCTAACAAGGCTTTTTAATACCGTCTAGGGGTATTTGTTAGGTGAACAAAAACACATGATGATAAAAAGCGAGGCCAGTGTAAAAATAATAATAGCCATGGGCCCTCCCTTGTATTTGACTTATATATTTGTAAGTTAAGGCCTGCCTGAGCTACATTCGTGTGCTCAAGCCCACCTTGGACACTTTAGGGAAATTCTGTCTCAAAGATTAAGAGCTTAGCCTGATGACAAGAGATGGATACCTCCCTTCAAGCTGTTGGCCAGGTGTCCCAGAGACCTCAAAATAACACAAGCTATATTACCATTGCTCCAGCTTGCCCAGCAGACTTCAATGGAAAGACCACATTGCTGAAGGCAGTGTGGTCACAAGACAGGAGGAAATCAAGGTGCTACTGACCAGGAAGCTTCCCCCTGTATTCTAGCTTTCACTTTCTGGTGCTATGAAGACTACAAGGAGAGAAAAGTTATCAACAGTCCTCCTCTGAGCCCTGTGAGCTACAATAACACATGATGATAAAAAGCTCTGAGCCCTGTGAGCTACAATAACAACCACCCTGACAAGACAGGACCATGGGTACAATATTTCCATGAATGTTATCCAAGTAACCAACTGCTTTCCGATTGGGTTTAAGGCCAATTACACTGGAGGAAACTCATGCCTGGTGCCATGTATCCCTGAGAGAAAGCCTACTTCTATTATGTCGATAAATGGACATGGTATCAAACTGTCTACTAAATCCTTATCTCTATCCTCAGAGGGTGGAGCAGCTCTCAGTCCTCACTAGAGAAGCTTCCTCTTTATAGTAAAGATCCCTTGATACAGAGCCAGAGTGCCACAACTAGCCAAAGGGCAGAGAGTGTCTGTAGAGTGGTCAGCCATGAACGGGACATCAATGTCACGATTCCTCATCTCCCCCAAAGTTCAGGAAACATCATGGAAGATGGAGCAGAAAGATTGTAAGAGCCAGAGGCCATGGTTACCTGAGTCGAGGCAGTGTCCTCTGTACTCGAATTTTCATAGCAGCTGTGGTTGTCTGCACATGATCAAGTTGGTCAACATTCCAGAATGGATGGTGGAGGATTCACAAGGCCCCACTTGTTCACCTTTTGGTGCTATGAAGGCTGCCAGGAGAGGAAAGTTATCAACGGGCTTACTCGGCTGTGAGCTGTTAGCAGCTGACGATGGTTGGGGGAGTCAGTGTTATTCAGATGTATACCCCCCCCCGTGTGCCAGTGAACTGTCCCACATCCATGCACATGTCGCTAATGCTTATGAGACTCAGTGGGTTATTTGTTTTTTAAAGAACAAGATGTGGAGTTGGAAGAGGGACATGGGGTGTCTGTCTGAGAGGAGTTGGAGTGAGGAGAAAAGGTGAATATGATCAAGAAACATTATAAACACATATGAAGTTCTCAGTGAAAGAATAAAAATCTATTTAAATATAATAATAAGTATATTTTATACATATATGCACATATACACATATACAAATATACATGTATGCATGTATGCACATATACACATATACACATATACACATATACATGGTTTGTGGTATAGTCAGTAGCAGAAGACTTACCTAGCATATGCAATGCCCTGGATTCCATTCCCAGGGTTGAAAAAAGAAAAGAAAAAAAGAAAGAAAAAATAGGGAGGGAGGAAGGGGAGAAGGAATTTAAAAATAAAAGACAGTCCCTGTCCTCTGCCGGGTTTCCCAGCTCGAAATGACAGGGAAGCAATAGCACCTGTCACGATGGGACACTCTTCAAGTTTTCAAGTGTTCTGTACCTAAAACAGGCATGAGGGCATGAAACACAAAGTATTTTATCTGGCTCCCGATTTCATTCACTGCCATGAACTGAACTGTTCAACATAGTAAAGTGCTGAATTCCCCACTGCGGGAAGGTAGGAAAGTCTCCTGGGATGCTAATGGAAAAGGAGACCCCTCTTCTAGGAAGAATCTTGTTCTTCTCAGAGTCGGTGTTCTATGGCCTTGTGATGCTGTGGGGTGTGGGGAGAAAGCTACAAATTAAATCAGAACCACAACAGAGAGCAGGCCTGCTCTGACTCCAGGAAGTTCCCTCAGTGCCACAGTAATTAGCTTGAGGCAGGATACATTGGTGGAAACAGCTCTTTAAAAACAAGCCCAAAGTCTCAAATACTTGACTGTGTTTGGGTACGAAGGACCAAAATGCCAAGTTAGATCATGTGGCAGAAAGAATGTGAGCCAAGAGTTCTAACCTTGATCCCGACACCAGAGCTGTGCAGCAGCAAGCCCTCTCTAGACACTGGCTTCAGTCCCATAAAATAAGGTCAATGAACTAGACTGTTTTCTTCAGTCTTAGTCATGGACATGTCTTCCCTACTCCCCATGGCCACCACACTGTGACTTTTACCCACATACCCTTTGTACTTTTTGCATAATACTTTTTGGTAAAACTTGCCTCATTTCCTCACTTTTTTTCCTTGAAAGTGATTTTAAGAGGAAACTCAGCAGAATTAGCATGAATGGAAACTGCTGTCCCTGGCCAGAGCAGAAGTCAGCCATAAAATAAATACAATGAAAACTCAGGGATGCTTTTCATCATGTCCAGGAGTGTGGGAAGTGCTTCCTGCAGGCCTGGATGCCTGGAATACCTCTCTCCATCTCTCTCCTGCTCCCTTCACCATTCCCTCCCCTTCTCCTTTCCTCTCCCCTCTTCTTTTCCTTTCCCTTCCTCCCTTCCTGTGAAACAGAAGGAAGTATGCACAGTAGAAAGGTGCTAAGAACCATCCAGAATATGTTTGAGAGTTCCCCTTGACTAATCAGAAAGACAGAAAGAGAACCTAGCAGAGAATAACTTCTCATTGTACCCCTAAATATCAGTGTCCTGGCTTTACCATCAAGACCATTCCAAGACTGGTAAGATTTCTCTCCTTCATTGATATTCTGCAGGGGTCCTTCTAAGGCAGAAGAATGACATCAGCAAATGAAAAAAATTCTGAGAGACAGACTTTGAATTGTTGGTCAAGGTTTTCCAAGACACTCTCCAAATCTAGTCTATTGCTGTTGCCCTTGGTTGCATCCCAGAAGCAAGTAAGACTCTACTGCTGGGTACCCCAGGTACTTTGGAAACAGCACCCAGAAGATGCAAGCTGGTTGTGAACTGAAAGTCTCCTCTCTGAGGACCAGCTTTAAGTGATATCAGAAGGAGAGAGACAACCAATCACTCTACCAAGATGTGGTTCCTGTGAACTAAAACAAGGACCAGCGTGACACAATTTCTCTGTGTAGTGCCAGCTGTCCTGGAACTCACTCTGTAGACCAGGCTGGCCTCGAACTCAGAAATCTGCCCGCCTCTGCCTCCCAAGTGCTGGGATTAAAGGCGTGCGCCACCACTGCCAGGCATGACACAATATTCTTATACTCACAGATAAATATAGGTCTTACCCCTTCATTGAAGAAATGTCTCCTTGCAAAAGGCAGAGACCATTACTGAAAACCACAACCCATCAGAAGGCACAGAATAAGTGACCATGTGGTGCCCAGCCCTAACTAAAATGTCTACAGCACAACTTGTGCACCTAAGACAAAAAGAGCATAGCAGAAGATTAGGTAAAAAGATTGTAAGATCCAGAAGAATAGGAAGTTTGCTGTGAGAATTTGTCTCTTAGAAATGTCAGAAGGTACACCCATGAAGTCTCATCAACATGGCTGCCTAAACAAGACCTGAACAAGAATGATACTAATAGATGTGTCAACATGAAAGTGGGGAATCTCATGAGGCCTCAACTCTAGACAAAGAACAGGCAACTAAGGAATTCTGAAAGCAGAAATAGTGTTCCATAGGAGGGCCCTTTCTCTTCCCCCTCCACCCAAAAAAAACTGGTTATCTAATACTAAGTAGTCAGCCCTGAAATCAGGTATTTCAGCCCTAAATAACATTATATTAACTGGGGAAGTTTTATACACACACACAGGTACACACACACACACACATACACATATAAATAATTAAAAAAATAAATACCATGAACAGTACTTATGAAGGATTAGATGAAGGAAAGAGAAAAGGGAGAGCGTTATGTTTTAATTTTTAAAGTTTTTTTTTAATGTAGTATATCCCAATAGAAAGAGTATCAAGCTAGAGAGACAGCTCAGCCAGTAGATGCGCTTGCCACTGAGCCAGATGACCTGAGTTCATTCTCAGGAACCTTTGTGGTAGAAGAGACCAAGCCGGGCGTGGTGGCGCACGCCTTTAATCCCTGCACTCGGGAGGCAGAGGCAGGCGGATTTCTGAGTTCAAGGCCAGCCTGGTCTACAAAGTGAGTTCCAGGACAGCCAGGGCTACACAGAGAAACTCTGTCTCAAACCCCCCCGCCAAAAGAAGAGGAAGGAGGAGGAAGAGGAGGAGGAGGAAGAGGAGGAGGAAGAGGAAGAGGAAGAGGAAGAGGAAGAGGAAGAGGAAGAGGAAGAGGAAGAGGAAGAGGAGGAGAGACCAATAGCCCCAAGTTGTACTGGAGAGATAGCTCAGCAGTTAAAAGCACTGACTGCTCTTGCAGCGGTCCTGTGTTCAATTCTCAGCAACCACAAGGTGGCTTACAACCATCTGTAACAGAATCTGATGCCCTCTTCTGGTGTGTCTGAAGACAGCAACAGTGTACTCATAAAAATTAAAATAAATAAATATTTTTTAAAAGCCACAAGTTATTCACATGTGAGCCATGGCTCACATAATGCATGCATGCATACATACATATATACATACATGTAATTAAAAAGAAAATAAAGACAGTGTCAGGGTATTTTCATGATCAAAGGGACCTTGGACACATATTTATAAACAATGTATGATTGGGGCAGACATTGATGAGTTTCAGATAAACAGTTCTAACTGAGCCATGCCTAAAACATGCATCCTTTAAAAGACCCGCCTCTAAAATGTAGTGTGTACCATCCATTTGTTGAATGACACATTTTGACAATATGCAAAGATACATGATCGAAATTTATATCACCAAATGAGCACAGCTTCCAAAATGATGAATTACAGATGAATCGTGACTTCTGGCAGATTACTTCAAAACTGAAGCACAATTGGGTGCTGTGGGTCTGTGGGTGCTCATCTTGACAGCTTTGTGGGGTTTCAGTGAAAATCCTCCTCCAGTACAGACTCTCCAAGGGTCTCACATCCTTTAAATGAATTGCAACCATTTAAATATGATAACCCCTGTCACATGTGGGCCTCTCTCAGAGAGTAGATGTTCCTTTCAACACTGGATAAACTCAAGCAAGCATCTGGACCATGGAAGACTATTTCTCAACCTTCATCTTTCCTTTCCTAAGATTATATCAATTTTGTCTTTTCATTTTTAATTTTTATGTGATGTTTTCTCTTTCTCTTTCTGGAATTAATTCACTACATACAAAAAGAAGACTAGCCGACTATGTGGTACACAGCTATAATCTCTGCTCTGAGTTTGAAGCCAGGCTGGGCTACATTGCAAGACCTTGACTAACAAAACCAAAACAAAAGAGGACTGAAATTTTTTCTGTACAAAGCCAGATACTACATATCGTCCCCATGGCCTCTGATACAGCTCACTGTAGCATGTCAACAAACACAAAAAGTACACTGTGAAAGTGAATTAACATGGTTGTGCCTCGACAAAACTTTATTTATAAATACAGATCCTGCACCAGGTTTGGTAGCTTACATTTCCTTATTAGAGGATCTCTGCCTCCAGCCCCAACATCACATGTGCTGAAAATGAGACTCAGCCAGAGGCTGTCATTTGACAGACAGGAATCTGAAACCAGGTGTCTGTATTCCAAGTCAGGAATCACCCCTCCTCTGCAAACTGTTGAATCTACCAAGAAACCTGCAGCCACAAAAGAGAGCATCCATAGAGAGAGAATAGGAACGATTTGTTAGGTTTCGGGCATAATGACTCTCTTTGGCACTGAGTCACTAGGTTCCATGATTAAGGTGGCCTGAAGGTTTTCCTCCATTCCCAAGGGATGTATCATCAAAGCAAATAGAAAGATTTGAGCAAGTGGGAATCTGCAGAACTGGAAATTTATCAAAGTTCCCTGTTCCCCTCACATGTGTGGCAAATATGGTTCATCACAAAGAAATGTCTACTTTGAGACAGTCTCACATGCAACCCAGGCTATCCTTGAACTCTTGTTTTGGCCTATGGATGCTAGGATTATAGCATAGACCACCATGCCCAGCCACAAAGTACATCCCTGTGGTTGTTTGATTGGTTGCCATGTAACTGTGAAATTGAACTGGGTTTTGTTTTGTTTTCATTTTTGACATAGGGCAGCCCTGGCTGCCCTGGAACTCTCTATGCAAACTAAATTGTCCTTGAACTCACAAAGCTCTGCATGCCTCTGCCTCCCTAGTGCTGGGATAAAAGGCACATAGCATCATGCCTAGCTGTGATGGTTTGTATATGCTTGGCCCAGGGAGTGGCACTATTAGGTGTGGCCCTGTTGGAGTAGGTGTGGCCTTGTTGGAGTAGATGTGTCACTGTGGGTGTGGGCTTTAAGACCCTTATCCTAGCTGCCTGGAAGCCAGTCTTCTTCTAGTGGCCTTCAGATGAAGAGGTAGAACTCTCAGCTCCTCCTGCATCACACCTGCCTAGTCACTGCCATGCTCCCACCATGATGATAATGGACTGAACCTCTGAACCTGTACACCATCCCCAATTAAATGTTTTCCTTATAAGAGTTGCCTTGGGAGAAAGTAGGAAAACCCACGAAGATATGGGTACAGGGGAAAAATTCCTGAATAGAACAGCAATGGCTTGTGCTGTAAGATTGAGAATAGACAAATGGGACCTCATAAAATTGCAAAGCTTCTGCAAGGCAAAAGACACTGTCAATAAGACAAAAAGGCCACCAACAGATTGGGAAAGGATCTTTACCTATCCTAAATCATATAGGGGACTAATATCTAATATATATAAAGAACTCAAGAAGGTGGACTTCAGAAAATCAAATAACCCCATTAAAAAATGGGGCTCAGAGCTAAACAAAGAATTCTCACCTGAGGAATACCGAATGGCTGAGAATCACCTAAAAAAAATGTTCAACATCCTTAATCATCAGAGAAATGCAAATCAAAACAACCCTGAGATTCCACCTCACACCAGTCAGAATGGCTAAGACCAAAAATTCAGGTGACAGCAGATGCTGGTGAGGATGTGGAGAAAGAGAAACACTCCTCCATTGTTGGTGAGATTGCAAGCTTGTACAACCACTCTGGAAATCAGTCTGGCCTGGGGGTTCCTCAGAAAATTGGAAATAGTACTACTGGAGGATCCTTCTGGCATATATCCAGAAGATGTTCCAACCAGTAAGAAGGACACATGCTCCACTATGTTCATAGCAGCTTTATTTATAATAGCCAGAAGCTGGAAAGAACCCAGATGCCCCTCAACAGAGGAATGGATACAGAAAATGTGGTACATTTACACAATGGAGTACTACTCAGCTATTAAAAAGAATGAATTTATGAAATTCCTAGGCAAATGGATGGACCTGGAGGGCATCATCCTGAGTGAGGTAACCCAATCACAAAAGAACTCGCACAATATGTACTCACTGATAAGTGGATATTAGCCCAGAAATTTAGAATACCCAAGATATAAGATACAATTTGCTAAACGCATGAAACTCAAGAAATACGAAGACCAAAGTGTGGACACTTTGCCCCTTCTTAGAATTGGGAACAAAACATCCATGGAAGGAGTTACAGAGACAAAGTTTGGAGCTGAGACGAAAGGATGGACCATCTAGGGACTGCCATACCCTGGGATCTATCCCATAATCAGCTTCCAAACGCTGACACCGTTGCATACACTAGCAAGATTTTGCTGAAAGGACCCAGATATAGCTGTCTCTTGTGAGACTATGCTGCGGCCTAGCAAACACATAAGTGGATGCTCACAGTCAGCTATTGGATGAAACACAGGGCCCCCAATGGAGGAGCTAGAGAAAGTACCCAAGGAGCTGAAGGGATCTGCAATCCTATAGGTGGAACAACAATATGAACTAACTAATAACCTCCCCACCCCTGGAGCTAATGTCTCTAGCTGCATATGAATCAGAAGATGGCCTAGTCAGCCATCAGTGGAAAGAGAGGCCCATTGGTCGTGCAAACTTTATATGCCTCAGTACAGGGGAACGCCAGGGCCAAGAAGTGGGAGTGGGTGGGGAGGGAAGAGGGTGGGGGAGCGTGTGGGGGACTTTTGGGATAGCATTGGAAATGTAAATGAAATAAATACCCAATTTAAAAAAAGAAAAACAAAAGCAAAAACAAAAACAAAACAAAACAAAACAAAAAAAAAAGAGTTGCCTTGGTCATGGTATCTCTTCACAGCAGTAAAACCCTAAAACACCAGCCATGGAACTGGTGTTGATGGAGTCTTTGAGTGACTCCAGGAACTTGATTCCAACAGCATCTACAGTTACAATTCATTCATTCTTCTGTCTTTTCACTCATCTCAGCAAACACTCACTAGGCAATTGACAGAGGACCTGCAGACAGGAAGTTAAAATTAGCCCTCTTTCCCCTGACTGCATAGATCTTATGGCCCAGTAGTGGTGCAGGGTGAGAGACAAACAGAAAAATAAATAAGGATATCGGGATGGATCTTAATAGGCACTGGGGAGAAAATAAGCCTGGCAAACGTGAGACAGCAGGTGCATGGGGGACCTTCAGGAGAATAAAGTCCAAGAAGAACTTCTAAAACGGGGGTACAGGGTTGAGCCTAGAGGGATGAGAAGGAGCAAAGCAAAGAGAGAAGCATAAAGGACTCAAAGAAATAAAAATACGGAGCCTGGAGTTGGGCATCAAAGAGCTGGTGACTGTGAGCTCTGGGCCATCACCAGCAGAAGGAAATGCCAATGTCTGGGGAGGCAGCTAGACTGTGGGAAGCCAGGTCTCTCCACTCATATCAGCCTAACACTTTCAGGGTGATTATATTGGCACCCACCTTGTAGGAAGGGCTCAGAGGCTTAACATGATTGTCTCTTAAAGCAGTAGATGCAGGTCCTGCTTCCCAGGAAATGCTAGATAAATGTAGACTGTGAGGATTACAATGGGTAACAGGTAGTAAGGGACCATTTCTTCAAACTGTATTTGATATCTATTCAATATAGAGTGATTTCACTGTCCTGGAAGTCCTACTTGACAAGGAGGTCTGGAGTGATTATATGCACCATAATTTGCCTATCATTCCAAAGAAATATCAGATGCCCAGTTCTACTCAATAGAGAAGGTCTTGCAACCCACAACTCCTCCCTCAAGAGTCAAGATCCCTGTATATGTGTTACAGTAAAAACAAATGTTATTATCAAGAGGAATATTAGGTAAAACCAGATACACTGAAACTTACAGTGAGAAAGTGGGGAAGAGCCTTGAACATATGAGCACAGGGGAAAATTTCCTGAACAGAACATCAATGGCTTGTGATATAAGATCAAGAATCAACAAATGGGACCTCATAAAATCACAAAGCTTCTGTAAGGCAAAGGACACTGTCGATAAGACAAAAAAAGTCACCAACAGATTGGGAAAAGATCTTCTACATACAATAGAAGGCTAATATCTAATACATACAAAGAACTCAAGAAGTTAGACTCCAGAGAAACAAATTATCTTATTTTAAAATGGAGTACATTTACACAATGGAGTACTACTCAGTATTAAAAATAACAAGTTTATGAAATTCATAGGCAAATGGATGGATCTGAAGTATATCATCCTGAGTGAGGTAACCCAATCACAAAAGAATGCACATGATATGTACTCACTGATAAGTGGATATTAGCCCAGTAGCTCAGAATACCTAAAATACAATTCACAAACCATATGAAACTCAAGAAGAAGGAAGACCATAGTGTGAATACTTTGATCCATCTTAGAAACAGGGAGCAAAACATCCATGGAAGGAGTTACAGAGACAAAGTGTGGAGTAGAGACTGAAGAAATGACCATCCAGAGACTGCCCCACCTGGGTATCCATCCCATATACAATCACCAAACCCAGACACTGTTGTGGATGCCAACAAGAGCTTGCTGTCAGGAGCCTGATATAGCTGTCCTCTGGGAGGCTCTGCCAGTGACTGACAAATACAGAAGTGGGTGCTCACAGTCATCCATTGGACTGGGCATAGGGTCCCCAATGAAGGAGCTAGAGAAAGGACCCAAGGAGCTGAAGGGGTTCCCAGCCCAATAGGAGAAACAACAATATGAACTAATCAGTACCCCCAGAGCTCCCAGGGACTAAACCACCAACCAAAGAAAACACGTGGTAGGACTCATGGCTCCAGCTGTATATGCAGCAAAGGGTGGCCTACTCAGACATCAATTGGGGGGTGGGAGATACCCTTTGTCCTATGAAGTCTCTTATGTCCCAGTGTGGGGGAATGCCAGGGCCAAGAAACAGGAGTGGGTGGGTTGGTGAGCAGGGGAAGAGGGGAGAGGATAGGGGGAGGGTATTTTTCAGAGGGAAAACCAGGAAAGGGGATAACATTTGAAATATAAATAAAGAAAATAATCCAATTAAAAACACAAACAATAACAACAACAACCAAAAGAGGAATGTTAGGATTAAAATCATGAAGTAAGAAACACTAAGGAAGGTAAATACATGGGCCTGAATTGGACGATCACCACTGCTCTTGGTTGCCCACCAGAACTTGATGTAAGACCCTGTTGCTAAAGACACTACATACTTTCATCATAGGACAAGGAGAAACCAATGACCTAGAAGATTTCTATCTGCTAACAAGCTTTCAGAGTACCAGAAGGTTCTATACAGGCTGCTCAGGGAGAAAAGTCTTACCCAGGGTGAATCCTGCAAGCTTTATTAACAACTAGCATGGCAAATATGCCCATCAGTGCAATCACGAATGTCATGGGGGCCCCAAACTTCTTTCTAATTGTATTTAAAGCCTACTCCACAGGAGAAGACTCATACCTGATACTGTAAATCTGGCTAAGCAGCTATAGTTAGAAAGCTCATAGACCGCACCCCAAGAGTAAACTTACTGCTTCTTGTTGTTGTTGTTGTTGTTGTTGTTGTTATTGTTGTTATTGTTGCTGCTGCTGCTGCTGTTGTTGTTGTTGAATGGATATAATATTAAAGTGTCCTCTACATTCTTATCTCTATTCCAGACAGGGAGTTAGCTGTGATGTCACTGAGGAAAACTGCAGTTGCATCATGTAGCTCTGTTGCCTGAAGGTCAGGTGCCCCTTTGTGGTTAGATATCCTTGAAGCTGCAGTCGAGCTGTTTCCGCTACACCAGAAACTAGGCCACCTGGGCATTTGCCCACACACGTACGCTAACAAAAGATCCTTGGTCTCAAAAGAGATGATGTCATCCAAAGATCACCTGCATTGCTGTTTTGACACTCCTCCACTTTTGTAGAGATCATGGGAAGAAATGCCCTAAAAGGAAAATCCACTATGATTTGGGAAAAAGAGTCTTATCCCATGAATATGCCACTCACTTCTTAAATAGTCATAAAAAGTGACTAAAAATCTACAAGACAGCTGGTCATGGCATTGCATAACTTTATTCCTAGCACCTGGGAGACAGAGGCATGTGTATTTCTGTGAGTTACAAGCCAGCATGATCTACATAGTGAGAAAGGCTACATGGAGAAACCCTGTCTCAACAAAACAAACAGAAATTCACCACACAGAACCCACTAGGTTCTACTAGGGTGCTACTCTGCTCCACTCAGGGCAGCCTACTCCAGAGCCTCTTTGAAGTGTTCTGCTCAGTTTCACTAACTTAACTGCTGCTTTGCTAAATAAGTGTGTGTGTGTGTGTGTGTGTGTGTGTGTGTGTGTGTGTGTGTGTGTGTGTGCTAACCGTTTGTGTCCCTTGATTGAAGTCATTCCTACAAAAATACAAGAACTGAGAGACCCCTACAATGTCTGCCACAGAAGAACCACAGTTCTGTTCAAATAAATTTGACATTTGTCTAGCTTCATATCCCAGAAAGGTCATAACAGCCTCACATCTACTATATATAACCCCATCTACCTAGGATGGCTTCAATCTCCCATCAAAGTCTTACCCACTACTACTTCCATTTACCACAGTCTCCATCTTCATCAGTCTTCCTTCATCCCTCACACATCCATTACATTAGAGCCTCCATCTATCACAGTCACCGATTGTCCATCACAGTCCTCACCCCATCAAAATCTTCATCCATCACAGCCTCTGTCCTTCACAGTCTCCGTCCAGACCAACCTACATCAGTCTGTTTATAAGGATCCATCCATCCCTCACAGGCTCCATCGTGAATCCATCCATCACAGTCACTATCTGTCCATCACGGTCTCCACTCCCCCATCACAGCCTCCTTCCAGGTCCCACAATCACAGTTCCCATCACAATCACGATCCACCACAGTCTGCATGTGTCTATTGTTCTATCCATCACAAGCCTATCACAGTCTCCATCTACACATCGCAGGTTCTGCTTATTCACCATGGTCCTAATCCCCATCACATCCCCTTCCTATCCTTCACACTCTTTCTCCATCCATCATTCTCTATCCATTCATTAGAGTCTGCTCACTAGTATCTGTCTGTCCATGGCTGTTTCCATCCATCAATCGGATGTCCGTCCACATATCTCAATGTATATACATCACAGTGTCTATCAGCTGCTCCCACTGTGTCAAATAAGTCAAGCCCCTCCCTTTCTGTGTCTCTTGCATCACTCCCCTTACTCTGCAAACAGGGATTCTAAGGCTCAGAGAGCTGAATTAGCTAACTTAGAAGTCACACGAATGGGAGATGACAGAGTTCAAAATTTCAGGCTGCTTCTTTTCCATCATAAAGAAAGAAAGCACTTGGGGTAATATAGGGCTACTTGGAAACCTGACATTTAATTATCGACAGGCCAGAACAGAAAGTTATTTCCTCCCACAGCACAAAAAAATTTGACCAATAAGGAAGTTATAAACTAATGACTTTCATGAGATTTTTCCTTTTTCCATTTCTAATCCTACTTCTATCTACCTACTTCCTTCAAGACTATCTAGTGGGATTGTCTTAGACCATTGGATGACATTTTCCCCTTTCTGGTTTCTGTTTGCCATCGGCCAGAGCTGCCCACACTCTCCCCAATTGTTCCATTTCTATTTATTTTCCTCTCCTCCACTTTTCTTTTCTTTTTTTTTTTTATTTAACCACAAAACTAATCACTATCCTTACTCTGTTTTTTTTTTTTTTATCCCACTCATACCCTCGATAACTAATATCTGTGCCAGGGCACAGATCTGGAAATGATGGGATAGCTTATAAGATTCAGATCTTTCCACCACTAAGGACTTAAGCCGGCAGCAGGCTTGGCAGCAAATGTATTTACCCACCAAGCCATCATTCCAAACCGATTCACTTCTTAAAATCATTGGAGTCAAATCAGATGGTAGCTATTTAACTGATTTTTACTGTATTATCATAGTGGTTATCATGTTCATTAACATCATGCTAACAGTGATTGTTTCCATGAACAATCCCTATTTCTAGGGTAACACTAAGGAACTGTGCCTAAGGCCCAAAGTGCTAGGTTATGAGTCTAACTACCTAGCTAGACTCCCCAGTCCAATGGATAGAAGCGACAACTTAGCTCTACTTCAAACTAGTATTTCTTGAATATTGGAAGTAGTTCCACTAAAAGAATAAGTCATTCAATTACTTGATCCCAAATACATAAATCTCAATGCAAAAACATAAGAAATATGAAAAGTCAAAGAAACATGACTCTCCCAAAAAATTACTATCCCCACAGTAATATCCAGCAATGAGAAAGAATTAAATGAAATCCCAAGCCAGAAGAAAAACAAAAGTATGATTATAAATATGTTCAAAGGAATCAAAGAGTGTACAGATAAACTCTTAAACAGATGGAAAGGAACAGAAATATCTGAATAAAATAAGTCAACACAAGATAAAACAGAGAAATTCACTAAGGAGATAGAAATACTGAGGAATGTCTTCTAGAAAGACCAGTAGAAGGCACACATCTCAACATAATTACAGCTATATGCAATGAACCTATACCCATCATATATGAAATTGGCCAAAGCTAAAATCATGACCAAGACAAAGGTGTCTACTTTTATTAAAAATAGTGCTTAAAGCTACAGCTAGAGCAATAAGACAGGAGAAGAAAACAAAATGGATTAAAAAAAAAGAAATCAAAGTGTTCTTATTTCAAAATGATATGATCTTATGTATAAAAGACCCTGATTAATACTTTTGGCAAAGTGGAAGAACACATAAAGCAAACATACAAAAATCAGTGCTCTTGCTATGGACCAATAACAAACCTGTTGATAAATAAATCAGAAAAGCAATCCCACTCATACCTTGGAATAAACCGAGCCAAGAAAATAGCAGATCTTTACAAAGAAAACTTTTAAACACTTAAGTAAGAATCTTAAGAAGACGCTGAAATATCAAAAGAACTGCCATGTTCACAGATTGGAAAATATAATGTTGTGGAGACCGCCATAATGCCAAAAGTAATCTACAAACTTCATCCAATCCTCGTCGAAATTCCAATGTTATTTTTTTAACTTTTTTTATTGGTTCTTTGTGAACTTTATACCATGTACCCCAATCCCACTCATCTCTCCTTGTACCCATTCTCTACCCTTATAAACTCCACTGCAACGGGGGGGGGGGGAATCTCATTGTGGAAGCTGTTATATGTCACAGGATGTCACCCTTTTGTCCACACATCTTTGCTTGCAAATGTTCATTGCAGTGACTCGTTGGTCTGGTTCGAGCCAACTTCTGCTACTCTCAATACTAGAACCTCACTGGGACTTCTCTGCGTTACCCTGTAGTTGCCCTATGTCATGGAGATCCTGTAGTTATGGATCTGTAGGACCAGCCCCTTCATCCACTCCAGCAGTTCATCGATGGGGTAGATGTTGGGGTGGGCCAATTCAAAGGATCTGGGCCTGAGAGGTATCTGAGCTGGTCAGCCTGCTGGCTCCCCCATTCTCACACCCTTGGGGCCTGCTCATCAGCAAACCCTGCAACTAGAGCCAGCTCAGGTAAAGTGCAGGGCTCTCTCTCCAAAGTGTTGCAGCTGGTGAGGAACATGGCTAGTTCTCCCACTCTCGTGATACTAAGGCCAGCTCTTCCACCTGCCATAGATCTTGAAGGATGAGGGAGGGGAGGAGAGCTTCTCTCCCTCATCCATGCCACCGCCCAGAAAAAAAAAAAAAAAGGTAGGAACACCTCTCCTGCACTCACACCCTCACAGATGGCTCACTTGCAACCCCAACATCAGGCTAGCTCTACTATGTTGCCCAGGCGAGGTGCAGGGCCTGCTCTTCCAAGTGATGCAGCTAGTGAGGGGTAGGGTCAGCCCTCCTGCTCTCATGACCCCAGGCCAGCTTTCCCACAATGCCCAGGAGAAGGGTGGAGCCAGTTCTGCATGGCCCTCAGGCATAAAATGTCCCTGCCCTACAACCCAGACCAGGGACTTCTGCCTGACCTTTGATGGTAACAGACCCTGCACTGCAGGGTCATGGACCCAGATGTGGCCCCCACTGGTAGCACAGGTCATCACAGGCTACTCACATTGGGCCGTTCCTCACTACCCTCAAGTCTCCAGTTCTGCCTCTCTTCATTGTACACGTATCCTTCTGCTTCTCTTTCTCTTCCATTTTCCCACCACTTACGTGCTCCTCTTAGCGGCATCTGGAATCGTTGGTGTCAAGGGTCATCTCAGAAGTGGTCTCTGGAGTGTTATGCCCTGTTTGTGTGTCAGGTAGGGGTCATCTCAAACATGGTCTACCCACGACCCTCTACCAGGTCTGCATGGCACAGGATTAGTGGGCATCTCAGGCTAACTCCCTGTCTGGGACCCATGGGGATCATCTTGGGTTGGCTCTTGAACTGGCTCAACCCACAGAAGTCGCACCTTGCAAGGAACATCTGTCTCGGGCTCACTCACGCCCAGGGTCCACGGTCCCAGGCAGGGTTCTTCTAGTCTCCAGCTTGCTTCCCACCCTGGGAGCCTGCCTGGACTTGCTTGACTCCAGACTGGTGTCATCTCAGGCTCCCTTTCCTGAGGGAGTGTTAAGCTACTAACCATTCAGAAGTTCACAGGTTAGAACAGTGAACATAGGCATAGCCTCTCTCCTCTCTGCCACCTCCGGACACACATGTGACACAGCAGCCACACCTGCAACACCTCTAGGGACACTCAATGTTATTCTTTTCAGGCACAGGAAAATGACTTAAAATTAATATTGAGGAGCTGGAGAGATGACTCCAGCAGTTAAAAAAAGAGCCCTTGACGCTCTTCCCGAGGACTCTGGTTTGGTTGCCAGCACCCACATGTTGGTTCACAATCACCTGTAACTCCATCTCCAGGAATCTGATCCTCTTCTGGTCTCCGCCGACATTTCATGCCTGTGGTATTCTTAGATACATATAGGCAAATCACACATAAAATAAAATGTTTCAAAAGATAATAAGGAAGCACAGAGGAGCCCAGACAGCCAGAGCGACACTGAGCGCACAGACAGATGCTGGGACATGTATGCCAGATCCCAGGTTATATTGCAGAACAATCAAAACAGCATGGAATAGGCACAAAAGGTGGCACACTGATCAATGGGTAGAACAGAGGACACATTCTGAGCCTACAGAGACAGAGCCACCTGAATGGTGTTTTGTTTTGTTTTGTTTTGTTTTGTTTTGTTTTGTTTTTTGTAAAGATGCCAAAATATGCATTGGTAAAAAGACAGTCTCTTTAACAAGTGATGCTGGTAAAACTGAATGTCTGCCTTTGCTCAACTATGTTTATAGCAGCTTTATTCATAGTATCCAGGAACTGGAGATGACCTAGATATCCCTCAACCAAAGTTGGATATAGAAAATATGGTGTATGTAGACGATAGGGTATTGCTCGGCTGTTTAAAAAAAAATGACATCATGAAATTTGCAGGCAAATATATGGAATTAGAAAAACAACAACAACAACATCCAAAGTGAGGTAACCCAGACACAGAAAGACAACCATGGTGAGTACTCACGTATAAAAAGTGGTTATTAGCTGTAAAGTACAAGACAATCATGCTACCGTCCACAAACCCAGAGAGGCTAAGTAACAAGGAGGGCTTAAGGGAGGATGAAACAGCTTCCCTGGGAAAGGAAGAGAATAGATTTTGTGGGTGGACTGGAGGTGTGTGTGATTAGGAACGGGGGGAGATCAGGCTGGGAGAGGTAGAAAATGTTGGAGAAAATTCCGGGTGTAAGGTGGAAACAGCGCAATGGAAAGTCCATGGAATCTACAAGAGTGACCTTAGCAAAGACTCCTGGGAATGGGGGACAGAGAGCCTGAACAGGCCATCTTCTCTAACCAGACAAGGCCTCAAGTATTGGGATTGGTTCACCAACCCAGCCACAAAACCTTTCACCTACAGTTTGACCTCATTAGAGAGAGTTCTGAGACCAGAGCCTGACAGAATCGTCATCAGAGAGACCAAAGAGACTTCATCCAGCAACTGATGGGAGTAGATGCAGAGGCCCACAGCCAAACATTAGGCAAAGCTCGGGGAATCCTGTGATGGTGGTAGAGGAGGAGGGAGAGGAGAAGGAGGAAGAGGAGGCGGGGAGAAACAGGAGGAGGAGGAGGGATAGGAGAATGAGAAGGAGGGAGAGGAGGAGGGAGAGGGGAAGGAGGAAGAGGAGGAGGTGGTGGAGAAAGAGGAGGAGGAGGAAGAGGAGGAGGAGGACAGATCAGAGGAACAAGAGGGGGAGGGACACTATAAGAGCACAGCCCGCAGAGTCAGATGACTGGAACTCATGGGGACTCACAGAGACCTGGAGTCTGACCTAGGTCCTCTGCATATATGTTATGGCTGAGTAGCTTGGTGTTCTCATAGGACTCCTAACAGTGGGAGCAGGGGCTCTCTGATGCTTTTGCCTGCTTGCAGCAGCCTTCTCCTCCTACTGAGTTACCTTGTCCAGCCTTGCTGTGGTGGCACCGTGCTTGCTATGCTGTGTTTGGTTGATGTCCCTGGGAGGCCTGCTCTGTTCTGAGGGGAAGTGGAGTTGGGGTACACCCGAGTGGAGGAAAGTGGGTGAGGGTAGGGAAGGGAGGGGATATTACAACCGGGATGTCATATATGAGAGAATTTAAACAAACAAACAGAATGAATGTCCGCACATAGAAAAGTGAACTAGATCACAACCTCTCACCTGTACAAAATCAGCTCCAGATGTGAGACCCAAAATACTCCAGAAAGGAGGGAAGTGTAGGGGAAATGCTTCAAAATACAGGCACAGGCAAGGACTCTTTAAATGGGTTTTCAGTCACTCAGAAAAGTACGGTACCAACTGACAGTCAGACCCTCAGAAGATCAAACTGCAGAGCTTAGGAGGCGGTCGGGTGAAGAGACAATGACTGAATCAGAAAGGAAACCTTTGCTAGCGAGCAGGAGCCTGCATGTGCCCACTTCCCCTATCCCCAGTTCATAAGCCCGGTGACTCAGAGGATGGCAAGGCCTGCCTCTGGTCTGAGTGCAAATGCCTGCAGTGTGTGCAGAAGCTAGTAACTACAGCTTCCTCCTGCTGTGTGTTTACAGCCTGGGACTGCTCGCCTACAGAAACCTCCTATAGTCCAGCTAGCCCCACGCCCTATGCTGGGCATAATAAAAACCGAGGTCCCAGAGTGCAGTTGTGTTATTGACACAGTTCCACTAAGGTTCACACAGCCTGTCTGATAGAAGCTTTTCAGTGACCCTGTGTCTCTCATCTCCATCCCTCACTCTTCCTTCTTCTCGGGACACATGGCCTAAGACACTTCTTCTTCTAAAAAAAAAAAAAAAAATCTATTTATTTACTTACTTATTTATTTGTGTACACTGTAGCTGTCTTCAGACACACCAGAAGAGGGCAGCCCATTCACGTTTCCACACTAGGCCATGTTGGACGTGGCAGATTATTAACTCTGAGGGAGACAAGTGCTTACTAACACACAGTTGTGGGAATGGCAGTGTAGCTCAGTGGTAGAGCAAATGGTTAGTATGCACAAAGCACTGGGTTCAATGCCTGTGATGGCGAAGGAGAAGAATTCAATGCTACCATGACTGCATCTCGTGTTGCTTTGCTTAAATGTGTGGTCAGGCCCCCCTGTACACTGGGGACATTGCCGCAGATGTTGCCCTGTCTCCAGGACTGTTCCATCTCTGCCCACTGGGGCCTTGTTTTATACTCATGTGCAGGTTTGCATGGCTGGTCCTCACATGGCAGAACCCACAGACACCCCACACCCCACTCACCCCCACCCCCATTAAAAGCTGAGCCTAGCGGTGGCTTACAGAACTGTGGATCTGTCCACCAGTCTGGGTACTAACTCAGAAAAGCACAAGTTTTCCCTTTTTCTTTTTCCTTTTTCTTTTTTCTTTTCTCTTTCCTTATGATATAGGCCAAAGCCTCTGACACTTGGGGCTTCCCTTCCTCCAGAGCACCCTGCTCTTTCCCTACACAGATGCTTGGCCTGCCGCCATTTTGCTAACCTTCATGCCTAACTCATAAGCATGACTTTCTCTCGTCCTCCCTTCTCCCCGTCTCTCCCCCAGCAGCTGCTGAGACTTAAAGCATGCCTGCCCTGTTGTTGTTTTTCTCTGAGACTCTAATAAAATTGTCCATGAGCTTCCAAAAACAAAATTGAGCCTAAGTGAATTTGTGTGTTATTTTCATTAAGGATCCTTTGAAACGTCTGGGCTATGAACATCCGAGTTGGCCATCCATTCATGGTGGGGGATAAGAAAACAGACACTTTGCACATGTCACGGGTGGCTTAGTGCATATGCACCACTGATGACTATCTTGCTCAGAGTGAACTCTCCAGTCCAGGTAGCCCTGGAGAAGAACAAGGGTGAGACCTGCAAATGCTGACATGACCTGTGTTTCAGAAGTGTCTTAGCAGGGCTGGAGAGATGACTCAGCGGTTAAGAGCACTGACTGCTCTTTCAGAGGTCCTGAGTTCAATTCCCAGCAAACACATGTTGGCTCACAACCATCTGTAATGGGATCCGATGCCCTCTTCTGGTGTGTCTGAAGACAGCTACCGTGTATACACATAAATAAATAAATAAATAAATAAATAAATAAATAAATAAATCTAGAAGAAGAAAAAGGAGAAGGAGGAGGAGGAGGAGGAGGAGGAGGAGGTGGTGGTGGTGGTGGTGGTGGTGTCTTAGGCCATGTGTCCCGAGAAGAAGGAAGAGCAAGGACTGAAGATGAGAGAGGCAAAGACATCATAAGTCTCGCCATCATGGCTGACCACGTGACCCAAGGGATAAGACTAAGCTCAGGGTGACTGCCACAGTTTCTCTTCACACACACACACACACACACACACACACACACACACACACACACATACACACACACACACACACCACAAAGCCTGCTGGCTGGAGGGAAAAAACCCATAAAGTTTTGGGGGTGTCTCCTGTCTTCCCAGACCACCAGCACAGCTCATCCTGTCTTCACTTCCAATTGTTTGTGGTCCTAGGCTCATAAACTCCAGGATTCCTGTTACACTTCAGCATGCCACAGTTTGCTAGGAAGCAATGATTGAGCTCCTACTGTATACCAGCTGCAACTCTAAGCCCCTGAAACCCTACTTTGTCAAAACTGCTGCTGGGTATACCTCCCTAGAATGTCATCCATGCCCTGCCTACCAGGTTGGCAGCCTCAGCCTGCACAGCTCACACTGGAGATGGCATTTTTAGGACAGGTTCCTATGCTCCATTGTGGGGGGAAGGACTTATAAATGAAACTAAAAGCCAGGGCCAAGCCTAGAGACACACGCTGGGTCACCATGAAGCTGTTGTATGGCATTGTGCCAATCTTTACTGCCAGCAG
Source organism: Mus musculus (assembly GCF_000001635.26). Lineage (NCBI taxonomy): Eukaryota > Metazoa > Chordata > Mammalia > Rodentia > Muridae > Mus > Mus musculus. The sequence continues at coordinate 56,683,714 of NC_000070.6, forward strand.
AGATGGTCACATGAAGATGTCCACCAGAGTAACTCACCTGGGCTGTGTGCTGTGTTTCAAGCACTCCCCCACTCACAATCCTCCCCAAAGACAGGCAGTGTTTAAAGACAGGTACCCGGTACATCCCAATCCTTCCCTCACATGTCCCCATCAGTTTCTAAAAATGCATTGTTCCAGTCTTGACATTTGTGTCCCCAGCTCTCTCCTGTCCATGAGCCCTCTCCCTGAAGTCAATACCAAATGCCTGTCAAATGTCAGAAGGCGGTGTGCTTATCCTAGTGGCTGGACCGCTGGCTTCCACAATTGTGCTGCTATCCATTGCCTTTTTACAGTGTGTGCTCACCTCTCCTAGCAAATGGAATAAATGCCCAGAACACCGGACGATTGCACGGGAGACCCACAGACCCCAAAGCCAAGGACTGCCAGAGTGCTTGATGTGGCCCTGCCTTGCTCAGCAGAACAGCTTGTTCCAAGGCTTAGAATCTCTGAGAAAGCCTCTATGTGGCTTCCAGGGTCACACTGCCACACACTCATAAATCACAGCAGCACGTCTTCCGAAGCACCTCTTCACAACTGGAATTTGTGCAACTCATGTGAGCCAGAGAACTGGGCTTGTGGGCGTGGTCTTCTGTTGGTAAGTAGAAAGATGTCAGTGCTAGACCAGTGTTAGCAAATGCCACGGGCTGAAGGAGCTGAAGGGGGTTGCAACCCCATAAGAAGAACAACAATATCAACCAACTAGAATCCACCCCCCAAAAGCTCCCAGCGACTAAACCACTAACCAAAAAGTACACATGGAGGGACCTCTGGCCCCAGCTGGATATGTAGCAGAGGATGGCCTTATCGCGCATCACTGGGAGGGGACCCCCTTGGTCCTGTGGAGGCTCCATGACCCAGGGTAGGAGAATGTTAGGGCGCTGAGGCAGGAGTGGCCAGGCGGGTGGGGGAACATCCTCATAAAGGCAGCGGGGAGGGGATGCAGGGTTTGTAGAGGGGAAACTGGGAAAGAACAATAAATAAAATAACCAATAAATGGGGGGGGGGGGGGAGAAAAAATGCCCGGCCTGGTTATCTTGTTTTCCCTGAAGAAAGCTTGAAACTCAAGATCCTAGCACCATGCAAACCGATAGTCTCGTCATCTCAGGGCAAATTGGGCTCGCTCGTCCCTTACAGTTCTCAAAGTCAGCACGGTGAACTGGATATATATCACTACAGCTCACGGAACATATCAGAAACAGCAGAGGGAAGAAAAAAAAAAAGATAAGAACCAAGAATGTATCTTCTGAGACAGCAAAGATGTATTCCAGCACACTTGGGAACACAAATGTCTTCCTTGATTGCTAATAAACCCGGGCCTGCTTCTCTTTTCCCATAGCTAAGGACAGAAGCCTTCTCATCAAGACACGCATTGGCTGTCAGTCAAATGTATGCCGTGTGCACAGATATGAAGCCAACAAGACTTAGGTGCCCCAAGAGGAACTAGGCAGAAAAAAAAAAAAAAAAAAAAGAATGCCAGGGCAGGGGCAGGGCAAGGCAGGCCAGGCCAGGCACTGACTCTTAAGTAACAAATTAAGTGTTGCAGGGGTTGAATCCAGCAGCCAAGCTTGAGAAATGGCCATGAAAACGATCAATGATGGAGCTCGGGCTCCTCCTAGTGGTGAATTTTGATTACTGCCAGGAGGCATCCTCTCCACCCACACAGAGACGTCAGCCCCACCCAGGGAGTCACTAGGTCAAGTCTTCAGTCCCGAGCCGGTGAGAGACTCCCATGGGTCGGGCTCTGGGCTAGCGCTGTCAGGTCGTTAGTCTTATTAAAGATCACATTGGCTGAGTGTCATTAGACACAATTTATAGATGATGAAAGAAAGTTTTAAAAAGCTTTTGCCTTGCCCAGAGTTACACAGAAGAATCCAGGAAGACCTGGGGAATCCCCAAGTCAAAGCTTCTCCCCCAACGCCACGCTGAGTACAAAGTGCTGCGGATGAGGAGATGAAGCCCTGATGTGTCCTTCATGTATTTTAACTGGGCAGGCTGACTCCTATTAAACAATCAGAACACAAAGCCGCAAGCGCTACTCACACGGTGGGGTGGGGGGGAGTAGGAACAGTTAATGAGCTGGGACCCGGGGCACTGTCCTTCTCCAGCACCTTTTCGCCCTTCAGAGTGGCCTGCCATCCAGCGTCCACCACACTCTTGCATCCCCTCTGCCTCAGCATCCTTCCTGCTGCAGCATCCCCCTGTCGCATCCCTCAACCTCCAGCATCCCCTAACCTTCTGAGACCGCAGACACTGACAAGGAGCTCATGTGTAGACCAATGCATCCATCACTAATGAAGAGAGCTGAGAGAATGGCTTCCCTCCAGCCCTGCAACCAGATAAGAAATAAGATCCTCATTCAAATAGCTGGAGGGGAGAAAAAAAATACCTCAAAAGAAGAGTTTAAAAAATAAAAAAAAAAAAAGAGAGAGAGAGTTTAAAAGGTTTGACCACTCACATCGAGGGAGATCTAGAATCCTGTGGGAATTTGACACCGACAGAGTCAGGCTGTCATTTGGGCTGGTTGATTGCAGTGACAGGTTAAGCACGGCTTGTGGCAGGAAGACCTTGGCATCTCTCCATACAAAGAATTGGGATGCCATTTCTGTTTGCTACCGGTGACAGGCTATCTCACAACATTGAACATCAGTAGCGGAATTCATCGCTGGGAGCCTGCTTTGCATGCATATAACACAATGGCACCTTTTCTTTTTTTCTTCTTCTAGGATCCAGATGCATATAAAAACACTTTATAGAAACGGTATCGCATTATGCATGCAGCTTTGCAAACAGCTCTTTTCACCCACACTAAAAATACTTCTTCATATTATTTAAATATCCTATTTTGTGGGGCTTGGGGGTTATGGTTTGTAATTTGAGGGTGTTTTTGTTTTGTTTGGGGTTTTTTTGTTTTGTTTTGTTTTGGATTGGGTTTGTTTTGTTTTGTTGAAGCTGGGTCACATCCCAATCTAATGTGGGATTCATTATGTGGATGAAGATGACCTTGAATTTCTGATCGTCCTTCATCCACCTCGGAGGGTGTTAAGATTAATGACATTCACCACATCACCTGGCTAAGGAGAGATGCTAAGGAGAAAACGCACGGTTTTGCATATCCTGGGCAAGCACTCTTCCAATTGAGCTCCACCCCCAGCCCAGTTCAGCTTGCCTGTCTGATGGTCAAGTTCTCTCTGCTTAGTCCAAGCTGGCCTGGGATTCACTATGCAGCTAGGCTGGCCCCAGACTATCAATCCTCCTGCCTCAGCCTCCCAAACACTGAGATTACAGTAGTGTACCACTACTATACCCTGTGCATGCATTGTATTTTAGCATTGGCTAGCTCTCCAATTTGTAGATTGATCTAACTTTAAGGCATATACATATAGACATTTGAAAATGGAAAGTGACCTTCATGTGGCTTTGGTATTTTGTTATAAAAGACTTTGAGGGGAGGGGAATCAAAGTGTTTGCTGAGTCTTCACCTTTCACAGTTAAATCAGTATGAGACTGTTTTTCAAATATTTTTCCGGGAGCTGTTCATCTTATCCTCAAATGGTGTGGAAGGTATGAGTCTGAACATTGGTGCGGGTCTGGGTTCAGATTCTGTGTGCTGTCTGCGCAGCTTTGGGCTGGGTAGAGATTGCTACAACCTCACTCCTTTGTCTATAACATACGAGTCCTGAAGTCATGATGCCCCAGCATTCCCAGTGACACTGAAAGAAGCAAGAAAGCAGTGTATGGGAGACCCTTCACTCAGACCGGTGGTGCTCAGCCAGTTCAGCTTTGTATCGCTTCTCTAGCTCCTCGCTTCACACCACTCTTGGACTTTATATATCTGTGTCTTAGCCTGAGGTTTGCCCACTATCTCAGTGCTCTGCCAGTTCCCCTGGCACGAGAAGGACACTGTTTTCATTATTTTAGCTTTATAATCAGTTTCACTAAAACTGGGATGAGCTTCCTCAATGTTCCTCTTTTTATACATCGATTGGCTTCTCTCACAGTTGTTCTTTCAAAGAACGTGAGAGTCACTTTTGTTAAGTTTAAGAAAGACTATCTGTGACTGGAAAGGTGACTCAATGTATAAGAATGCCTGATGAAAGCAAGAGGATCTGAGTTCGAATCCCCAGCACCCACATAAGAGACTCTGTCTCAAAAAACTAATAAAATGGAAAGTGATAGAAGAAGCAGCTACACAAAGCCTCTGGCCTCTGCATACATATACCCATGTACATGTTTTCATACAACACACACACACACATATGTGTCTGTGTGCCACATGCATGCCTGGTACCCAGAGGCCAGAAGAAAGTAATGGATTCCCTAGAACTAGAGCAGCCACATGTGTGCTGGAAACCAACCCTAGGTCTGCTGCAAGAGCAACCAGTGCTCCTAATTACTGAGCCATGTCTCCAACCCCACGAGTTCTTTTCTATTGCGACTATACCCACAAGGGGCCCTTCCCCCTTGATCACTAATTGAGAAAATGCCTTACAGTTGTATCTCATGGAGGCATTTCCTCAACTGAAGCTCCTTTCTCTGTGGTAACTCCAGCTGTGTCAAGTTGACACAAAACTAGCCAGTACAATTGACCCCTTGTCAACTTGACACACAAACACATCACTAGTAAGCCTCAACCCTTACATTCTTATTCATCCCCAAGGTCTAAATAACTTTAAACATCCCACAGTCTTTACATATTCTTAAATTTTCAATCTCTTTGAAATATCCATCTCTTTTAAAATCCAAAGTCTTTTTACAATGAAAAGTCTCTTAACTGTAGGCTCCACTAAAATAGTTTCTTCCTTCAAGAGGGAAAATATCAGGGCACAGTCACAATCAGAAGCAAAAATCAATGTCCAACCTGCCAGTGTCTGGGATCCAACTCACAATCTTCTGGGCTCCTCCAAGGGCTTG